>NC_137771.1:121787080-122349212 GCF_963455305.1 Plecotus auritus
CCTCCATGATTAAAGATATTGAAAATAATACACTTGGTATAATGCTTAGTATGTAGAAGGTATTTAAAAAAGTAGTATCCAATATTATCATTCAAGGAACTACTCTCAATAAGTTAATCACCAGGAAATGGATTGCTCCTACATATGGGAGGAGTGAGTATTCCTCAAACGTGAACTCTAAGAATGTCATAACAGTATGTCTGCAGACCTCTTGTTTGAGAAATGCTTAGTTAATGTTGTGTCCAAAGTGTGTTGAAGATGGATGGATGGGTGGATGGATGGATGGATGGATGGATGGATGGACAGATAGATGGAATTTTAGAGATGCTGCACAACACAGAGTTTTTGTAGACTGATGGAAATTGCTAGATACCCATAGCTCAGAAGAAAAGACAAATGAACAGCATGATAATCAATAGATGTGTGTCTCAGGAATGATTTACCAAGTTCTCATAGGAACATTGTTTATGTAGATAAAAAATTTGAAAAGTACATGTTTATAAGCATATTCCCTTGACCTTTTCACATATCTGTACTAATGAAAGAGTAATATGCTAATTAGACCAGGTCAACTGGACATCTTCTGGACGTCCAACTTCCTTTTGGATAGTTAGGGGCCATCCAGGCTAGCAGGGGGGCAGATAGGGGGTGACCAGGCTGGCAGGGGACCAGTTAGGAGGCAACCAGGCCAATAGGAGACCAGTTAGGGGTGATCAGGCCAACAGCGGGCAGTTAGGGGGCAATCAGGCAGACAGGTAGAGTAGTTAGGGGCGATGAGGCAGGCCAGCAGGGGACCAGTTAGGGGCAACCAGGATGGCAGGGGGCAGTTAGGGGGCGACCAGGCCAGCAGGGGGGGGCAGTTAGGGGGCAGCCAGGCCAGCAGGGGACCAGTTAGGGCAGTGGTTCTCAACCTTTCTAATGCCGTGACCCTTTAATACAGTTCCTCATGTTGTGGTGACCCCCAACCTTAAAATTATTTTTGTTGCTACTTCATAACTGTAATTTTGCTACTGTTATGAATTGTAATGTAAATATCTGTGTTTCCCGAAGGTCTTAGGCTCTATAACAGGTTGAGACCCACAGGTTGAGAACTGCTAGCAGGGTCACCTAAGACCATTAGAAAACACAGATATTTACATTACGATTCATAATAGTAGCAAAATTACAGTTATGAAGTAGCAACGAAAATAACTTTATGGTTGGGGGTCACCACAACATGAGGAACTGTATTAAAGGGTCACGGCATTAGAAAGGTTGAGAACCACTGAGTTAGGGGATGATCAGGCTGGAAGGCAGAGGCAGTTAGGGATGATCAGGCAGGCAGGTAGAGTGGTTAGGGGCAATCAGGCCAGCAGGGGAGCAGTTAGGAGGTGACCAGGCCAGCAGGGGGGCAGTTAGGGGGTGACCAGGCTTGCAGGGGACCAGTCAGGGGGTGACCAGGCCACAGGGGGCCAGTTAGGGGGGTGATCAGGCCAGCAGGGGGGCAGTTAGGGGAAATCAGGCAGGCAGGTGAGCGGTTAGGAGCCAGCAGTCCCCAAAGGGATGGGGCCTAAACTGGCAGTCGGACATCCCCCAAGAGGTCCTGGATTGGAGAGGGTGCAGGCTGGGCTAAGGGACACCCCCCGCCCCATGCACAAATTTTGTGCACTGGGCCTCTAGTATTGTTTATACAATTTTAACATTTTTTTTGGGGGGGGGGGGGAGTAGCCAAAAGCTCACTTTTGCTCTTGCCAATAGAGTTACACAATGAAAACTTGGTAACTTTCTGATTTTAGAGTAAGCATGCTTTCTGGCTCTCTTCATTTTTTTTCCCTTCTTAAAAATAAGGGATTTATTTGCTAATACTAACAATATTTTGTACTATGCTGATGTATGGGTTGGATTAATTCTTATAAAATTTAGAAGATATCCACACAGGCTATTAAATGTTCTTTAAAAGTTAGTATTGCCCATCCAGTGTGGCTCAGTCATTGAGCGTGGACCCATGAATCAAGAATTCAATACTTGTCAGGGTACATGCCCCGTTTGTGGGCTGAATCCCCAGTAGGGGAGGTGCAGGAAGCAGCTGATCAATGTTTCTCTTCAGTCCTCCTCTCGTTTAAACCAAAGAGTCTCAGATTGGATTCATCACTCTTTACAGGACTAAAATCTGCTGAGATAGTGAGACATTACTTCACAGATCTCCTTCTGCACCATCTATCCAGCCACATGACTATGTGTACAACTGTTTGCCTTGTCTAAGTGTTGCATGAAACCTGACTCTCCATAGCCATGTCTCCATGAAACCCCAAATTCAGCAATTTATTTTCTTATCTGCAAAGTGTCAAATAAGCTTTATCAGTTTTCTTTTCATTTTGTAGTTATGTAGAATTCATGGCCTGGTCAGAATGTTTTTCATAGCAACAAGAACAAATTTAGGAGAAAAATTAACATTTTGTAAGTAAATTCTTCTTTATCTGAAAATATCAGTTTTCTGGGAGTTTAGAGAAGGCCATGGGTCAAGTGTAAAGGAAGGTGGGTAGGGAGAAAAATCTATGAGTAACACCTGCATTTCAGTCATTCTTGATCTACTATTTTGACACAATATTCTCAGTTTCTCAACTCTACTAAAAGAACACACACACAAGCAAATAAACAAAAACTGTCTCCACGGATTTTGCCACACCTACCTCTTGTTTTCAGCTAAACCTCAATGAAGAAAAGTCTAGAGCATAGGGCATTGATTTCAATCTATTTTCTGTAATATCCCAATTCTCCAATTTGATAGTGATATTATGAAGCTACTATATGTTAACATTACTTTTCCTATTTATTTAAATATTTTGAAGCTTGAAATAAGATTTCTAGTCTCCAATATTGGCATGCTTGGTTATTTGGACCACCCTCTTATTGAAAAAAACAAACAAACTATTATAACAATCCTTTTTAAGTGCTATAAAGATCTGACAATATAGTAAAGAAATATTGGCCAAAAACAGAAAGGAAAACAGGAATCCAGAGTAATAAAGAAATCTATAGCTGCTTTTGTCCTGAGAGTTTTTGTGACCTTCACACATTCACATTTTCAGTTTGAAAGCCTCTTTGGTGAAAAAGGTAGAAAGTAAATGCTCATGTCTGATTTAAGGTAGAGTACAGCAGACTCTACAAAATAAGTTGGGACTCCAGCATCACTCCCAGAGTAAATCAGTAGACTGGCCCTCATGTAACCTTGAGCCTGAGAGCACAGCACAAGGGAAAGAAGACCAAGCTTGGAACATGAAATAAGGGCCCCCAGCTGGTAGTACAGAAGCAAAGACAAATTTCTGGAGGAAGAAACCTTTACATTAAGTCCCAAATATTCCTTAAATAAGTTTACAAGTATGATGAATGGTAGAAAAGATAATTAGGCTCTCTGGGAAATAAGACACCAAGAGTAGGAGCAAGTAGAATCAATAGAAGCAGACCCAAAGGGTTTCAAATGTCAAAAATACCAGCCACAGAGGTGGCAGTGTAGGAAGATTCTATATTTACCTCCTCCCAGGAACACACTAAATCTATAGCTACATACAAAACAATTTTCTATGAAAGAAACCGCAAAACTAGCTAAGTAACTATACATTGGGCAGGTAAGAAAAAACCCACATCAGTATGGATAGTAGAGTCTGAGACAATCTTGCCGTAACTCCCTCCCTTAACATGACAATCCATGATGAGGAGGGAACTCACAATTCCTCCTGGAGCAAAGAATTTAAGCCCCACATTTGCATCCCGCTTTTAGGATCTGTGCCTAAGAGGCAAGCCCCCCAAATGTCTAGTTTTAAATATATATATATAAATATATGTATATACACACACAAATATATATATATATATATATATATATATATATATATATATTCACTTCAGAAAGGGAGAAAGAGAGATAGAAACATCTATGATGAGAGACAATCATTGATCAGCTACTTCCTGCACACCCCACACTGGGGATGGAGCCTGCAACTGGGCATGTACCCTGACAGCCCTAACCGCCCTGACTGGGAATGGAACCGTGTGACCTCCTGGTTCATAGGTCAACGCTCCACCACTGAGCCACACAGGAGGGCCAAAAAATCTAGTTTTGAAAGCCAATGGAGCTGGTGTCCACAAGACTCACAAGGCTGTAGAAACTGAGAAACAGTTCTTGAAAAGCTCCAGCAAAGTCACCTGGCTACTCTCTAGGGCACAGAACTAAGGCAGCTGAAACTCACCTGGTCTTTCTGTGAAAGAGGCCTATTTGCTTATCTTAAAGCTTCAGCTAGAGGGGCAGTTTCATAACTGAACACATATCTAGGGGCCCACTGAAACACTCTTCAAAGACTGCTGAGGCTGACAGGTGTCATCTTTAATTTCTTCTCTGCCTCACTCTAGGTGGCCAATATTGCCTGGAAAGATATTTCACACATGCAGTGTCCTGATTTTTGTGGCTCTGCCCAGGGATACTACTTGATCACGTTTCTGGTGGCCATTGGGGTTTATGTTCACAGGTCCCACATGATTGTAATAAATGGAGAAAGAGTCTTCCAGGACACGGTACAGAGAGCAGACTGAAATGCATCCCCAGTTTTCTGGGAAAGAAGTCTATTTGCCTATCTTAAAGTTTTGACCTGAGGGGTAGGCTTCTAATTAAACCCACATTCAGGGGCTTACTGCAATCCTCTCCAGAGATTAGGGAGGCTAGCAGCCATCTTTGTGCTCTCCTTTTGCCCAAGACAGGTCACTGGTGTTTCTGAGGAAAGAACTTATGTACATACAAACCGGGTGGGCCAGTTTTTGTGGCTGTCACACAGAGGATCTATCCCTGGATAGTCTGGTTCTGGTGGGCAGTAGATTGTGTGTTCAGGGATTCACTGGAATAACAGCAAACAAAGAAATAATTTGTAATTGACTACCAGCCCAGGGCTCAGTACAGAGGGAATAGACAGAAGTGCTCATCTCCTGTCTTCCCCCGAAAAAGGACTATTTACACACTCTAAAAGTCGTTGCCTGACAGCCGGCTTCCAATTAGCCTGAGTCTATGTGCTGACTAAGATCCTCCCCTATAAGACACTGACAGGTCTTGGCACACCCTCAAACACCAAGAATAAAGTAAGCTGCTTGGATAATTAGGAAAGTTTAAGATACAACAAGGAACTAGAATCAGGTTGTACAACCAGGTTTGTCTCCTACAAGAGGCCATTCCTCCAAGACTGAGAGGAGGTGTTTTTTTTTTGTTGTTTGTTTGTTTTTGTTTTGTTTTGTTTTGTTTTTATCTAATGCATAGAAACCAACACAGAGAGCCAAAAAGAAAAAAGAAGCAAAGGAATATGTTCCAAATGAAAGATGAAGATAAAAACCTCAGGAAAAAAATCCTAATGAAACTGAGCTAAGTGATTTACTTGATAAAGAGTTCAAAATAACAGTCATAAAGATGCTCACCAAAGTCAGGACAACAATGCATTAATAAAGTGAGAATTTTAAGAAAGAGATAGAAGTTATAAGAAAATACCAACCAAAATGTACAAACCTGAAAAATAAAACAGTAACTGAACTGATTGCAGAATACAATAGAGGGGTTCAACAGCAGACTGAATGAAGCTGAAGAAGGTTTAGAAAACTAAAAAACAGAGAGAGCAACTCATTCAATCAGAGAAACAAAACAAAACAAAAAACAATGAAAAAGAATGAAGATAGTCTAAGGGACTATGGAACAACCTCAAGCAGGCCGATATTTGCATTACAACGATCCCAGAAAGAGAAGAGTGAAAAAAAAAGTAGCAGAAAACTAAGTGAAGAAAAACTTCCCTAACCTAGGGAAGGAAAGAGACACCCAAATCTAGAATACTCAGAGAGTTCCAAATAAGATCAGTGTAAAGAGACCAAAACCAAGACACATCCTATATAATAAAAGGCTAATATGCAAATAAACTGAACAGCAGAACAACAGAACAACCGGTCACTATTATGTGTACTGACCACCAGGGGGTGCATGCGGGGCCAGTGCCGTCAGCGTGTGGGAGCACCAGTGGCAGGAGCAGAGTTGTGTGGAAGCACCAATGGCAGGAGCAGAGTGGCTGGCAGATAGGGGACCAGGAGCTGCAGCGGGAGGGGCCGGTGGGGGCATGGAGGATGGGCCAAGACCCGCCCCTGTGCCCACTGCAGCCTTGCCACCCTCAGTTCCTTTCAAGGTGCATGAATTAATGCACTGGGCCCCTAGTTATAAATAAAATGTCAAAAGGTAAAGACAAGGAGAGAACATTAAAAGTAGCAAGAAAGCCCTAGCTGGTTTGGCTCGGGGATAGAGCATCAGCCTGCAGACTGAGGATCTCAGATTCAATTCCAGTCAAGGGCACATGCTCAGTTTCTGGGCTCAATCCCCAGTAGTGGGTTTGCAGGAGGCAGTTGATCATCATTGATATTTATATTTCTCTCTCCTTCTCCTTTCCTCTCTGAAATCAATAAAAATATATATATTTTAAAAAGTAGCAAGAAAACCTGGCCAGTGTGGCTCAGTGGTTGAGCATCAACTCTGCACCAAGAGTTCACTGGTTCGATTCCTGGTCAGGGTATATACCTGGATTGTGGGCTTGATCTCCTGCAGGAGGCAGCTGATTTATGTTTCTCTCTCATTGATGTTTCTATCTCTCTGTTTCTCTCCCTTCCTCTCTCTCTAAAATAAATAAAAACATATTTTAAAAAGTAGCAAGAAAAAACAACTTGTTATGTACAAGGGAACCCCCATAAGACTAAGAGATCTTTCAGCAGGAACTTTGCAGGCCAGAAGGAAGTGTGGCACAATATATTCAAAATGCTGAAATAAAAACATTGCCAATCCAGACTACTCTATCCAGAAAAATTGTTCAGAATTGAAAGAGAAATAAAGTGTTTTCCAGACAAGTAAAAATTAAAGGAATTCATCGCAATTAAGTTGGTCTTATAAGAAACGTTAAAGATGACTTGGGATGGGAAACACATGATACAATATACAGATGAAGTAGTACAGAATTATACACCTCACACCTATATAATCTTATTAACCAATGTCACCCCAATAAATTAAATAAAAAAAGAAATGTTAAAGAGACATCATTAAGTAGTAACAGAAGAACATATGGAAGTATAAATATCACCAGTAGGGTAAATATTAAGAAAGTTCAGACTAATCTAATGTTGTAAAGATGTAGGTTAATCACTTGGAAAGATAGTATGAAGATTAAGAAACAAGAGTAGTAAAAGTAGCTATAACTATAATAATTTGTTAATGAATACACAAAATAAAAATATGTAAATAATGACATCAAAAACATAAAATATTGGAGGGGTGAGTAAAAACATAGAGCTTTGGAATGAATTTGAACTTAGTTGTTATCAACTTAAAGTAGATGTTTATAAATTATTTTATGTAATTCTCATTGGAACCACAAAGCCAAAACCTGGAATAGTACACAACAGAAAAGAGAAATGAATATAAACAAACCACTACAGAAAATCTGCCAAATCATGAAGAGAGCAAGAGAAGTAAGACAAAAAGGAACAAAGGAATTACACAGCCAGAAAGCAATTACAAAATGTCATTAAGTCCATACCAATGAATAATTACTTAAAAGTAGATAGATTAATTTTCTAATGAATAGACATAAAGTGTGGGAATGGATTTAAAAAAACCACAAGACTCATCTATATGTTGCCTATAAGATACTCACTTCAGATGAAAGAACATGCATACTAAAAGTGAAGGTATAAAAAAGATATTCTATGTAAATGTAAATCCATAGAAATCTGGGGTAGCTATACTATACTAAACAAAATATACTTTAAGACAAAGACTTCATAAGAGAAAGAGAAAGTTATTATATAACTAGAGGCCCAGTGCATGAAAATTCATGAACTGGAGGGGGGTCCCTCAGCCCGGCCTGCTCCCTCTCACAGTCCAGGAGCCCTAGGGGCAGGAGGCGACCCAGCAATCAGGGGAAGGCAATGCCCCATCACACCTCTGCTGCTGCCACTGCCGGCAGTGCAAGCCTCAGCTGGCCCTGGTTACCTGAGCCTCAGGTGGCCCTGGACAGCTGGGTAGCCACCATCAGAGGCTTGCCTGCATCTCAAGCCAGCCCTGGGCGGCTGGGGGGCTGAGGGGTTAGGGGACTCCGGAGGCATGCACACGGAGTGGTCGGGCCCACCTGGAGGTGGGTCCAGCCTTGCTGAACACCTACCGCCCCAGCAGGGCTGAAGGGACTGGGCACCGCCATCTTGTGGCTATGGGCGCTGCCATCTTTGAGGGCAGGGCACTCAATTAGCATATTCCCTCCTTCTTGGCTGTGGGCGCTGCCATCTTTGCAATGATGTGAGGATCAATTAGCATATTCCCTCTTTATTAGATAGGACTAGAGGCCTGGTGCACGAAATTCATGCACTCAGGTGGGGGGGTGGGTTCCTCAGTCTGGCCTGTGCCCTCTCACAGTCCAGGAGCCCTGTAATTGATCACCCCAAAGAGGTAGGCTCTGCCCACCCAGTTAGGGCTCCATGATGGATTACCCCACAGAGGGAGGCCCAGGCTACCCGCCATGTCAGTCAGCCACAATTCCTGCTGGTTTTTACAGCCTGAAGTTATGGAGACTTCTCTTCCCAACTCTGGAACCCTAGGCTGGGGGTCTTGTGTGGGGCTGGGACCCCTTGCTCCTCACAGGAGGCCTCTGTAGCCTAGATATCCCTCCTGATTAAAAAAAAAAAAAAAAGCCACATGTGGGTGTCAGATCAGCCCATTCTGTGTCTCCACCACTCCTACCAGTCTCAATATGCTTTCTTCTTTACTTCCATTCAGCCAGCTTTCAGGCAGTTTTGAATGATGGTTGTGTTGTATTTTAGTTGTAATTTTGATGTGGTTGTGGGAGGTGGTGAATGTTTATCTATGCAACCATCTTAGTTCTCCCTAAAAATTTCAAAAACCTTTTGACTACAATTGTTGGAGACCATTCTCTCTTAAATCCTTGTCTCCTCATAGTTTTGTTAGTGAGGCAGCACTGGAGCAGCCACAATTTGTACCTGTCAAAGAAGAAGTTGGGTAGGGAGACACACTATATTTAGATATAGTGGGGTGAATTAATATGTTTTGCAGTCACTTTCAACTCCCCTGTATTTAAGAAATGCTGGCTATCTCAGTGCAAGAATGTGGTTGTTTCGATGCTAGACTTGGTCAAGAGAATGGGCTGCATACTACTGATGACTAATAGACATGCCTTATTTTTCTTTAGTGTAAGAATGTAAAAGCCACGCTCAGAAGGCAATAGAAAGCAATGGATTCTCACTTCTGAGGGGGAAACAAGATGATCAGTTTTCCAGATACGCTCCTGTATTGTGAATAGAGAAGAATCACTGACCCAGTAACCTCAAGGCCTTGCACCTAGTGTGTCTGCTGGTTGCTTTGTGCATTCTTTATGAAGCCCTCCCAGTGAAAGCAATGGACTAACATTGCAAGATGAAAGAGAGATTAGTATGATGATGATGTTGTTGTAGCACGCAGTGAGGATTTTGTTTCATATTGAAATAATATCTGAATGTTCAAAAAATTCTAACAGTATTAAAGGTTATTAAGTGCTGCTTTCTTTTACCCCGAACCTCCGCACACCAGATTCCCTCCCTACATGTCCCTTTTTGCTGTCTCGTCTCAGCAATGTCCCATGTATGTGCTCCATACAGCTCTTGGCTTGATACAAATGGTAGCTTGCCCATTGTTCTGTACCATTTTCAAGTACTCAGGATTTTCTTTTATTGATTTATTTTGTTGTTGACACCTAATCCTGCTCAAATTTTTATGTCTTAGGACAGTGTGGGAACCATGCCAGGTCCCTGGATAGTCAAGGCCAATGGGAGCACAGAGGCCTTGTTATCAATACACCAGAATGGCCAAAGGCCTACTCTGAGCATGAGCCTAATCGGAATGTCCAAGGACTCGGAGCCTGGGAACCATATTCAGACCAAGATACAATGCGAGGGTGCAAGGACACACAGTACACTGTGCCCTTCGGTAGCCCAAATGATTGATGTCACTGTTGGCAACTAGTCTTCTTTGTCTCTGGAGTAACATACAGGTTACTGACCAGGAGTGTGAAGAAGGCTGCTAGAGAGAGCAGCTGGGTAGAGCAGAGATAGAGAGCTCAGAGAAGCAGATGTGATAGGCACAAAGAATGTAGCTCCTAGGTGTGTAGGAGAGTCTAGAGAGCTCAGACGGAGCTGAGAGCTGATACTGCTACCATGTAAGGTGGTGAGTCTGGGGCAGCATGTGGCTGCTCAGATACTAACTATGGGTACAGAGATTGATGCTGTTTTATGGGAAAGATATGTTTTCACCAGCCAGTGTCCAGCTGCCTGCCTGTATGGACTTTACTGTAAAGGACTGTTCTTGTCTGATGGCTATGTGGCCACTGGCTTCTGCAATAAAGACTCATTCTTATATGCCCACAGCTTCTCATGGCTTCTCCATCTGCCCCACCACCTCGACTTGACCTGTGTCTCTGACATTTGGTAAAGGAGGAACTTGGACTAAGTTCCTAACAGTACAGTAGGCAGGGTTCGAGAAGGCACCTGCCCTGTAGTTGGTGTAGTCCAGTAGTCGGCAAACTCATTAGTCAACAGAGCCAAATATCAACAGTACAACGATTGAAATTTCTTTTGAGAGCCAAATTTTTTAAACTTAAACTTCTTCTAACACCACTTCTTCAAAATAGACTCGCCCAGGCCATGGTATTTTGTGGAAGAGCCACACTCAAGGGGCCAGAGAGCCACATACGGCTCGCAAGCCACGGTTTGCCAACCACTGGTGTAGTCGAATGGGAGAATTTAGAAGAATACATGGACTCAAAGCCACTCAGAGCACCAGAACTCGTGCAGGGCTCTGCCTGTGCTCTGACAGTGACTTTATTAAATGTTTTATAAAACAGTGCAGAGGCAGAGTCATTAGCACAACTTGCCAACGTGTATTTAATTGGTCCAGTTTGTTTAGCATGTCTTGGACAGAAGTATATACCCCAATTGTAAAAGTTGTCCTATTGCAGCTTAGGAGAATGAAAGAGTATTTGCTTCTCAGACATATAAAGCTTGCAAATAAAACAGATAAGGAATTCCCTTCTCCTAAGGAAAGCTGCATCTGTAAAAATATCCTATTAAATAAAAACTACAGTGTTTATAGATTCTACATGCACTGGTTTGAATAAAAGCAAATTACTTTTTCAGGTTCAACTTAGTAGATTTTGATTTTTTTAAAAAATATTTTTATTGATTTCTATAGAGAGAAGAAGGTTAGAGGGAGAGAGAAAAAGAAACATTAATATGAGAGCAGAACATGGATCAGCTGCCTCTTGCACACCCCCCACCGGGAACGAACGGCAACTTGGGTATGTGCCCCAACCCACTGGGAATTGAGCCAGCAAACCCCTGGTACATGGGATGATGCCCAACCAACTGAGCCAACCAGCCAGGACAGTAGATTTCAATTTTTAATTCCTTCCCCCTTCTATATTTACTTTCTTATTTCTTTTCTTTTTAGTATAAAATAAAATTGTCTTTTGAGCTGTAATATGTTTATTCTGAAATCAGCAATCTTGTAATGCATCTTTTAAATCCTACATTTTATTTTAAGACATAAACATATCAGTTTTACAGAAGGTGCACATCACATGTGCGTATTAGTAACAGCTTTGCCCTGACACGTTCTCCAGTAGTTCAGAGAGATACAGCTGAGGCTGCATCACAGAACCAGGCTTGTGTATATATACATATTGTATGTTTTAGTTCCAATGTATTGGCTGTTCTGGATTCAGGGAGCCACTAGGAAAATTTCATTTAAGATTTGTTTTTCTAAGATGTAGTAGCAACTGAGTTTCCCAACTGTATTAGTTTTCTATTGCTGTGTAAGAAATTACCACAAATTTTGCTGGTTAAAACAATACAAATCTACTATAGCAGAGCTCATGGGTTAGGAATCCTCACATTTTAGTGAGATTCTCTACCAAGGGTTGAAATGACGAGGGCTGAAATCAGCCAGCAGTGTTCACACCTAGAAGCTGGATCAGGGATTTGTTTCTAAAATACTAGCAATTGGGTTGCTGGCAAAACTCAGTTCCTATGGCTGCAACACAGAAGTCTCAGTTTTTCTTGCTGGCTATTGTTTGGGGACCACTCAAAGCTCCTAGCTGCATTCTCAAGTCCTTGACACATGGCCCTCTCACAATCTCTTTTAATCCCTTCCTTCAGGAAGAGTCCAATCCCTTTTATAGGCTCATTGGACTAATCTCCTTTCTAATAAAGTGAAAGTAAACTGATTTGGGGACTTGATTGCATCTGCAAAATCCCATCAGCTTTTTTATATAAAGTAACCTAATTACATGTGTGACATTCATCATGTTCAGTCTCACCCACTCTCAAGGGGAGAGGAACATAGTATTGGGGGAAGAACCTTGGAATTGTAGGAAATGGACCTTTGTGATCCATCTCCAGCATGGTCGGCTTTTGATGGAATTTGATGGATTTCCCCAGGGCAAACAGAATGTAGGGAGGAAGGAAGAGGATATAGGAACAAAGAACTGTGCACATGGGCCAACATCATGGTGGAAACCGCCCTCCCCCGCCACCTCATCACCAATGTGGCAGCTGCCTCTGCTAGACAGGAGGAGATGGAGGCAACTAGAGAAGGCCTCAGCCCAATTTTTTAAAATGGCCCAATTGGAGACAGCAAGACCTAGGTGACATATGAGGAAACAGGTGACCCCATGGTGCTCAGCCAATGAAGAACCAGAGGAGGGAATGAATAAATGGGCTGTGTTTGCTGCCCCAGGTTTGCCTGTACAACTGGGCAGTATACCCGCTCTCAAGAGTGTATTAAAAGTCTTGTTTTCCCCAGACTTATAGTCTCTGAGTCCATTATTTGAATTCAGACAGGTGAGCATTTCTCACAGGATCAGAGAATTCTTCCTGACACGGTCAATTCTAACCCTTTGTTGCTCCAATGTCCCTAGTCACTTAAGCACCTGACCACATACATATCTAGCTCATAATCACAGCACTCTGAATGTAACATTTGACAGAACACAAGGAAAAAGTTTGAGTCAAATGTTGAAGAGATTGGACAACAGAGTGAAATGTCTTCAAGTCTTATTCTGCTTTCAGCCAGAGATCCTGTTTTGGTAGGATTTGTAGAGAAGATTTTTAAAAGTAGCCAGCACTACTCTATCCAATTTGCTGCAAAACTACTGACTGCAGAAAAGTCACTTTTCTCTTTGGAAGTTTGTATGTGTCAAGCTTCTTTTGTATGTAAATGACAGAAAACTCAGTCCAACCTTGCTTGGCAAACAACAAGATTTTCATCTCAGCTGAATAGGCACAGATGGCACCCCTGGGGGCTGGACTGACTCCTCTTTCACTTCACTGTGCTCCATGCTGGTTCTGTGGTAGGCAGTTAGACAGACATGAGCAGAACAAGGTGCAAAAGGTCACCAGGGCGGAAAGCCCTAGGTGCCTAGCAACAGATAATCAATTATAGGATGGGACTTCACCCCAGGGTGACTTTTCTCCTCTAGCATATCCTTGGTCAAAAAGTTTGGATCCCCTGGCCTTTCCTCCCTAGAGATAACATCTAGGCCTCAGTTGTATTTTAGTTCCAGGCCCAGATAAGTAACAAAACCAGCCAAAGCTAAAGTCAGAATCCGCTGCATTAAATAATGACTCCCTGCCCTGTTGCTGGCCAACTAATCAGTGACTACTGAAAGGACATACATGGAAAACTGCCTAATATTCTGTAAGATTTTCCCCTGGAACCTCCCCTAAAATCTCTACCCTTAAAACCCTTAGGACCCAGGACTCAGTGTGCTCTCCCTCCTGGGATCACACCGTGCCTTTCCCTCTCCCTTCCCCTTCCCTTACCTTTTCCCCTCCCTGCCCCAGGCACATTAACCATTAGCTTCCTCATTCCCAAGCTCCATAAGCCCTTCCTTTACCTCTGTAACTTGTTTTCAAAGTCCATTTCTTCTAGTTATTAATTAACTTTTCTACCTCTGTAATTTACCCAACAAATGTTCTCTTATAGTTTGGGTCTTGACTCTGAATTCTTTCCTAGCCAGAACCCCAAGTACTGAGATTGTTGAACCCAGGTTCGGTCTGACCCCACCAATCAGTCACCTGGTGCTGTTCCTGCCACCTACAATAGTTCCACTCTCAGATAGGCACTTTCTCATCAAGACATGGTGGTGAGGGTATCCATTCCCTGTGAAAAATAAAATCCTAGAATTTCTAAGTAAATAATGGCTTCTCTGTATAACAACGAAATGAGATATATATTTTTTTAATTTAATAAATCTTTATTGTTCAGATTATTACAATTGTTTCTCCTTTTTCCCCCCATAGCTCCCCTCCACCCGGTTCCCACCCCACCCTTTGCCCTTACCTCCCTCCCACTGTCCACATCCATAGGTGTATGATTTTTGTCCAGTCTCTTCCTGTAGCCCCACACCCCTTTCCCCTTGAGAATTATCAATCCACTCCCATTCTATGCCCCTGATTCTATTATATTCACCAGTTTATTCTGTTCCTCAGATTTTTAATTCACTTGATTTTTAGATTCACTTGTTGATAGATATGTATTTGTTGTTCATAATTTTTATCTTTACTTTTTTCTTCTTCTTCCTCTTCTTAAAGAATACCTTTCAGCATTTCATATAATACTGGTTTGGCGGTGATGACTCCTTTAGCTTTTTCTTGTCTGTGAAGCTCTTTATCTGCCCTTCAATTCTGAATGATAGCTTTGCTGGGTAGAGTGATCTTGGTTGTAGGTTCTTGCTATTCATCACTTTGAATATTTCTTGCCACTCCCGTCTGGCCTGCATAGTTTCTCTTGAGAAATCAGCTGACAATTGTATGGGTGCTCTCTTGTAGGTAATTAACTGTTTTTCTCTTGCTACTTTTAATATTCTCTTTTTGTCTTTTGCCCTTGGCATTTTAATTATGATGTGTCTTGGTGTGGTCCTCTTTGGATTCCTTTTGTTTGGGGTTCTCTGCGCTTCCTGGACTTGTTAAGTCTATTTCTTTCACCAGGTAGGGGAAAAATTTCAGTCATTATTTCTTCAAATAGGTTTTCAGTATCTTGCTCTCTCTCTTCTTCTGGCACCCCCATAATTCTGATATTGGTACGCTTGAAGTTGTCCCAGAGGCTCCTTACACTATCTTCAAATTTTTGGATTCTTTTTTCTTTTTGCTTTCCCAGTTGAGTGTTTTTTGCTTCTTTGTATTTCAAATCTTTGACTTGATTCTTGCGTTCCTCTAGTCTGCTGTTGGGTGTCTGTATAATATTTTTTATTTCAGTCAGTGTATGTTTAATTTCCAGTTGGTCCTTTTTCATATCCTCGAGGGTCTCGTTGAATTTATCGGCCTTTTCTAGGATATTCTTGAAAAACCTTATAACCATGGTTTTGAACTCTATATCCAGTCGTTTGTTTTCCTCCATTTCTTTCGTTTGTGATCTGTTCCTTTGTCTCCGCATTTTCGCTGCTTCCCTGAGTTGGTAGGGTGGCTTTGTGTGCTAGGTGTCCTATATGGCCCAGTGGGTCGGCCTCCCAGTTACCTGAGGTGGACACTCCTGGTGCACCCCTTTGTGGACTGTGTGTACAGCCTTGTTGTACTTAATTCTTGATTGTTGTTGGTATCACTGGGAGGAATTGACATCCAGGCCAATTGGCTGTGAGGACCCGCTGTGTCTATAATGGAAGAACTGCTGCGCTGGAGACACGCTTAGGGGGCAGGACTTGCTTCAGTGGGGCTTTGGTGCTCACTGAGTCTGCCTCTTGAATGTGTCACTTATGGATGTGAGTAGTTGAAATCTGGTGTCGTCTCACACTGACCACTAGATACACTAGCTTCTGGATCTCCAATGGGGTGTTGGTCAGCTACTGTCTGAGGCCACCCAGCAGGAGGTACAGCGAGAACTACAGTTTTCTCCTCTTTGCTTGGGGTTTGGAGGTTTTGGAGCTGTCTGACCAGAGCTGCAGTTTGTTAGGTTAAGCTACGATAGGGCAGGCCATTTATACGCAAGAGCTGCTGTGTGGAGCTTGGGTGGGTTTGTACATTGTGCGGGGTGGGGTCTCAGGGAGTCACTAGGCTAGGGCGTGGCAAACAGCCATGGCTGCCAGTCAGTCATCTCTGCATCTCCGCGTTTCCAAGTCCCCGCGTCTTGCGCCCCAGTGCAGTAAACAATGATTGCTGGGCGCACCTCTGCAAGAAAGTCACCCTCACTTTCCGACCCGATGGCAGACAGTCCAGCTTCTCCCCATAGGAGTTTGGGTCCCCAGTGTCTCCCCAGAAGCTGGAGTTCAGAGTAATCTGGAGCTTGTCTCCCTTCTGGTTGAAAGAAGCAGTGCACCCAGACACCCACCGCCAGCCCAATTCGTGCACCTCCGTGCCTCAGCTTTTCAGTGCTTGTGCACGTCTCAATGCTCTTTTCTCTTTCCTTCTAGTTGTAGAGCTTCCACTCAGCCAGCTTTCCCATGGTTCTGGGTGATAGATGTTTAGTCTTTTAGTTGTAGTTTTGAAATTGTTGTGCGAGGCAGCAGTTTAGGTGTTTACCTATGCTGCCATCTTGGTTTCTCCGAAATGAGAGATATTTAAATGTCTCTGTAAATACTTTTGAACTTAAGGTAACTTTTTAGTTACCTTACATAGTACATGCCTACTAAAAATGTTAAATATTCATCTGGGCCTTTATCTACCACTCAATTAAATCTCAGTATTAATTGACCCAGAAAAACATGATTTCTAAAGTATCAGAAAGGAAGATGAATGAGGAAGAAGATAGTTTTAGTAATCTGGGTTTGGATTTTACCTCCAACAATTAACAAATGTATGACCTAAGCAAATTATTTGGATTCTTGAGCCTCAGTTTCTTTTCTCCCTGAGGATAATGCGAGTAGAGTGCTTTTATTCTAATATCATGCTGATTAAATGCAATGAAGTAGGTTGAGCTCTTTATACAACACTTGGAATACAGAAAGCTCTTACTATATATATATTAACACTGATGTAATTATCATTAGCACTGAACCTAAAAGATAATAGACTCTCAGAAACATCAGTTTCCTCCATTTTACTCCGTTCATTCTTTTCATTGGTTGTAGTTTGTAGTTTTATTCTATTAGTTTATTCTATTCAGAGACTGACCCAGATTTTATGTGTTTAAATACTCATACAATTTTTGAGAGCCTGTCAGGAGAAAGCATATATTACGAATACAAATTATATACAAAAATTAATATAGTATTTACAATTAGGAAAAATTAGAAATACCTACAAATATACAAACTATGGCTACTCTTGTTATAAACATCACAAATCTAGAAAATATTATTTTTATTTTAAAAAATTAACCACTGACACAGCTCTAGACTACTTATTCTCAGGCCCTCCACCTCACCCCACCTTTTTTGGTTGTACTTTCTTTGGTTGCCTCATCTTATCACAGCAGTTTTATATTTTTAATGGAGAGAATAGAAAAATAATCCAGTCTTTCCTTAGAATGGATGGGTCAAAATTCATTTTCAATTATTGATGGTTTAGAAAGCCTTCTTCAGCTTCCCAGCTCACTGCTGGTGATGCTGCATATGCAACTCCAGCTCCTTTCTTTGCTCAGATGGCACTTCTTTCAGGGACAGACCCTCAGATGACTGTGGCCCTTTGATCTCAATCTGAATATTCCTTTTTTGTGTGTGTGTCATGCTTATTCTGACCCAAAGATTTTTTTCCCATTGATTTTAATAGAGAATGGAAGGGAGGAGGAAAAGGAAGGAGAGAGAGAGAAATAACGATGTGGGAGAGACACATTGATTGGTTGCCTCCTGCATGCACCCTGACTGGGGTGAAGATCGAACCTGCAACCCAGGTACATGCCCTTGACTGGGAACCAAACCCACTACCTTTGTTGTGCAGGCTGACACTCTAACCAATGAGCCACACAAGCCAGGGCTGAATATTTCTTGGTAGCTGCTGTTTCCTGTTTCACCCAAGCAGTAGCTTGGAGGAGGCTGGACTGTAATTGAAGTGGTGAAGTGCCAAGAAATTGGCCTTGACCCTCCAGAGGGGAGCAGGGCAGAATCCCATTTGTATTTTTCTTAGAGTCAGAGGCAGACTCTTCAAGGTCCCCCAGGACAGGGTTACTGCTGGGCTGGTAGATGTGGAGGTAGGGCTGGCAGTCTGTCAACCACTTTTATGGATCTAAGACCACAACTAGGGCAGAGAGGATGAACTCCAGTCTGAGGTTGCTGATTTCTCTGTGTGTAAAGTTTATTTAGCAGGTAAAAATAAAGGGCACGTGTAATTGTTGGAACATACATAAACTAATTTATTTTTTTACTGAAATTTGAATTTAGCTGGGCATTCTGTATTTTATTTGGCAAACCTATCACTGATACACTAGGTGGCTGCTTTAGAAGGGGTCCATCAGAGTAAGGTGCCTTAAAGTTAAGTTCATTAGCCTGATTTTAACTCTACTCTCTGATTTTAGAGTAAAGCTTAACATTTGTTCCTATTAAATAAAATTGTGAATCTAAAGTACCTGATTTGAAATAGAAACTCAAAAACTGTTTTCTCTTTACTTTCCCCTTTTAAACTCACTTTCTTCAGTTTGACTCATTCCAACGTGTTACTTATTTCTAAATCTTAATTCTGTAGTACATCACATTAGCCATCCTTCAATCCTTGTATGATCCTTAAATTTCATAGGCATGTGATAAACCGGTCTCCTTAACATTGCTGAGGATTGCAAGAACAGTCATTCTGGGGTCTACTGCTTTTAAAACAGTAGGACTAGATTCTCAAACTTTAGAGTTAAATGTATTCTTCATTGTGGAATCCTTTCACAATGCATTCATGTCTCAAATCATCATATTGTACATTTTAAATATGTTATAGTTTTATTTATCAATTTTACCTCAATAAACTAGAAAAAAATAAATAAAAACCAACATTTTTAAAGCAAATATCACATTTATGTGGAATACAGCAAAAACATATGTTTAGTTATACTTGTGGTTCTCAGCTTTCAGCACCTTAGGCAGTAAGAGAAACTAATGGGGAATATGCTCACCACCTGGAAAGAAAAAAATTTCTTATCCTGTATTTAAGGAAGAAACTTATGTATACTTGTATATAAAACGTTATTGCTTACAAAAATGAAAATTAGACTGTAATCTTAAAAAAAATACAAGATTGTTTTTTTTTAAGCAAAAAATACATTTATTCTTTATTTTAGCATTTGTTCTTTCCAATGGCAATATTTGATTGGGTCTATTTGTTTGCATCTAATATGAGAAACCCTCAGGGAACATTTTCAGGTGCAAGCCATCTCAAAGGCAGTCTTTCTACCTCCATAGGGTTGATTGCTTTCTTGGCTCATCAGTTATGGCTACAGAATGTTTGTATTTACTCAATATAGGGTGATCTAAACCAGCTTAGGTAGGAAAGAATCAGCTTGAGTTATTCTCTCTCTCAAAGGTAGATAATAGATGCTTATTTGTAACTTTCATCTGAAATCTAATAAGAACAAAAGGCTATTGATTTTTGTCAAAATCATAGCTAATTATTGAGGATAAGGCCAAGAAGAAAGATCTATAGCCCATCACTAGGTAAATCTGTACCCTTTAGATGGGGATATCATCATTCAATTACAGCCAATTGTTCTAGTATCCAGCCTACTCCCCTCCCCAACATGTGCCTGAAGCTATCATGAAATAATCCTATATAATAAAGAGGTAATATGCAAATTGACCCTCACACCCTCACAAGATGGCTGCCTATGACCAGGCTGGCAGGGGGGTTACTGAGGGATGACCAAATGACTGAACAGCAGGCTGCATGGGGAGACCAGGCTGGCGGGGGGGGGGGGGAGGGGGCAGTTGGGAGCGACCAGGCCAGCAGGGGGGGCAGTAAGAGGTGACTAGGCCAGTGGGGGGGGCAGTTAGGGGTGACCAGGCCGGTGGGGGAGTGCAGTTGGGGGCGACTAGGCCAGCTGGGGGGGCAGTTGGGGGCGACCAGGCCAGCAGGGGGCAGTTAGGGGCAACCAGGCTGGCAGGGGGGCAGTTAGGGGTGACCAGGCAGGCAGGCAGGTGAGTGATTAGGAGCCAGCGGTCTAGGACAATGGTCGGCAAACTGCGGCTTGTGAGCCACATGCAGCTCTTTGGCCCCTTGAGTGTGGCTCTTCCACAAAATACCACGTGCGGGTGGTTGAAACTTCATGGCCCATGCACAGAAGTCGGTTTTCGGCTTTCAAAAGAAATTTCAATCGTTGTACTGTTGACATTTAGCTCTGTTGACTAATGAGTTTGCCGACCACTGGTCTAGTACATCCCCCAAGGGATCCCGGATTGGAAAGGGTGCAGGCTGGGCTGAGGGAAACCCCACCCCCGTGCATGAATTTCGTGCACTGGGCCTCTAGTCTTATAATAATAAAAGCGTAATATGCTAATTAGACCAGACAGCCGAACAACCTTCCAGACATCCTTCTGGATGACCTTCTGGATGAAGCTGCAGCAGTGAGGGCTGAGGCAGCCACCGCACCTGCGAGGGCCAAGCCCCTTGCATGAATTACATACATCGGGTCTCTAGCTTACTATAACTTGTTGAAATCTAGTTTATATTCCTTCCTCTACTTACCAATTTAATAATACTGTTTTTTTTACATACTTTTTTAAATTCATTTCAGAGAAGAAAGAAAAGGGAGAAAGAGATAGAAACATCAATGGTGAGAGAGAATCATTGATTGGCTGCATCTTGCACACCCCACACTGGGCATAGAGCCCACAACCTGGGCATGTGCCCTGACCAGGAGTCGAACCATGATCTCCTGGTTCATAAGTCGATGCTCAGCCACTGGGCCATGCTAGCTGGGCACAATTTAATAATACTGTTAAAAAACAAGAAATTATGTTAGTTTCAGTGACTTGTTCTTGATGACATCATTCTAATTCTCATCTTCACTGCTTCCTTTTCTAAGTGTTCATGTAGTCTTTTTAAAAATTATCTTTTCTAGGACTTTTGTCAAGCTCTCTGATCTGTGATTCAGTAAATCTACCTTCTTCCCTTTCTGAAAACTGGAGCAACTTTTTCCATTCTCTAGTCTCCTGGCACCTCTCCTATTTTCCATGGTTTCCTAATGATTACCCACAGTGATTCAGTAATTAAAGCCATACGTTCTCTCTGCTCCCTGAGATGTAGTTTAGCCAGGCTAAGAGATTTGAAATCATCAGAGCAGCTAGGATTCCTTTCATGATCTCTCTTGCTTCCTGGGTTTCAAATCCCTCTGGCTAAAATTTACTCTCCACTTTTATGGGTCCTGTGACTTGGCAGAGATGGAAGCTCATGGGATTCTAAATAGTTGTCAAAGTTCACATAGAGTTCCAGGTCTCTGGAAGGACTGTTTCTAATTGTTAGATGCAGAGACCAAGTCTCATTTTGAGGCATTACTGATAAACATAATATTTTACATTCTTAGAAGATTCTTACAAGTGTGATGCTTCACTTCTGGGACCACCAGAAGCACAAAGACCATCGATGTTCATTATTGTTTACTCATTATCACTCTGTCAGCATGCCCTATATAATAAAACCCTAATATGCAAATTGACCAAATGGTGGAATGACACGCACTGACACTAGGGGGCAGACTCTCAACACAGGAGCTGCCCCTGAGAGGGAGGCGACCGGTGGCCGTGATCAGGGGGCAGGGCTGGCCAGTGGGCGGCGCCACCCACCAGCTAAGGCAGGTGCCAGTGGTGGGGGGGGGGGGGGCGATCACCCCACCTGCCAGTCGCCCCACAGATCAGCCCTGATTGCCAGCCAGGCCTAGGGACCCTACCCTATATATAGGCAACAGTCTCTTAGATTTAAAAATTTAAACCTGGCAAGGCTACTCTAACACTGAAAAAACAGGATGATGCAGCGATGACATGCATGGACTCTGGCTTGCACATTTTGTGGTCAGCCCTGACTCTGACACTTATAACTGTGTGACAAAGCCAATTACTTAACTTCTCTCCGCTTCAGTTTTTCCACCCATAAGATGGGGAAAATGGTACTACTGCCTCAGAAGAATCATGTTATGTACTACTTTTTATAATCAGGGCAGAAAAATGTAGCTGCCATACAACAGCAAGATGCCTTTCACCTATATGAAGAGTATGGTCACTGGTGCATGCAGCATCCCGGATTGCAAGAGGGATGTCCAACTGATGAATTTCCTGCACTGGGCTTATAGTTCATTTAATAATTAGGAATTAAAGCTTTAAAAGCTTGTTGCTGGAGTTCTGGTTCAAGATAGGAGGATCCTGATCCAGACACACCAAATCTACAGGTACATATAGAACACTTTCTTCTGAAAGAAACCCCAAACATAGATGAGTAACATCTGCACATTAGGCAAATGAGGAAAAAAGCCATATCGGAACAGGCAGGAGAAGCTGAGATAAAATCTTACCATAAACCCCACTCCCAGCATGGTAACTCACAGTCATGAGGGAACTTATTCTCCCTGAGGAGCAAAGTGTTTGATCTCTACACCTGGCACCCTAACTTTAAGACCTGAACCTGAGAGGAAAGCCCATAAAACATCAAGCTTTGAAAGCCAAGCTTTGAAAGTCCACAAGACCCACAAAACTATAGCAAACAGAAATAGTTCTTTAAAAGCTTACTTGAACTCCCCTGGCTACCTCCCAGAACATAGAGCAAAGATAGCTAAAACTCGCCCAGTCTTTCTGTGGAAGAGGCCTATTTATGCTTATCTTAAAGCATTGGCCTGAGGGGCAGGTATCTAATTTAACACACATCTAGGAGACTGCTATGTGCTCTACAAAGATGTAGGTCAGCAGACATCATCTTGATGCTCTTCCTCTGCCTCACTCTCTCACTCTAGATCACTGGTATCTCCATAAAAATGTACATAAGAAAGGAGCTTATGTACATTCTTGTGCCCCAGTTTTTGTGGCTGCTGCCCAGGGGACACCCCTTGATCACCGGGCTCTGGTGGCCAGTGGGGCTTATGTTTGCAGGTCCCACAAACTGTAACAGAGAAAGAGTTCTTAACCAACTATACCCAACAGCACAACAGAGAGGCAGCTGACTGAAATGCCTAGTCTTTCTCTGAAAGAATCTAATAATTACAACTTGTAGAGCAGGATTCTAATTAGACTATGTCTAAGGGCCAACTTCACTCTTCTCCAGAAACCTTGGAAGGTGGGTGGTATGCCTGACCTCTCCCTCAGCCCCAACCTGGATTTCTGATGTTTCTAAGACTCACTAAGAAAAAACAGAGGACTCAAAATTAGAAATGAAAGAGGAGACATTACAACTGACAGCATAGAAATGCAAATTTCATTAAGAGTATACTATGAACCATTATACACCACAAGTTAGATAACCTAGAAGAAATGAATAAATTCCTAGAAACATACAACCTATCAGATCGAATCAAGAAAAAAACAAAATATGAACAGACTGGTTACTAGTAAGAAGATTGAATCAGTAATAAAAACAAAACAAAACTTTTTAACAAAGTCCAGGACCAGATATCTTTACTGGTAAATTCTACTGAACATTTAAAGAAGAATGTCAATCTTTCTCAACTCTTTCAAAAAAAAAAAAAAAAAACACAGATGAGAGAATACTTCCAAACTCATTTTATGAGGCTGGCATCACCCAGATACTAAAATAAGACAATGACACTACCAGCAAAGAAATTTATAGGTTAATATCTCTGATGAACATAGATGAAAAAAATCCTCAACAAAATATCAGCAAACTGAATTTAACATTACATGAAAAGGATCATACACCATGATCAAGTAGGATATATTCTAGGAATGCAAGAGTGCTTCAATATCCGCAAAATCACTGTTGCACACCACATTAACAAAATGAAGGATAAAAATTATATGGTTATCTCAGTATATGCAGAAAAAACATTTGAGAAAATTCAACATCCATTTATAATAAAAACTCTCAACAAAGTGGGTATAGAGGGAACATGCCTAATAAAGACTATGTATTTCATAAGTTTACAGCTAACATTATACTCAATGGTGAAAAGCTGGAAAGTTTTCCCTGTAAGATCAGAAACAAGACAAGGATGCCCATACTTGCCTCTTTTATTCACAATAGTATTGAAAGTCCTCGTCAGAGCAATTAGACAAGAAAAAAATCAAAGGCATCCAAATTGAAAAAGTAGAAGTAAAACTATTTGCAGGTTTATATTATATATAGAAAACCGTGAAGAATCCACCAAAACAACTATTAGAACCAATGAATTTAGTAAAGTTACAGGATACAAAATCAATATACAAAAATCAGTTGCAATTCTGTGCACTAATAGCAAACTCGTGGAAAGAGAAATTAAGAAAACAATCCCATTTACAATTGTATCAAAAAGAATAAAATACCTAGGAATAAATTTAATCAAGGTGAAAGACCTGCACACGAAAAACTATAAGATATTAATAAAAGAAATAGAAGAAGATGCAGATAAATAAAAAGACACTCCATGCTCCTAGACTGGAAGAATTATTGTGAAAATGTCCATCCTAGCCAGAGAAATTTACAGATTGAATACAATCTCTATCAAAATTCAAATGGCATTTTTCACAGAAGTAAGCAAATAATCTCAATATTTGTATGGAACCACAGGAGACCATTGAATAGCCAAAGCAATCTTGAGAAAGAAGAACAAAGCTGTAGATATCAACTTCCTGATTTCAAACTATATTACAGAGCTATGGTAATTAAAACAGACACATAGACCAATGGAACAGAATAGAGAGTCCAGAAATAAATCCACACTTACATGGTCAATTAATTTATGACAGGAGCCAAAAATATATAATGCAGGGGAAAGTTTCTTTTTTTAATTTTTATTTTATGTATGTATGTATATATGTATGTATTTGTTTGTTTTTATTAAATCTTTATTGTTGAAAGTATTACACATGTCCCCTTTTTTCTCCCATTCATCCCTTATAGCCCACTCCCACCCCCTGCCCCAGGCCTCCACTACCCTATTTCTGTGTCCATGGGTTATGCATATATGCATACAAGTTCTTTGGTTGATCTCTTCCCACCTACCTATCTACCCCCGCCTTCCCTCTGAGATGTGACAGTCTTTTTCCATGCTTCTATGTCTCTGGATCTATTTTGTTCATTAGATTCTACATATGAGTGAGATCATGTGATATTTGTCTTTCTCTGACTGGGCAGTTTCCTTAATAAATGGTGTTGGGAAAACTGGATGGCTACATGCAAAAAAATAAAACTTGATCACTATCTTATACTATGTAGAAAAAATCAACTTAAAATGAATTGAAGACTTGAATGTAAGACCTGAAACCATAAAACTCCTAGAAGAAAACATATGCAGTTGTGATGATTTTTCAAATCCAATACCAAAAGCAAGAAAAACAAAAATAAACATGTGGAGCTATGTCAAACTAAAAAAAAATCTCTGCACATCAAAGGATCCAGCTTTATATGCAATATTTCTTATTAATGAATAAGAAATATTGCATATAAGAAAATATTTGCAAACCATCTACAATAATAAAAGAGAAAGATGCAAATGGCCGTACCTTCGCAATGCCTACCAGCCAATCAGGAGTGAGTATGCAAATTAACCCAACAAAGATGGCTGGTTAATTTGCATACACAGGTGCCGAGCAGCTGGAGGCAGGATGCTTGCATCATTGTCATGGCGACGACGCAGGTGTTCCACACTGCCCCAGCTGCTCCGGGCCTCTGGGCAACGTGGGAAGGCAGAAAGGCAGCTCCGGCCAGAGCGAAGGTGGTGTCGGCAGCCAGGGGAAGGAAGGCCCATTCTTGCATGAATCTTTGTGCATTGGGCCTCTAGTGTATATAATAAGGGGTTAATATCCAAAATATTTAAGAGCTCATACAACTCAATAGCCAAAAAAACAATTTGTTTAAACAATAAGCAGAGTATATGAATAGGAATTTTTCCAAAGAAGACATACAAAATACTAACAGATACACAAAAGGATGCTCAGCATTACTAATTACCAGAAAAATGCAAATCAAAACCAATTGAGATATCACCTCACACCTGTTCAAATGGTTATTATCAAAACACAAGAAATAGCAAGTGCTGTCCGGCTGGTGTAGTTCAGTAGTTGAGTATCAACCCCAAAACCAGGAGGTCATGGTTTGATTCCTGGTCAGGTCACATGCCCGGGTTACAGACTTGATCTCCAGGAGGAGGCGTGCAGGAGGTGGCTGATCAATGATTCTCTCTCATTGATGTTTTTATACCTCTTTACCTCTTCCTTTCTCTCTCTGAAATCAATAAAAACGTATTTTTAAAAAAAGAAATAGCAATTCTTGGTAAGGATGTGGACAAAGTGAACCCTTACACAATGTTGGTGAAAATTTAAATTGATGCAGTCACCATGGAAAGCAGTATGAATATTCCTCAAAAAATTAAAAATAGGCTACCATAACTAGTAATTCCATTTCTGCTGACTTATCTGAAGGCAATAAAAACACTAATGCAAAAGATATCTACAACGTCATGTTCATTATAGTACTACTAGTATTTAAAACAGCCAAGACATGTATGCATGCATATTAGTATAACCAATGGACACAGACACTGGGGTGGTAGGGGTTTGCCTGGGGTGAGAATGGCTGGTAGGGGGGGCGGATCAATTGGGGAAAAAGGAGACATATGTAAAACTTGAGACAATAAATAAATAAACAAATAAATAAATAAATAAAATAGCCAAGACAGCTCTAGCTGGTTTGGTTCACTGGATAGAGTGTTGGCCTGCAGACCAAAGGGACCTGGGTTCAATTCTGGTCAAGGGCATGTACCTTGGTTGCAGGCTCCTCCCTGGCCCGAGCCCTGGTCAGGGCTCATGCAGGAGGCAACCAATCAATGTTGTTTCTCTCATGTCGATGTTTCTCTCTGTCTTTCCCTCTTTCTTCCATTTTCCCTAAAAATCAATGGAAAAATATCCTTGAGTGAGGATTAAAAATAAATAAATAAATAAATAAAATAGCCAAGACATGGAAACAACCTAAGTGTCTATTAGTGGATGAATGGATAAACAAAATGTGGTACATATATCCAAAAAAATAATATTCAGCCTTCAGCCATAAAAGAAGAAAATCCTGCCCTGGGTGGAGTGGTTCAGTGGTTAGACCATTGGCTCACACACCCAAGGGTCATGGGTTTGATTCCTGGTCAAGGGCACATACCTGGGTTGCAGGCTTGATGCCCATCCTCTGTCCCTCTCCTCTCTCTATCTCCCTCTCTTTCTCTCTCTCCTCCTTCCCCCTTCTCCTCCATTCTGAAAATCAATGAAAAAAATTTCCTCTGGTGAGGATTAACCAAAAAAAAAAAAAAGAAAAAAAAAAAAGAAAAAGGTAATCCTACTATTTGTTACAACCTGGATGGACTTTGAGGGCATTATGCTAAGTGAATAAATCAGACAGAAAAGGCAAACACCATATGAGCTCACTTATATGTGGAATATAAAAACAATAACAAAAACTGAACTAATTGGTAGTTGCTAGAGATGGGTGTGTGGGGGAGGGCAGAAAGGGGGGCTGGGTAAAATGGGTTAAGGTAATCAAAAGGTACAAACTTGCAGTTAGAAAATAAATAAATCCTAGGAATGTAATGTACAGCACAGTGACTATAGTTAATAATATTATTTATACATATAAAAGCCCAGCAACCGGAACGGATGAATGACCAGAACGACCAGAATGACCAGAATGACCAGTGGCTATGACACGCACTGTAGCAGCCAACCAGCCTGATCCGGGGCCTGATCACCCTCCACCACCAGCCCAGCCCTGATTGGCCCCCAACACCCTGATTGGGAGGCAGGATGGCCAGCCAACTGCCCATGGCCCCTCTCCCCTGCCAGCCCTGCCCCTGATAAGCCTCCCACTCCGATGGGGGGGTGGAGCCAGTCAGCCAACTGCCCGCAGCCCCTCCCCACTGCTGGCCTGGCCCGATGGGGCCTCTAGTCCTATATAATAAAAGCCTAGTATGCAAATTGTCCCCTCGACTGGGAGTTCGACCAGGAGTTTGACCGGGAGTTCGATTGGGAGTTCAACCTCTTGCTATGACATGCACTGACTGGGTGGCATGGAACATGGTGGGCGTCCGCGATGCAGCGCTGGCAGTGGGCAGCAGTGGAGGCACTGCCGGCCCCAATGGGCCCTGACAAGAGAGGGACTATGGCAAGATGGTGGAGCCAGTGAGTGGGTGGCACCAGGCCAAGACGGGTACAAGCAGGGGCCTAATTGCCCTGCTGATGGCCCTGCAGACAAAATCCAGCAATGGTGGTGGGGGTGGGGCTGCCACCTGGCTCCCAGGTGCTGAGGGAGCCAAACTGGGGGCCTGGCCCAGATTGATCACCCCGCAGACGGTGACCAGCGGCCAGCAGGCCCTTATTGTCTGATCGGGGCTGGGTCTAGGCTGGGATGGGGACCTGGGGTGGGTGGCTGTGACCAACCTCCTGCGGCATCCGGGCAGGAGGCTGAGACCTCTCGCCAGCTACCTGGGGGTGGGGGTGATGGGGATGGAGGTGCGGTGAGAATGCGGGGTGTTCACCTAGCTCTCTCTCACTCCCCCTGCTACTCTCCCCCAGGATGCCAGGACTTGTGCGCCAGGGAAGCCCCCACATTCAGGTGCTGGGTGCCCATGAGGAGCCTGTCCCACACCCATGCGGTCTCTTCCGGGTGAGCCAGGCTGCAGCTGCAAGGATTGCAGGGGTCGGTCAGGCTCCCTGTGGGTTCATGCAGCAGCTGGTCTGTGAGGCTGGCCCGGAGAGAGTGTGCTGCCCAACCAGCTTCCATGTGGTGCTCCTGGATGGCCCAGAGGCCCACGTTGTGCCCCAACCCACGGTATCTGGCCGCACTCACCACATCTCCGTGTGGGGATTGGGTGCCATGACTCAAGTGGAGGGGCGCGTGGGGGCCTGGGGGCCCAGGTGCTGCCCAGGGCCCAGAGGTCAGCTGGGATCTGCCCTTCCATGCCAGACACTCATACTTCAATTGCTGGCCAGGCCTAGGGACTGCACCTGTGCATGAATTTCGTGCACTGGGCCTCTGGTATTGTATATTTGAAAATGGCTAACAGAGTAGATCTTAAACATTTTCATGAGAAAATAAAGTTGTAACTATATGTGGTGATTGATGTTAACTAGACTTATTGTGGTGATCACTTCCCAATATATGTAGTGAATCATTATGTTGTACACTTGAAACTAATATAACGATACATGTCAGTAATATCCCAATTGAAAAAAAATAAAATAAAAAAAGGCCTGGTGCCATTTTCTTAATGCAAAGGACCTGGATTGGTTTTGTTTGCTTGTTTGGTTCTGTGTGTGTGTGTGTGTGTGTGTGTGTGTGTGAGTGTGTGTGTGTGTTTTAATTCTCCTTCACTTACATAATGATGTATAATGGTTTATAATGTTTAGAGGTCTCACCCACAATCAGGTGATAATAATAACAGAAACATAAGATTACCTGATTAAAGTGAGAAATCTAAATCTTATTACGATACACTGGATATAAAAGTTAGAAAGAGCATCTAGTTTCTATATTTAAACAAGCACAACCAGCAATGCTCTGAGGCTGCTTTTCCACTAACATTGCTGACATCAGAGCCTGAAATAAGTTTCCTTAAAGAACTTTCATCAGAAGTGTCCAGGATACAAACATTGCATTAAGAACACAACTCTTTCTGTCTCCCAAGACGAGCGCAGTGTCTCTCACACATAGTAGCCACATAAGAATGTTTGTGTTGAATTTTACCTGCTACATAAAGAATGTGAGTTAAATCTTAGACCCTGAAACCCATTATAATTGTTTCACAGGCAGCAAGGATTCAGGGAACAAGCAAAGGACTTAGCATTAAACATGTGTTTTGGGGACTTTAACTTTAGCAAAGAAAAGTCATAGAAATAGCAACAATACTTTATCTTTTATTGGCACTTGAATGGGCACAATAAAGAGCACTTTTTTTCCCTGCCAGAGTCATTAAAAAAAAAAGAGAGAAATAAAAATTTCAGGCAGGTAGGAGATAAAAATATCAGCTTCATCACTGTTGGAAAGGGACTTGGAGGTTGGTAAGAAGAGACCTATGCATATAGAGACCTGGAATTAGGGACTTAATTCTTACCTTTTCTGGGTGGGTTCAGGTGAGACTACAGAAAAGTCACAGTCACAAGCAACCCCCAAAACTGCTGGCCTCCCCATATAGACACATTCCTGTAACCTTGAAGAAGACTCAGAATGTGAACTTCCATGCTGGCTCTCAAAAGGAAGGGGGAAAGAGGAGCTAGCTAACCCTGCCTGGTGTTTTATCTTACATTCATCAGCTCCACCTGGGGGTTTTCGTGTTAAGGACCAGGCAAGAGACTGGTGCTTGGAGAAATCCCGGAGGACTAGAGAATTTCCACACAAGAGTCTTTTAACACATTTTGGATTAGAATGTGTTTATATATTCAACTACTACCCAAACTCTAGATGATAAGCAGGGCATATATCCCAATTTTTACTGTTAACAAATTGAAAAGCAGTATGTATCACAATCCCTTGAAACTTATCAAATCAACAGGAATCGGTAATCCAACACTGCTCCCCCTCCCTACCTGTCCCCAGTACCAGACAAGTTGTTTACAGGTAATGAGAACTAATCCTTGATGGTTCTCAGGCTGCAATCCTTTCACTTAGGTTATTTCAACCGCCGTTCTATCTCCAGCCTGACTACTCTTTCTCTTTCTTAATCATCAATCTATCCATCCATCTATAGGAGAAAAGGTGCATCGAGCGAATTTGGAATGAGGATCATCAGATAAAACCTGCCTTGGCCCCAGCACCACTGACATAAATGGTAAATCTCTTGTCACTTTAATGGGGTGTCAATGATGTCATTTTGTGGGAGAAGATGAGGAAGACTTTCTAAATATAAATGCACAAATTTTAAGTATAGCACTCAATAATTTTTATAAAGAAATCTCACCTGTAACACCAAAGTTGCATAATTAATTGTTAATAAAAGTATAAAATAAACACAGAAAAGTGTTTATAAGTGTACTGCTAAATGAATTTTCACAAATTGAACATGTATGTAACCAACACCAGATAAAAAAATAGAACATTATCAACTCTTGATCTCTTGTTTTGTTCTGATCACTCCCATCCAAGGGTAACTTTGTCTGAACTTCTAAGGGAATGTATTAATTTTGCCTGTCTTGTACTTTTTATGAATGAAATTATACATATGACTAGTGGCCTGGTGCATGAAATTCATGCACATTAAAAGGAAATTAATTAGAGGAAATATTTTAATATTGCTATTTGTCCTTTCTCTATAATAGAAGTGTCAGAGATGAAAGAACATTAGTAAAATGTATATGAAAATCTCCCTCCTGTCAGAGTCTGGGGCACACTGCGGGACGCAGAGTCAAGTCCCCACCCATCCGTATGCACTTCAAAATTGCAGAAGACCCAGACCTGGCCGGCCCCACCTCCATTGAGCAAGACCCAGACCCGGCCAGCCCCACCCCTGTCAAGCCCCACCTGGTGGGGGGTGCAGCCTCAGGTCCCCTGTCAAGCCCCGCCGGGCAGGGGTGCAGCCTCAGGCCCAGTGCCGGGGTCGGGGGTGTGGCCTGAGGTCCCCTGTCAAGCCCCCCCAGGCAGGGGGCAAGGCCTGAGGTTCCCCATCAAGCCCCACCAGGTGGGGGGGTGCAGCCTGAGGTCCTTGTCAAGCCCCACTGGGTGGGAGGCATGGCCTGAGGTCCCCCGGCATGGCACTGGGGCAGGGGGCATGGCCTGAGGTCTCCCATCAAGCCCCACCAGGTGGGAGGCGCGGCCTAAGGTCTCCCAGCATGGTGCTGGGGCAGAGGGTGCGGTCTGAGGTCTTCAGGCCCAGCACCAGAGTGGGGGCACAGCCTGAGGTCCCCCATCAAGCCACGCCAGGCAGGGTGGGGGGGGAAGGCCTGAGGTCCCTGCACCGACCAGGTGCCAAGCAGCCTCAGGTCCCTGCTGATCGGTCGTTACGTGACAGTGTCCTGACTAATTTGCATATTATCCTATCCTATATAATAAAAGCCTAGGTGGCATCATGCCCTCATGCAACGTCATCACAAGATGGACACCACAAGATGGCCGGCAGGGGAGGGCAGTTGTGGGTGATCAGGCTGGCAGGGGAGGGCAGTTGGGGGCGAACAGACTAGCAGAGGAGGGGTCCCAGATTGGAGAGGGTGCAGGCCAAGATGAGGGACACCCCCCCTGCCCCCATGCACGAATTTTGTGCACCGGGCCTCTAGTTATTAGATAACTTGAGTCTGGCTTCTTTTGCTTAACAATGCTTTTATGTTGTTGTTGTTTTGAGATGTAGCCACACTACTGTGTGTATTTATAGATCATTTATGTTCATTGTACTACATTGTGTGACAATACCATAGTTTAGTAACCCATTTTTACTTCTGATAGCATCTGGTAGTTTACAGTTTGGAGCTATTATGGATGGTCCTGATATGAACATTTTGTTCACTATCTTTTACTGTGCATATGACATAGTATGCTGGGTCTCTGTCTAAAGTGGTGTTGCTGGGTCAGAGTGAATAGTGGTTTGGCTTTTGTAGCCAGCCATTTTCCAAAGTGTTTACTAATTTATACTCCCACCATAATATAAGATTTCCTTCCCAGCTGCTTTACATCCTCACCAGCCATGGTAGGCCCCACAAGGATGTTCACAACCTAACCCTAGAACCTGTGAATATGTTATCTTTCATGGTGAAAGGAGCTTTGCAGATCCATGCTAGAGATCCACTATTAATTCACTTCCTGTCTGGGAGCATCTCCGTTTTACACTGTTGAACACTGAACAAGCCTCCATATTTTAAATGTGAAGACGATCAGAAAAAATTACTTGAACCACTGAGGAGGAAGGACATCAGAGGGACTTTTGTTCCAGACAGTGGAACTCGTGCCCAAGTTTCCGTGGTGTGTATAGAACAAAAGTTTTTGTTTAGAGCTGAAAAACAAACAAACAAACAACAAAAAAAACTAAACAAAGCCTAAAAACAGCGGAGGTTTATTTTTAAATCCATTATATCTGACATAATTAGCAGTCAGTAAAATTCATAAACTATCAGTGTCTCTTACATTAGTCATATTTTTTACTTTCCACAATTACCTAAAATATGTTTCTGAAACTCATGCCAGAAAGTCAGACATTCCTGTTAAAGTAGAACAATTTTAAGACATTATATTTTTACATTGAATGGGAGGCTAACAAAATAGTGAAATCTGTCCTGATTGCAGAATTGAGTTGTGTCAAATATAATCATACTTAAAACTTTACAACAATAAGATTAACTAGTTCACCTAAGTTCTTTGTTTAGTTAACTAGGTCATAAATTCAAGGTTTTAAAGAATAACAACATAGAACAGATTTCAACACATTATGTGAGTTTATAGAGATTTTCCTCATAACTGTGATTTCATTAAAGTTGACACTCTTCTTTAAGGGGGTTAATATTTCTGATTTTATATTTTCCTTTTTTTTTCAGTCTTTCCTATAACTTTATCTTATGAATACTTCCTCATGTCCTCTTCCGATATTCATGGCTGTTTTTTTCTTGCTCTTTCTCTCTCATGAATATATAGAAAGTAGATAGATAAAAGAGAGATAGATGATGATAGATGATAGGTAGATAGATAGATAGATAGACAGATGTCTGGTGCCCACGCTGAACCAATTAGCTGTGGAGGGGAGAGATCAGCATTGCCAGTCATGTCTTTCCCTTAAACAGAACAGCTTTCCTTAGAAAGTGCCGTGTATATGTGACTGATATTCTTAAAACATTCTTTACCTTCATCTCAGTCTCTTTTCCTGTGTTGTTCCTTAATTTATTTTTGCTTTTCCCCAACTCCCTTCTCCTTTCACTCTAAAATTTCCCTGGGTGACCTCATGGCTTCAACAGCACTTGCTCTATCTCCAACCCAAGTGACTTAGATGAACTCCAGACTCTAGATAGCACTTGGGTACTAAACTCAACATATTCCAGAGAAACCCGTGTTTTACATCTCCATATTGCAAACTGTTCCTCTTCCTGTAAATCTTCTGTCAGAACTATGAGATGAATATAAACATCTGTTTTCTTTACATATAATACTAGAGGCCCAGAGCATGAAATTCATGCATGGGAGGTGGGGGACGCTCAGCCCAGCCTGCACCCTCTCACAATCTGGGACCCCTCGAGGGATGTCCGACTGCCTGTTTAGGCCCGATCCCACAGGCAGTCGGACATCCCTCTCACAATCCAGAACTGCTGGCTCCCAAATGCTTGCCTGCTTGCCTTCCTGATTGCCCCTAACCGCTTCTGCCTGCCAGCCTGGTCACCCCCTAACCACTACCCTGCCAGCCTGATTGATGCCTAACTGCTCCCCTGCCAGCCTATTTTCCCCTAACTGCCTTCCCCTGCAGGCCTGGTCACCCCTAACTGCCCTCCCCTGCAGGCCTGGTACCCCCCAACTGCTCTCCCCTGCAGGCCTGGGTCCCCCCCAACTGCCCTTCCCTGCAGGCCCAGTCACCCCCAACTTCCCTCCTCTGCCAGCCGGGTCACCCCTAACTGACCTCCCCATCAGGCTTGATCGCCCCCAACTGCCCTCCCTTGCAGGCCTGGTCCCTCCCTACTGCCCTCCCTTACTGGCCATCTTGTGGAGGCCATCTTGTGTCCACATGGGGGCAGCCATCTTGTGTGTTGGAGTGATGATCAATTTGCATATTACTCTTTTATTAGATAGGATAGAGGCCTGGTGCATGGGTGGGGGCCAGCTGGTTTGCCCTGAAGGGTGTCCTGGATCAGGGTAGGGGTTCCCTTGGGGCATGGGGCGGCCTGGGCAAGGGGCCTGTGGTGATTTGCAGGCAGGCCACGCCCCCCGACAACCCAAGTAGAGGCTCTGGGATCTGGGGTTTATTTATCTTCTACAATTGAAACTTTGTAGCCTGGAGTGGAGCCAAGCCTTCTGCTTGCTCTGTGGCAGAAGCCATTTCTATTGGGATTTATGTATCTTCTATAATTGAAACTTTGTAGCCTTAAGCGGAGCCCAAAGCAGGCCAGGGCTGCAGAAGCTTGGCTTCCTCCATCACCGGGGGCAACCCTAGCCTCCTTCTCTCTCCAGCTCCATGGCTGCCGCCATTTCTGTTGGACTTTATTTATCTTCTATAATTGAAACTTTGTAGCATTGAGTGGAGGCCTGGGCCAGCAAGGGCAGTCGGAAAGCTTGGCTTCCTCCATTGCCAGGGAAACCCAAGCCTCCCTCCTGCTCTCTGTGGCTGCAGCCATATTGGTTGGGTTTATTTGCATATTCCCTCCTGATTGGATGGTGGGCGTGGCTGGTGGGTGTAGCAGAGGTACAGTCAATTTGCATATTACTCTTTTATTAGATAGGATTGCACATGATATAAAACACACATGCTAAAAATTTACTTACTGGATTTTCTCACCATGACTAAAGTTTATCTTACTTTAACATAAACCCAATTAGTTCATAAGGATATTTTAAAATAAAAAATATGTAAAGAGGTATGTAGAGAAAAAGAAGTCTTCCTCTCATTTCTTATCTGCATATTCCAGTTCTCTTTCTCATGTTAAGTACTCTTCCCAATATCGGTTGCATCCTAACAGAGATATCCTTCATATAAATATATATGCATGCATATTTTTCCAAAAAAATTATGTCCTCCAGTGCATACTGTTCTCTTCTTGATTTTTTCGCTAACAATATAGCTTGAATATTTACTATAAAATAAAACAAATTCAGAAATACTTATTGTTAGAATTTACACAAGAGAAACTAGTTCTTATAGCTTTCTGATTTGGGTTCTTAAAACTCCCTCTATTTTAATCCTGTTAGAATGTATCCTTACAAAAAGGGAGTGATTTAAGCTATTGGTGATTAGAAACTTTTTACATACATTTTTCTTGTCAAAATAATATATTTTTGAATAAAAATATTTTTGCACTCTTCTCACCTGCCATCTAGAAGCCATACATTTTTATACTTTTAGCTACTTTGGGTATGAACCATTCTATTTCCAAACAATATGCCCATCTTTAAAATTATTTTATCTTTTTTTATCAATTCCAGATATCATCTTTGATATTGTTTTTGTTAAACAAAAATGGTTCATGTCCTGACTGGTTTGGCTCGGTGGATAGAGCATCAGCCTGCGGACTGAAGGGTCCCAGGTTTGATTCTGGTCAAGGGCATGTACCTTGGTTGTGGGCACATCCCCAGTAGGGAGTGTGCAGGAGGCAGCTGATCGATGTTGCTCTCTCATCGATATTTCTAACTCTTTATCCCTCTCCCTTCCTCTCTATAAAAAAAATAAAAAATAAATATATATATATATATATATATATATATATATATATATATATATATTTTTTTTTTTAAATGGTTCAGCTCTCTTACATAGTCCCTCTCCTAGTAATTCCCCTACCCCTAGCTTCCACTGTAATTATATCAGAATTTTGTTTAAATTGAGACTAAATTTTACATTACTATTTTAAAATTAAATTCATTGGTGTGAAATTGGTTAATGTGAACATATAGGTTTCAGGTGTAGGTTTCTATGTTACAAGATCTGTATATTGCACCATTTGCCCACCACCCAAAGTCAGATCTTCTCCTGTCACCTGATATTAGGACTCCCTTCTATCCCCACCCCTTTCCCACTGGCAACCACCACACTGCTGTTTGTGTTCATGAGTTTCAATTTTATATCCCACATATGAGTGAAATCATATGGTTCTTAGCTTTTTCTGACTGACTTATTTCACTTACTGTAATGTACTCAAGGTCCACCTATATTGTTGCAAATGGCGCTATTTCATTCTTTCTTATGGCTGAATAGTATTCCATTGTGTATATGTACCACATCTTCTTTATTCAGTTCTCTATAGTAGAACACTTTGGTTGTTTCCATGTCTTGGCCACTGTGAATAATGCTGTAATGAACATAGAGCTGCATATATATTTGCGAATACATGGTTTTGAGGTTTTCAGTTATATGCCCAGAAGAGGAATTGCTAGGTCATATGACAGTTCTATTCTTAATTTTTGAGGAATTTCCAGACTGCTTTCCACAGTGGTTGTACCAGTCTACATTCCCACCAGTAGTGAATGAGGGTTCCTTTTTTCCCACAACCTCTCCAACACTTGTTATTGCTTCTCTTGTTGATAATAGCCACTCTAACAGGTGTGAGGTGGTATCTCATTGTAGTTTTTATTTGCATTTCCCTATTTGCCAGTGAGGTTGAACATCTTTTCATATAGCTATTGGTTGTTCATTTGTGTTCTTAGAAGGGGTGTAATTTCAGGTCCTCTGCCTACTTTTCGATTGGGTTGTTTGTTTGGTGTTGAGTTTTATGAGTTCTTTATATATTTTGGAAATCAAACATTTGTTGGAGCTACTGTTTGCAAATATCATCTCCCATCTGGTTGGCTGCCTATTTGTTTTGTTGTTTCTTTTGCTGTGCAGAAGCTTTTTAGTTTGATATAATCCCATTCACTTATTTCTGCCTTTACTTCCCTTGTCTTTGGGGTCAAGTTCATAAAATGTTCTCTATGACTAGGGTCCATAAGTTTGGTACCTATATATTCTTCTATGTAACTTATTGTTTCAGGTCTTATATTTAGGTCATTGATCCACTTTGAATTAATTTTTGTATATGAGGACAAACTGTAATCCATTTTCATTTGTTTGCATGTGGCTTTGCAGTTTTCCCAGCCCCATTTATTGAAGAGACTATCTTTACTTCATTGTGTGTTTCTGGCTCCTTTGTCAAAGATTATCTGTCCATATACATGTGGTTTTATAGCTGGGCTCTCTATTCTATTCCATTTGTCTGTGTGTCTGTTTCTCTCTCAACATCATGTTGTCTTGATTATCTTAGCTCTGTAGTATAATGTGAAGTCAGGTAGTATGTGATATCTCCAGCTTAATTCTTTTTTCTCAGGATTGCCTTGGCTATTCAGGGTCTTTTGTGGTTCCATACAAATCTGATCATTTCTTCTTCTATTTCTTCAAAAAATGATATTGGGGTATTGATGGGGATTACATTGAATCTGTATATTGCTTTGAGTAATATGGCCATTTTAACTATGTTGATTCTTCCAATAAAGGAACATGGGATATTTTTTCATTTTGCTGTGTCTTTTTCAATCTCTTAATAATGCTTTTTAATTTTCAGTACATAGGGCTTTCTCATTCTTTGTTAAGTTTATTCATAGGTATTTTATTCTTTTGGTTGCAATTTCAAAAAGAATCATGTTTTCTTTTCATTTCTTTTTCTGAAGTTTTTTTTTAATTTAATAAATCTTTATTGTTCAGATTATTACAATTGTTCCTCTTTTTTTCCCCCATAGCTCCCCTCCATCCAGTTCCCACCCCACACTCTGCCCTTACCACCCCCCCCCCACTGTCCTCGTCCATAGGTGTACAATTTTTGTCCAGTCTCTTCCCGCACCCCCCACACCCCTTTCCCCCCAAGAATTGTCAGTCCACTCCCTTTATATGCCCATGATTCTATTATCTTCACCAGTTTATTCTGTTCAGATTTTTTTATTCACTTGATTTGTAGATTCACTTGTTGATAGATATTTGTTGTTCATAATTTTTATCTTTACCTTTTTCTTCTTCTTCCTCTTCTTAAAGAATACCTTTCAGCATTTCATATAATACTGGTTTGGCAGTGATGAACTTCTTTAGCTTTTTCTTATCTGTGAAGGTCTTTATCTGACCTTCAATTCTGAATGATAACTTTGCTGGGTAGAGTAATCTTGGTTGCAGGTTCTTGCTATTCATCACTTTGAATATTTCTTGCCACTCCCGTCTGGCCTGTATAGTTTCTGTTGAGAAATCAGCTGACAGTCGTATGGGTGCTCCCTTGCAGGTAACTAACTGTTTTTCTCTTGCTGCTTTTAATATTCTTTTTGTCTTTTGCCTTTGGCATTTTAATTATGATGTGTCTTGGTGTGGTCCTCTTTGGATTCCTTTTGTTTGGGGTTCTCTGCGCTTCCTGGACTTGTAGTCTATTTCTTTCACCAGGTAGGGGAAGTTTTCGGTCATTATTTCTTCAAATAGGTTTTCAGTATCTTGCTCTCTCTCTTCTTCTGGCACCCCCATAATTCTGATATTGGTATGCTTGAAGTTGTCCCAGAGGCTCCTTACACTATCTTCATATTTTTGAATTCTTTTTTCTTTTTGCTTTTCCGGTTGGGTGTTTTTTACTTCTTTGTATTTCAAATCTTTGACTTGATTCTTGTGATCCTCTAGTCTGCTGTTGGGTCTCTGTATAATATTTTTTATTTCAGTCAGTGTATGCTTAATTTCCAGTTGGTCCTTTTTCATATCCTCTAGGGTCTCACTAAATTTATCAGCCTTTTCTAGAAAATTCTTGAGTAACCTTATAACCGTGGTTTTGAACTCTATATCCAGTAGTTTGCTTTCCTCCATTTCTTTCATTTGTGATCTGTTTCTTTGTCTCCGCATTTTGGCTGCTTCCCTGAGTTGATAGAGTGGCTTTGTATGTTGGTATCTTATAGGGCCCAGTGGCTCAGCCTCTCCAGTTACCTGAGGTACACACTCTTTGTGCACCCCTCTGTGGACTGTGTGTACAGCCTTGTTGTAGTTAAGTCTTGATTGTTGTTGGTATCACTGGGAGGAATTGACCTCCAGGCCAGTTGGCTGTGAGGATCAGCTGTGTCTACGCTGGGAGAACTTCTGTGCTGGAGACACCCTTATGAGTCAAGACTTGCAAAAGCCTCTGTGCTCAGCTTGGATGGGGCAGAGTCTCAGGGCGAAGCAGACAGCATTGGTTTCCCATCAGCCCTGCCCTAATAGGCCCCTGTGTCTTAGTGTCCTGTGGTAATCGCTGCAAGCACCTCTGAGAGAAAGCCGCCCTCGAGTTCCACCTGCTGCCAGACAGTCCAGTTTCTGCCCGAATGAGTCTGGGTCCCCAGAGTCTCACCCGGAACTGGAGTTCAGCACAGTCAGGAGCTTTTGTCTCCCTCCTGCTTGAGAAAGCCAGCCACGCACTCAGTTGCCAGTCCTCTCCGTGAGCACGTCTCAGTACCTCTGCCTCCTGCAGCACCTCTGAGTCTCAGTGTGCTTTTCTCTTTCCTTCTAGCTGTAGAATTTCCACTCAGCCATCCTTCCTGTGGTTCTGGATGATGTCTGTTTTGTCTTTTAGTTGTTGTTTTGAAATTGTTGTGCGAGGCAGCAGTTTAGGTGTTTACCTATGCCGCCATCTTGCTTTCTCCTCTCTTTTTCTGAAGTTTTGTTATTAGTATACAGGAAGGCAATGGATTTTTGCACATTGATTTTGTATCCTGCAACTTGACTGTATTTTGTTTATTGTTTCTAATAGTTTTTTGGTGAAGTCTTTGGGGTTTTCTATATACAGAATCATGTCATCCACAAAAGTGATAGTTTGCCTTTTTCCTTCCTTATTTGGTGTCTTTTTTTTTCTTTCACTTGCCTTATTGCTCTGGCTAAGACTTCCAGCACCATGTTGAATAATAGTGGTGAGAGTGGACAGCCTTGTCTTGTTCTTTGTTTTAGAAAAAAAGCTTTAAGTTTTCATCATTGAGTATGATATTAGCTGAGAGTTTATCATAAATGGCCTTTATTATGTTAGGTACTTTCCTTCTATTTCTATTTTAATTAAAAAATGGATGTTGTATCTTATCAAATGCTTTTTCAACACTTATTTATAAGGTTATATAATTTTTATCTTTTCTTTCGTTAATGTGGTATATTACATTGATTGATTTGCATATGATGAACCATGCTTGTGTCCTGCAATGAACCCTACTTTATCATGATGTGTTATTTTTTGGATGTACTGTTGTATTCAATTTGCTAGTATTTTGTTTAGGATTTTTGCTTCTGTATTCATCAGAGATATTGGTCTATAATTTTTTTGTGTGTGTTATCTTTGCCAGGTTTTGGTATTAGGGTTATACTGGGCTCATAGAATGTGTTAGAAAGTACTGCCTCTTCTTCAATTTTTTGGAAGAGTTTTAACTCTTCTTTGAACTCTTGGTAGAGTTCTATGGTGAAGCCATTTGGTCTTAAACTTTTATTTTTTGGGAGGTTTTTGATGATTGTTTCAATTTCCTCATTACTGATTGGTCTATTTAGATTTTCCAATTCTTCATGATTTAGTATAGGAAGGTTATATATTTATAGAAACTTATCTATTTTTTCTAGGTTATTGAATTTGGTGGCATATAGTCTTTCATAACATTCTAGTATGATCCTTTGTATATCTGTGATGTCTGTGGTGACTTCTCCTCTCTCATTTCTGACTTTGTTTATATGGGTCTTTTCCCTTTTTTCCTTAGTGAGTCTAGCCAGGGATTATCAACTTTATTCATCTTTTCAAAGAATCAGCTCTCTTTCTTATTGATTTTTTTGTATAGTCTTTTTATTCTCTATTTCATTCAATTCTACTCTAATTTTTTTTTTTTTTAAATATATTTTATTGATATTTCACAGAGAGGAAGGGAGAGGGATAGAGAGCTAGAAACATCGATGAGAGAGAAACATCGATCAGCTGCCTCCTGCACACCTCCCACTGAGGATGTGCCCGCAACCAAGGTACATGCCCTTGACCGGAATCGAACCCGGGATCTTTCAGTCCGCAGGCCGACGCTCTATCCACTGAGCCAAACCGGTTTCGGCTCTACTCTAATTTTTATTATTTTCTTTCTTCTGCTGATTTTGGGTTGCTTTTGTTTTTCTTTTTCTAGTTCTTTAATATGTGATGTTAGGTTGTTTACTTGGGATTTCTCTTATTTATTGAGATAGGCCTGTAATGATATAAATGTCCCTCTTATTACTGCTTTCACTGCATCCCAGAGGTTTTGATGTGCTGTATTGTCATTCTCATTTTTTTCTGTATATATTTTGATCTCATATTTTATTTCTTCTTTGACACAGACATTTTTTAATAGTATGTTGTTTAATATCCACATACTTGTGCATTTCTTTACTTCTTTTATGCAGTTGATTTTTAATTTCAAGACATCATGGTCGGAGAATATGCTTAGTGTAATTCTTTCTTTTTGAATTTGCTGATGCTAGTTTTGTGACCCAACATATGGTCTATTATTGAAAATGTTACATATGTGCTGGAGAAGAATGTAGAATCTGATGTTCTGGGATGGAAGGTTCCATAAATGTCAATTATGTCCATTTGGTCTAGTGTTTCACTTAAGGCCAATATTTCTTTGTTCATTTTCTGTTTCGTTGATCTGTCTAGAGCTGCCAATGGAGTATTAAGGTCCCCAGCTATGATTGTGTTTTGCTCTTTTTCTCCCTTTAATAGTGCGAATAGCTGTTTTATATATTTCAATGGTCCTTGGTTGGGTGCATATATACTAAGAAGTGTTATGTTTTCTTTTTTTTTAATTTTTTATTATGTTATTATATGTGTACATATCTTTTTTATTTTTTATATTTTTATTTATTTTTTTTACTTTAATTTTTTTTTTCTTAAGGTATTATATGTGTACATATCTTACCATTGCCCCCCCACCCCCTCCCATACATGCCCTCACCCCCCAATGTTTTGCATCCGTTGGTTACTCTTATATGCATGCATATAAGTCCTTCAGTTGATCTCTTATTTCCCCCACCTCTCCCTAACCTTCCCGCTGTAATTTGACAGTCTGTTTGATGCTTTACTGCCTCTGTATCTATCTTTTTGTTCATCAGTTTATAATGTTTTTCATTATACCCAAATGAGTGAGATCATGTGGTATTTTTCTTTCATTGACTGGCTTATTTCACTTAGCATAATGTTCTCTAATTCCATCCAGGTGCCTACAAATGGTAATAATTCCTTCATCTGCTGACGGGCACCTAGGTTGTTTCCAAATCTTAGCTATTGTAAATTGTGCTGCTATGAACATAGGGGTGCATATATCCTTTCTGATTGGTGTTTCTAGTTTCTTAGGATATATTCCTAGGAGTGGGATTACTGGGTCAAATGGGAGTTCCATTTTTAGTTTTTTGAGGAAACTCCATACTGTTCTCCACAGTGGCTGTACCAGTCTGCATTCCCACCAGCAGTGCACGAGGGTTCCTTTTTCTCCGCATCCTCGCCAACACTTGTCGTTTGTTGATTTGTTGATGATAGCCATTCTGACAGGTGTGAGATGGTATCGCATTGTCGTTTTGATTTGCATCTCTTGGATAATTAGTGACTTTGAGCATGTTTTCATGTGTCTCTTGGCCTTCCTTCAGTTTTCCTTCGAAAAGATTCTATTTAGGTCCGTTGCCCATTTTTTTATTGGATCATTTATCTTCCTTTTATTAAGGTGTATAAGCTGCCTGTAGATGTTGGAAATTAAACCTTTATCAGTGATAACATTTGCAAATATGTTCTCCCATACAGTGGGCTTTCTTGTTGTTTTGTTGATGGTTTCTTTTGCTGTAAAAAAGCTTTTTATTTTGATGTAGTCCCATTTCTTTATTCTCTTTGGCTTCCATTGCCCTAGGGGCAGTATCAGTGAAGAAGTTCTTTTGGCATATGTCTGAGATTTTGCTGCCTGTGGATTCCTCTAGTATTTTTATGGTTTCCCATCTTATATTTAAGTCCTATATCCATTTTGAGTTTATTTTTGTGTATGGTGTAAGTTGGTGATCTAGTTTCATTTATTTGCAAGTATCTGTCCAATTTTCCCAACACCATTTATTGAAGAGACTGTCTTGACTCCATTGTATGTTCATGCCTCCTTTGTCAAATATTAATTGTGCATAGTGGTTTGGGTTGATATCTGGATTCTCTATTCTATTCCATTGGTCTATATGTCTGTTCTTGTGCCAGTACCAGGCTGTTTTGAGGACAGTGGCTTTGTAATACAGCTTGAAATCTGGTATTGAGAACCGTCCTACTTTATTCTTCTTTCCCAGGATTGCTGTGGCTATTCAGGGTCTTTTTTTATTCCTGATGAATTTTGGGAGAGTTCTTTCTAGGTCTGTGAAATATGCCATTGGTATTTTAATGGGGAGTGCATTGAATTTATAGATTGCTTTGGGTAGTATGGACATTTTAATGATGTTGATTCTACCAATCCATGAACATGGTATGTTCTTCCATCTGTTTACATCTTCCTCTATATCTTTTTTTAGTGTCCTGTAGTTTTCCGCGTATACGTCTTTTACCTCCTTGGTTACTTTTATTTCTAAGTATATTAATTTCTTTGGTGCAATAGTAAATGGGATTGCTTTTTTTTAGTCTCTCTTTCTGTAAGTTCACTATTGGTGTATAGAAATGCCATAGATTTCTTGGTGTTAATTTTGTATCCTGCTACATTGCCAAATTCATTTATTAAATCTGTTAGTTTTTTTATGGAGTCTTTTGGTTTTTTTATGTACAATATCATGTCATTTGCAAATAAGGACAGCTTTACTTCTTTCCCAATTTGGATGCCTTTTATTTCTTCTTCTTGTCTAATTGCAATGGCTAATACTTCCAGTACTATGTCGAACAGGAGTGGAGAGAGTGGGCATCCCTGTCTTGTTCCTGTTCTTATGGGAAATGGTTTTAGTTTTTGCCCATTGAGTATGATGTTAGCTGTGGGATTATCATATATAGCTTTTATTATGTTGAGGTATGATCCTTCTATTCCGACCTTGTTGAGAGTTTTTATCAAGGAAGGGTGTTGGATTTTGTCAAATGCTTTTTCTGCATCAATTGATATAACTATGTGATTTTTATCTCTCAATTTGTTTATGTGATGTATCACATTTATTGATTTGCGGATATTGTACCATCCTTGCATTCCTGGGATAAATCCTACTTGGTCATGGTGTATGATCTTTCTGATGTACTGCTGGATCCGATTTGCTAGAATTTTGTTGAGGATTTTGGCATCTACGTTCATGAGGGATATTGGCCTGTAATTCTCCTTCATTGTGTTGTCTTTATCTGGTTTTGGTATTAGGGTGATACTAGCTTCATAGAAGGAGCTTGGAAGTGTTTCTTCCTCTTGAATTTTTTGGAATAGTCTGAGGAGGATAGGTTCTTCCTCCAATGTTTGGTAAAACTCTCCTATGAAGCCGTCTGGCCCCGGGCTTTTGTTTGCTGGGAGCTTTTTGATGACTGCTTCAATTTCTTCCATAGTTACTGGCATATTGAGCTGTTTAGATTCTTCCTGATTGAGTTTTGGAAGGTTATATTTTCCTAGGAATATGTCCATTTCCTTCAGGTTGTCCAGTTTGTTGGAATAGAGTTGTTCGTAGTATTTTTTAACAATCCTTTGTATTTCGGCAGGATCTGTTGTTATTTCACCTCTTTCATTTCTGATTTTGTTTATTTGGGTCCTCTCTCTTTGCTTCTTGGTGAGCCTGGCTAGAGGTTCATCAATCTTGTTTATCCTTTCAAAGAACCAGCTCTTGGTTTTGTTGATCTTTTGTATTGTTTCTTTGGTCTCTATGTCGTTTATCTCTGCTCTGATCTTTATTATTTCCTTCCTTCTGCTTACACTGGGCTTTTCTTGTTGCTCTTTTTCTAACTCTTTGAGTTGTAGGGTTAGGTAATTTATTACCATTGTTTCTTGTTTTCTGCAGTAGGCTTGTAGAGCTATGAACTTCCCTCTCAAGACTGCTTTCGCTGTGTCCCATAGATTTTGGATTGTAGTGTTTTCATTGTCATTTGTTGCCATGATGTTTTTTATTTCTTCCTTGATCTCTCTGGTAACCCAGTCATTGTTTAATAGCGTGCTGTTTAGTCTCCATGTGTTTGATTTCTTTGGGTTGTTTTTATTGTAGTTGATTTCCAGTTTTATGCCACTGTGGTCTGAGAAGATGCTTGATATGATTTCTATCTTCTTGAATTTGAAGAGACTTTGCCTATGTCCCAACACATGGTCTATCTTTGAAAATGTCCCATGTGCACTTGAGAAGAATGTATATTCTGTGGTTTTGGGGTGAAATGTTCTGAAGATGTCAATTAATTCCATCTGGTATAGTGAGTCATTTAGCATTGATGTTTCTTTGCTGATTTTTTTTTAGAGGATTTGTCCAATGGTGATAGTGGGGTATTAAAGTCTCCTACTATGATTGTATTGCTGTCAATCTCTCCCTTGATATCCTCCAGGAGTTTTTTTATGTATTTGGGTGCTCCTGTATTGGGTGCATATATGTTTACCAGAGTTATTTCTTCTTGTTGGATTGCTCCCTTTAGTATTATGAAGTGGCCTTCCTTATCTCTTGTTATGTCCTTCACTTTGATATCTAATTTGTCAGATATAAGTATTGCTACCCCAGCTTTTTTTTCAGTTCCATTTGCCTGGAAAACCTTTTTCCATCCCTTCACCCTCAGTCTGTGTGCGTCTTTTTTTCTGAGGTGGGTTTCTTGTAAACAGCAGATATATGGGTCTTGTTTTCTTATCCAATCCATTACCCTATGTCTTTTGATTGGGGCATTTAATCCATTTACATTTAAAGTTATTATTGATAGGTACTTATTTGTCGCCATTTTTATTCTTTACCCCTGTATTTCTTCTTCGCTTCCTATTTCTTTCTTTCTTTCTTTTTTTTTTTTTTTACAGCAGACCCTTTAGCATTTTTTGCATTGCTGGTTTTGTGGTAATAAATTCCCTTAGTCCTTTTTTGTCTGTGAAGCTCCTGATTTCACCTTCATTTTTGATTGATAGCCTTGCTGGGTACAGTATTCTTGGATTCAGACCCTTCCTTTGCATGACTTTGTATATTTCATTCCATTCCCTTCTGACCTGATGAGTTTCTGTTGAGAAATCAGTTGTTAGTCTGATGGGGGTTCCTTTGTATGTAACTTTCTGTCTCTCTCTTGCCGCTTTTAAGATTCTTACTTTGTCGTTGGTGTTTGCCAATTTAATTATAATGTGCCTTGGCATCGGTCTTTTGGGGTTCATTTTGCTTGGACTCTGTGAGCTTCTTGGATTTGTGTGGGTTTTTTTCTTCCCTATATCAGGGAAATTTTCTGTCATTATTTCTCCAAACAGGTTTTCTATTCCTTGCTCAGCTTCCTTTCCTTCTGGGACTCCTATTATGCGGATGTTGTTTGTTTCGTGTTGTCCCAAAGTTCCCTTAGGCTCTCCTCCTGCCTTTTAATTTTTTTTTCTAGAAGTTGCTCTACTTGGGTATTTTTTCCAATCTTGTCTTCTAGCTCACTGATGCGGTCCTCTGCTTCTTCTAGTCTACTCTTGATGCTTTCTATTGAGTTCTTTACAGCAGCAATGTCATTTTTCATTTCTTCTTGGTTCTTCTTCATTTCCTCTTGGTTCATATTGTCGAATTTGTCTTCCATTCTTTTCAGCCACCTTATGACTATTTCTCTGAATTCTTTCTCTGGAAGGTTGCTTGCCTCCATTTCGTTTACTTCCTTTTCTGGTGATGCCTGCTTTTCTTTCATATGCGGGCTGTGTCTTTGTCTCCCCATGGTCTCTCTTCTCTGGATGTCTGGTTATGTAGTTCTCTCTCTCCTGTGTTGATTTAAAGGCACAAAATACAGCACTACCAGGTACAACACACAAGGCACTGAACAGAAATGTATTCACGATATTAATAACCTCCAATAAAGGTGACCACCAGAGAAAGGCAAATTAGGGGATAGGAGAGAAAGAAGAAGAGGAAAAAGAAAGAAAGGAAAAAAAAAAGGAGTGTCAAAATGAAATTGGAAAAGGAAAAAAAAAGTAAGAGAGACAAGAAAGAGACTAAGAGAGAAAGGGGAACAAACTATATATATGGGGATAAAACTCCAATAGAACAATCATAATCCCAGCAAATGTCAGCAACAAGTACCTGGGGATTAATACAAACTACAACACCAACTAATATTGAGTGAGGCAAGGGAAAACAGAAGCACAAAACAAACAAAAAAATAAACAAACAAAAGAAGAATAAGCAAAACAATCTCACAAAAAAGCATAAAAATTCGATATAATCAACATTCAAGTGAACAACAACAAAAGGACAGAGAGAAAAACAATTTTTGGATAGTTAAGACAGCGAAGAGAGAGGTGTGTATGGACTTGGAGCCGGGGATTGGAGATTAGATATGTAAGTAGGGTGAAATTTTAACAGGGAGTAAACAGGAAGAATAGGGAAAATCTAAAGCAGGAAAGGGGTAAGATAAACAGGACACCAAAAAGGGGAAGGTTAGGAAGAGAGTGATGGCATAAAGGTAGAGTTGAGATACAGTAAAACGATGCTAAAGGAAAGGTGAAAATAGAATGTAGAACACTAATCTCTAAGTAGAATGAAGAGAAAATAAAATGACACTTTAAAAAAAAGATAAAATAGCAGTAGTAATAATACGGATTGAAAATAAAAATGTAATACTTAAAAAGGTAAAATCAAGTGAGGAATAAAGAAAAAAATTAGTTTCTTGAGTAAAAGATGCAAAAAATGAAAATAAAAAAATAAAAATTAAAAATAAAATGTAGAGTAGTGAAGGTCATTCACTTCCTCTGTTGTTCTGTTTGGCATGCCTGTTTCTCAGTCCGGACAGTATTGCAGTTCCCTGCATTCTACTGCTCTTCAGTGTTGTAAACCAGTCCTGATTTTAAGCAGGTGGTGTGTCTTAATTTCTCGTATTCCTTTATTTTTGATTATACAAGAGTCAATTTGTGATTCAGCCCCTGGGTGGCAGTGTTTCTGGATTGACTTCCAGGTCTATATATGGCCTCTCTTGGCAGTGTTAGAGCCTTCTTTCCCTGTGGCACTCACTACCGGTTTGTGGGAGTGGGCTGCCTCAGAGCTGGCTCTCCGATGGTCACTCCCTGCTCTGATCCCCAGGTTCCAGAAAAACAACTTTCCCCTGCAGTCTCCCAGGGTGTCCCCAACTGGGTGATCCTATGAATTGGGCTTAGTAATCAGAAGCAAGGATTTGAAGAGGAAAAAGCCCAAGTGTGCGAACAATGGGTCTGTGTGCAAGTCTAAGCAGCCGGCACACCTTTGAAATTCTTAGGGTGTCCCTGCACGTCAGATCAAAATGGGTTGCCTTTTAGAGATCCCTTCTGTTAGCAGCTCTGAGGAACCCCTTCCACATTCACGGATCACACTAGCCCCAACAGCCACGGATTTTTCTAGGCACAGACTTCCCTGGTCCTCCAGCTCCCGCAAAACACGCGTTCCTCTCTCCCGCCGGGACCAGAGACCTCACCTTATCCCAGGTGAAATCTGACCTTTCCATGGTGGAGTGTAGAGCTCCTCTGAATCCGCGTGTTTGTGCCAATTGGGGGCCGGTGTTCTGGGGCTTGCAGCTGTTCGGTGGTTGCCACAGTTGTGGATTCTCAGGCTTCTGATAAGCTCCACTTTCCCGTTCAATATGGCGCAAACTCCTCGTCGGAGCCCGTCATGTGTACATATCTTACCATTGCCCCCCCCCACCCCACTCCCATACATGCCCTCACCCCCCAATGTTTTGCATCTGTTGGTTATTCTTATATGCATGCATATAAGTCCTTCGGTTGAGCTCTTATTTCCCCCACCTCTCCCTAACCTTCCCGCTGTAATTTGACAGTCTGTTTGATGCTTTACTGCCTCTGTATCTATCTTTTTGTTCATCAGTTTATAATGTTTTTTATTATCCACAAATGAGTGAGATCATGTGGTATTTTTCTTTCATTGACTGGCTTATTTCACTTAGCATAATGTTCTCTAATTCCATCCAGGTTGCTACAAATGGTAAGAATTCCTTCTTTTTTATGGCAGCATAGTATTCCATTGTGTAGATGTACCATAGTTTTCTGATCCAGTCATCTGCTGACGGGCACCTAGGCTGTTTCCAAATCTTAGCTATTGTAAATTGTGCTGCTATGTTATGTTTTCTTGATGTAGTGTCCCTTTATCATTATAAAGTGTGCATCTTTCTCTCTCTATCTCTCTTTTTTAATCCTCACTCAAGGATATTTTTCCATTGATTTTTAGAGAGAGTAGAAGAAAGAGAGAAAGACAGAGAGAAATATCGATGTGAGAGAAACACATCAATTGGTTGCCTCCTGCATGAGCCCTGACCAGGGCTCTGGCTGGGGGGGCGCAGGGGGAGCCTGCAACTGAGGTACATGCCCTTGACCAGAATCAAACCCAGGACCCTTCAGTCTGCAGGCCGACACTCTATACACTGAGCCAAACCAGCTAGGGCTCCATCTTTGTCTCTTGTTATCTTGAAATCTGTTTTGTCAGATATAAGTATGGCTACACCTGCTTCTATGTGGATGTTATTTGCTTGGAGAATCACTTTCCACTCTTTTACTTTGAATCTAACTTTGGCTTTGCTGCTTAGATGTGTCTCTTGTAGGCAGCATATGTTTTTTTGTTTGTTTGTTTGTTTTTTTGTGGTTTTTTTTTTATTTGTTTTTTTTTCCACTTTGCTACTCTTTATTGGTGAATTCATCCCATTTACTTTTAGGATAATTATTGATGTATGAGGATTTCCTATAGCCATTTTGTTTTTCTGTCTGTTGTTTTTGTTTGGTGGTATTCCATACTTCTTTCCTCTTGTTTTTAAAGCTATATATCCTTGTTTAAGGGTTTTTGTGTGTGGTTACCATTGGGTTTATAAAAAATAAACTTGCATATGTACTGTAGCTTTTTTTTTCTTTTTTTTGCATCTGATCTTTATCCTCCTCTACCAGTTCAGACTTTATCTCTTCCCCTTTTATGTTTTTGTTGTCACAAATTATCCATTTGTTCTGTAAGATTTTTGGTTATCTTACTCTTAGTGTTGTGACCTTACATTCTTTGTTTCAAGTAGAATAATTCCCTTGAGTATTTCCTGCAATGAATGTTTTATGGTGATAAAATTCTTCTGCTTCTGTATGTCTGGGAATGTCTTTATTTCTCCTTCATATTTAAAGGCTAATTTTGCTGGCTACATTATTTGTGGCTAGTAATTTATCTATTTCAGATGTTTAAATATTTGGTTCCACTCTCTTCTGGCTTATAAGTTTCTGCTGAGAAGTCAGATGAAATTCCCATGTGTTTTCCTTTGTAGGTTACTAGCAATTCTTTTCCCTGGCTGCTTTGAGAATTTTTTCTTTGTTGTTAATTGTTGACAGCTTCATTACCAAGTGCCTTGGAGAGGGTCTCTTTGGATTGAGGTAACTAGGTGTTTTGTTTGCTTCTAGGATTTGAGGATCTAGTTCTTTCCATAGATTTGGGAAGTTCTTATCCACTATTTGTTTGAATAGATTCTACATTCAAAGCTTCCTCTCCTTCTCTGGAATGCCTATAATTCTAATATTGCTTTTTCTGATGGAGTCTGATAGTTCTCGTAGCTCTCTTTCATTTTACTTTACGCTCAGGCCTCTCTCTTCTTCCCTCTGCATCATTTCTAGATTCCTATCTTTGATATCATTAATTCTTTCCTCCATCTGGTTGGCTCTGTTTCCTATGCTTGGTAGCTCACTCTTAATCTCCTTAATTGCATGCTTCATTTCCAGGATTTCTGATTGGTTCTTTTTTAAAGTTTTAATCTTTTTGGTAAAGTACTCTTTTTGATCATTGATTTATTTTCTGAGTACATTGAATTGCCTGTCTGTATTTTTTTAGTATCTCATAGACTATTTTGAGAACTGCAATCTTGAAATCTCTGTCATCTATATTGCATATTTCCATGCTTTCCAGCTTGCTTTCTGGAGATTTTCATTTGCTTTCTTGTCATCCTCATACTGTGGTTATTCATGGTATTTGCTCTCCTCCTTTGCCTACACATTTATCTCTGAAGAGGTCTTTATACCATTTTCCAGTAGATGTCACAAGATTTTTACTTCTGATCTCCCAGTCTGGAACCTCTGTGGCTTCTGTAAGACAGTACAGCTATACTGCTTGGAGTTGGGGTTTATTTTTTCCTCACCATAATGGCAACCTCTGACCTCTGTGGGGTTCCACTCCAAGGACCTCTCCCAGGGATCAGTCATAGAGGGAAACAGCAGTTCTACTGCAATAGCTCTTGGTTTGCATATAATATTACCCTGGACCTGACTCCAAGGGCAATGAGAGGTGAGTTTTTGGAATCCAAGCAGTGGCAGGGCTCTGTGGTTCCATATCTTTGTCTGAAATACCACCACTTGCCTGTCAGTGGAGACCAACATGGCAGAACCCGATGCTCTGTCAGCCAACTGCTGACCCAAACATTGTTTGCTCTCTCACAGCTCCCCTGCTGGACTGCCCCACCTCTCCCCACACACACAGCTCTGTTCCTCCTGGCTGAAGGAAGCACCTGTTACTGCTGGCTTTTTCCCTTCTCCCAGCTGCATGCCTGTGTCTGCAGGCTGTTGGCACTTTCCTCCCTTCTCATCTTTCCATTTATTCTCAGTTGCCCACCTTTAGATGTTTCAATGTGAGGTCTCTCAGGCATGTGTTTGTGTTGAGCAGAGATTTCTGTGTTGAATTATAGTTAGTTAACTTGTTGAAATTTCTTGGGAATAATACAAGGGGCTCTCTCACACCACCATTCCTCTGATGTCACTCCTTTAATACAATTTCTTTGTAAGAATTCCCTGCTGTGCGAAGTGATGATTATCATGTATTTTTTTCCTAGAGTACATGTTTTGTCATTTGCTTTGTTTTCTATGTGTCCATTGCTCAATGTATTGACATTTTCTGTGTATTCAAAACATGGCTACAATTCCTTGGAACACCGTTTGCAGGGCCTCTCACTGGCTCACTCTAATCTACTCTAATTGTTCGTATTTGCTCTGTAGGCTGCAGCAACACAGTAGTCTTTCTGGAATTTTCTCTGTTCTTTCCTTCACAGTTTTTTTGGTACAGTCTTATTTTCTCTCAAATAAGACTGTGAACATGGAAACTAGAGTTGTTCCTTTTATCTCTTCCTTTCTGGGGCATCCTTTTTTGTTCCATTTCTGCTCTTGGTTTCAGACATCCTGCCTGGTTTGCTGCCTGATTCAATACTCACTCCTTAAATCCCTCTGTGCTTATATGTGGCTGTGTTCCTTGGAATGGAATAATAGTCCAGGTCCCTTAGCTAACAGTTCTGCATGATTCAGTGTGGCCACTGAAACCCCACTCAGAATTGCCCACTTTGCCTTGTGTGTTACCATGCTTGACCTGACCCTGCCATCCAACGCAGACCACACTGTCAAACAGAGATAAAGAACAGTGTGTTTCTTCATTTTGCAGGATAATTTGTTATACACTGGATGACATCCATTAAGCATAAATGTTAATTAAATTTAATTATAAGCCTACAATGAGCTCAGTGGTATCTTAAGATATTGTGTGGGGGTTTTGGGGGGGCAGGGGAATAGATTTTTATTTTATTTTATTTTACTTATTTATTATTTAAATTTACCTTTATTGTTGAAAGTATTACAGATGTCCCCTTTGTTTGTATGTTCTTTTTCCCATTGACACCCTCCACCCTGTAACCACCCCTCCCAGGCCTTCACCACTCTATTATATGTGTCCATAGGTTATGCATATATGCATATAAGCTCTTCATTAATCTCTATCCACCCATTCACCATCCTTAACCTTCCCTCTGAAATTTGTCAGTCTGTTCTATACTTCTATGTCCCTGAATCTATATTGTTCATCAGTTAATTTTGTTCATTAGATTCCACATATTAGTGAGATATTTATCTTTCTTTGACTGGGTTCTTTCACTTAGCATAATATTCTCCAGGTCAATCCATGCTATTGATAAGAGTTCTTTCTTTTGTACAGCTTCGTAGTATTCCATTGTATAAATGTACCACAGTTTTTTAATCCACTCATCTGCTGATGGGCACTTGGGCTGTTCCCATATCTTACCTATTGTAAATTGAACTGCTATGAACATAGGGGTGAATATATTTTTTCTGATTGGTGTTTCTGGTTTCTTAGGATATATTCCTAGAAGTGAGATCACTGGGTCAAATGGCAGTTCCATTTTTAATTTTTTGAAGAAACTCCATACTGTTTTCCACAGTGGCTGCACCAGTAGGCATTCTCACCAGAAGTTCTCCACATCCTTGCCAACATTTGTTGTTTGTCAATTTCTTGATAATAGCCATTCTGACACCTGTGAGGTGATACCTCATTGTCGTTTTAATTTGCATCTCTAGGGTGATTAGTGACTTTTAGTATTTTTTCATGTCTCTTCGCCTTCTGTATGTCCACTTTGGAGAAGTATCTATTTAGGTCCTTTGCCCATTTTTTAATTGGATTGTTTGTCTTCCTATTGTTAAGCTGTATGAGTTACCTATGTATTTTGAAAATTAACCCCTTATCATAGGTATCAGTGGCAAATACATTTGCCCATGCAGTAGGCTTGTTTTTCATTTTATTGATGGTTTCTTTTGCTGTGCAGAAGCTTTTTATTTTGATGTAGTCCCATGTGCTTATTTTCTCCTTAGTTTCCTTTGCCCTAGGAGATGGATTGGTAAACATATTGCTACAAGAGATGTCTGAGATTTTGCTGCGTACGGTTTCTTCTAGGATTTTTATGGTTTCACGATTTACATTTAAGTCTTTTATCCATTTTGAATTTATTTTTGTGTATGGTGTAAGTTGGTGGTCTAGTTTCTTCTCCTTCTTCTTCTTCTTCTTCTGTCAATTCATTCAATCTTCTTCTTCTTCTTCTGTTTTGCATGTATCAGTCCAATTTTCCCATCACCATTTATTGAAGAGACTGAACTCCCTTGTATGTTCTTGCCTCCTTTGTCAAATATTAATTGAGCACAATGGCTTGGGTCGATTTCTGGATTCTCTGTTCTGTTCCATTGAGCTATATGCCTGTTCTTGTGCCAGTACCAGACTATTTTGATTATGGTGGCTTTGTAGTATAACTTGATATCTGGTATTGTGATTCCTCCAACTTTGTTCTTCTTTCTCAAGATTGCTGCAGCGATTCAGGGTCTCTTTTGATTCCATATAAATTTTTGGAGTATTTGTTCAAGATCTATGAAGTATGCTGTTGGTATTTTAATAGGGATTGCATTTAATCTGTAGATTGTCTTGGGTAATATGGACATTGTAATTATGTTTATTCTACCAATCCATGAACAGGGTATATTCTTCCATTTGTTTATAACTTCCTCTATCTCTTTTTCAACGTCCTGCTGTTTTCCAAGTATAAGTCTTTTACCTGCTTAGTTAAGTTTATTTCTAAGTATCTTACTTTTTTGTTGCAATGGCAAATGGGATTGTTTATTTAGTTTCTCTTTCTTAGAGTTCATTATTGGTGTATAAAAATGCCATAGATTTCTGGATGTTAATTTTGTATCCTGCTATGTTGCCAAATTCATTTATTAAGTCTAGTAGTTTTTTGATGGAGTCTTTAGGGTTTTCTATATACAATATCATGTCATCTGCGAATAATGAGAGTTTTACTTCCTCCTTTCCAATTTGGATACCATTTCTGTTTTCTTCTTGCCTGGTCACTATGGCTAGTACTTCCAGTGTTATGTAGAACAAGAGTGGTAAAAAGGGCATCCCTGCCCTGGCCGGTTTGGCTCAGTGGATAGAGCATCAGCCTGTGAACTGAAAGGTCCCAGGTTGGATTCTGGTCGATGGCATGTGCCTTGGTTGCGGGCACATCCCCAGTGGGAGGTGTGCAGGAGGCAGCTGATTGATGTTTCTCTCTCATCAATGTTTCTAACTCTCTATCCCTCTCCCTTCCTCTCTGTAAAAAATCAATAATATATATTTTAAAAAAAAGGGCATCCCTGTCTTCTTCCTGTTCTTAGGGAAAACAGTTTTAGTTTTTGCCCATTGAGTATGATGGTGGCTGTAGGTTTGTCATATATGGATTTTATTATGTTCAGGTATGATCCCTCTATTCCCACTTTGCTAAGAGTTTTTATCAAAAGACGTTGTTGGATTTTGTCAAATGTTTTTTCTGCATCAATTGCTATAATCATGTGATTTTTGTCTTATGTACAGTATCACCTTTATTGAATTGTGAATATTGTACCAGTCTTACATCCGTGGAATAATTCCCACTTGTTATGATGTATGATCTTTTTAATGTATTGTTGGATCAGATTTGCTAAAATTTTGTTGAGGATTTTTGCATCTATGTTCCTCAGGGGTATATGCTCATAATTCTCTTTCTTTGTAGTATCTTTACCTGGTTTTGGAATTAAGGTAATTCTGGCCTCATAGAAAAAGCTTGGGTGTGTTCTTTCCTCTTGAATTTTTTGGAATAGTTTGAGGAGTACAGGTGTTAGTTCTTTGAATGTTTGGTAAAACTCCCCTATGAAGCCATCATGTCCATTGCTTTTGTTTACTGGAAGTTATTTTTATTACTGCTTCAATTTCATCAGTTGCTATTGGCCTATTCAAGTTTTCTGATTCTTCCTGATTCAGTTTTTGAAGATTGTATTTTTCTAGGAATATATTCATTTTGTCCAGATTGTCTGCTTTGTTGGGATATAGTCATTTATAATATTTTTTATGATTCTTTGTATTTCTGGAAGTTCAGTTGTTACTTCCTCTGTCCTTTCTAATTTTATTTATTTGAGTTCTCTGTCTTTGTTTCTTGATGAATCTGGCTAGAGGTTCATCAATCTTGTTTATCCTTTCAAAGAACCAGCTCTTGGTTTTATTGATCTTTTGTATTGTTTCTTCAGTCTCTATTTCATTTATTTCCACTCTGATCTTTATTATTTCCTTTCTTCTAGTTACTCTGGGCTTTTCTTGTTGTTCCCTTTCTAATCTTTAAGTTGTAGTGTTAGATAACTTATTAAAAGTTTTTCTTGTTTTTTGAAGTAGGCCTGTAGAGCTATGAACTTTCCTCTCTGGACTGCTTTCACTGTGTCCCATAGAGTTTGGATTGTTGTGTATTCATTTTAATTTGTTTCCAAGATGTTTTTTTTTATTATTATTCTTTGATCTCTTTGGTAACCAATTCATCGTTTAATAACATGCTATTTAGCCTCCATGTGTTTGAATGTTTTCAGGTGTTTTTACTGTAGTTGATTTCTAATTTCATGCTATTGTGATATGAGAAGTTGCCTGACATTATTTCAATTTTTTTTTAACATGTAGAGACTTAGTTTGTATCCTAACATGTGGTCTCTCTTTATAAATGTTCCATGTGCACTTGAGAAGAATGTATATTCTGTACCTTTGGGGTGCAATGTTCTGAAAATGTCAATTCATTCAATCTGATCTAGTGTATCATTTAGGATATCTGTTTTCTTGTTGAGTTTTTGTCTAGCAGATCTACACAGTGATGTCAGAGGGGTGTTTAAGTTCCCTACTACTATTATTGTATTGCTGTTGATTTCTCCCTTAAAATCCTCTGGAGTATCTTATATATTTGGATGCTGCTATATTGGGTGCATATATGTTTACCAGAGTTATAACCTTCTGTTGTTTCCATCCCTTTAGTATTATGAAGTGGCCTTCATTATCTCTTGTTATGGCCTTCACTTTAAAGGCTATTTTGTCAGACATGAATATTGCTACTCCAGCTTTTTTTTGCCTGGAAAAATTTTTTCCAACCCCATCACTTTCATTCTGTGTGACTCTTTTGTTCTCAGGTGGGTCTCTTGTAGGCAGCATATTCATAGGTCATGTTTATTTTATCCATTCATTTTCCCTATGTCTTTTTATTGGAGCATTTAATCCATTTACATTTAAGATTATTATTGATAAGTACTTATTTATTGCCATTCTTTTTCTTTATGCCTGTGTTCTCTTTCTCTCTATTTCTTCCTCTTACAACAGTCTCTTTAGCATTTCTTGCAGGGTAGGTTTGATGATTATAAACTCTTTTAGTGTTTTTGTTTGTTTGTTTGTCTGTGAAGCTTTTAATTTCACCTTTGATTTTGAATGATAGTCTTGCTTGATAGAGTAGTCTTAGATTCATTCCCTTGGTTTTCATTACTTTTTATACTTCATGCCAATCGTTTTTGGCCTTAAGTGTTTCTATTGAGAAGTCATCTGAGAGTCTAATGAGAGCTCCCTTTTAGGTAACTTTCTGTCTCTCTCTTGCAGCCTTTAAGATTAATTCTTTATCTTTTTTAAAAAATATATTTTTATTGATTTTAGTGAGAGGAAGGGAGACAGGTAGAGTTATAAACATTGATGAGAAAAAAAAATCTCAGCTGCCTTCTGCATACCCACTACCAGGGGTCAAGCCTACCACCAAGGTACATGCCCTTGACCGGACTGAACCCAGGACCCTTTAGTCCATGGGCCGATGCTTTATCCACTGAACCAAACCAGTTAGGGCTTTTCTTTGTCTTTAATGTTTGCCATTTTAATTTATATGTGCTGAGGTGTAAGTCTTTTGGGATTCATCTTGATTGGGACTCCTGTTTCCTGAACTTGAGTAACTTTTTCCTTCACCAGGTTAGGGAAATTTTTTGCCATTATTTCTTAAAACAGGTTCTCTATTCCTTTCTCAGATTCTTTTTCTCCTGGCACCCCTATAACGCAAATGCTGTTACTTTTCATGTTGTCCCAAAGCTCCTTTAGACTCTCTTGCTTTTTAATTTTTTTCCATTTTCTGCTCTGAATGGGTGCTTGTTTTTACCTTATCTTCTAATTCACAGATTCAGTCCTCAGCTTCTTCAAGTGTACTGTTGAATCCTTTCAGGGTTTTCTTTATTTCTTTATGTCATTCCTCATTTCCAATTGATTCTTATTTATTGTTTCAAGCTCCCTTTTCATGTTGGTGTAGCTCTCATTAATACCCTTATATAATTCTCATTAAGTTGCTTGTAGTTATCAGTGAATTGTGTGAGCACCCTTATTACCATTACTCTGAATTTTTATCTGACAAATTGTTTACCTGCATTTCATTTAGTACATTTTCTGGCAAATCCTCCTTTTCATTAACTTTGGAGTTGTTTCTCTTTCTCCCCATTTTTGCTATTCCTTTGTTTTTTATTTTGTATTGGATCAAACTGCAATGCCTCCCAGATTTTGTGGGATGGTCTTATGTAGTAGGTATTTTGTGGGACCCAGTGGTACAGTCTCTTAGATCTCCTGAGTTATCTGTTGTAGGGGAGCTCCTTACTTGAGTTATTTGTGTTCTCCTGTTGTAGTTGTATCTTGAATATTATTGTCCCACTCATGGATGGGGTCTCCTATCAGGCTGGCTGACTATGTGGCTCACCCCTAACCATGTAGTGTGAGCTGGTGTGGGGTGCTGACTGAACAGAACAAAATGCAACACAATAAAACGTGAAACAAAAGAAACAAAACAAAAACATACACAAGACCCCTACCGCACCAACAAAAGCAACCACTAGAGAATAAAGAATTAGGAAAGAGAAAAGAGAGCAAGTATGATAGAAAACAGAAAGAAAGAAAACATATGAGGAGAAAACAAAACCAACCAACCAAACAAACAAACAAGAAAAGCACAAACAAAAAACAACAAAAATGAGGGAAGGAATATGTGCATGCAGAGCTGAAGTGAAGAAAATAAGTATAAAGAATTAGGAAACAGGAGAAGGAAAATGGTTTAAAATGAAGGAGGGAGAAAAGAAAATAAATTTGAAAGGAAAATAGAGGAGAAAGAGGAGAGACCTAAAATAAGAAAAAAATAAGAAAGCAGGAGAAAAAAGTAAAGAGAGAAAGAAAAGAGAAAAAAAGATTAGTAATGAAAAAAGAAAAAAATGAATAGGAAAAGGGAAGATGAAAATTAAATATATTAATGAAACAACAGTTACTAGAATAATAACAGACAAATAAAGCAGATGGCTAGATAGATTTAAAAATGGAAGAAAAGAGAAAAAATTCAAAAAGAAAAGAATAAAGGGAGGAAAAAAGAGAAAGGGAAAAAAGAGAATGAAGTGGTGTTCATTTCAGCAGAATGTAGTGCCCCATGAGGGCTCCCTTTGGATCCACTCTTCTGTTGCCTGCCAATTCTCAGCTTCCTGTGAGGTACTTAGGTGCTAACCACTGTCAGGCACTGTCCTTTGGCTTTCAGCAACCTGCTTGAAGTGGCAGACTATCCACTGATCCACCATTTGTGTCTGTCTCCACACTTGGCTGCAACAGGGGCCAATCTGCTCTCTAAAGTGGGTTTGTTAGCAGCATGGGGCCCAGGGCTGAGTCAGAAAACTTCCCCTGTTTCCTAGGCTCCACCTTTGCCTGTCTTTGTCTGCTAGCCAGCTGTCAATTTAATCACTCAAAAGTCTGTTTCTGAAAGGGCTTTAGGCAGGAGAGGTGCTGTTTAGCTTTCAGGGAATGTGGTTAGTGTGTCCCCCAGTCCCAGAGCTACTCCTCTGTGAGTGGCCCAAAATATTATTCTGCCCTCGGCTGGAGAGAGATTCTAGTATAGAGACCAGCGGGGTTGGCTGGAAACCTGGAGTTTTTATCAGGTTTCCCATGCAGGGAAAGTACCAGTCTGATTCCCAAGATAGTGGGACAGACGATCCCTCCTCCAATCCAGTCACTGAGGGCTCCTGAGATTGTTCAAACCCTTGGACTTGGCCTCTGCTTTTTTTCTCTCTGAAAAGCTCAAAATGCAGGGTGTGTCATGTAGGGCTCCTGAAGATAGAACAGGCAGTATCTTCTGGGGTGGTATTGTTTTCCAGCCCTGCAGCTACTGGGAGCAGCTAGGTCCTCTTAGGAAAAATGGCCATTTCTGTTTGGGGACCTATGATCAAATGTTCCTGGCTGCTGCTTTTCCACATCTCTTTGCAATGTTTCCCACCCCAGCCTCTCCCTAGGCACCTCCAGCCCATGTCTCTCCCCCGCCCCCCGCTACCACCCATGCCAAAGCCTCAGATAAATAGCTGTAAATGAAAACTCCTGTGCTCTGGGTTAAAAAATAAATAAAACAAAGAAAATTAAACTGCAGCTTTCTCTCTGACCAGTTCCAGTCTACGAGCTCCAGACTTTGCCATGGCCAGCAGCCCTGCCGCCTTTCATAGCTGGATATTACGTGGGCCAGGGGTCTCAGCTCTGGTGCTCCAGGCTATGGAACCCAGCCTGGTTCTAGGCCTGGAGGAACAGACTCTCCTGTTCCAGTGCTCTCTCCTCTCTCAGCCTGCCAGTCTGCTGCTCCTGGCAGCTGGGTCAGCTCCTCTTGTGATCTTGCCCTTCTACAGATGTCCAGGTGTTTTCTGTCCTTCTTTAATATAAGTCTCCTCCTCAGCTGGACTTCAGTTGGAAATTCCAGGTGAATGTTTTCCAATTTAGTTGTATTTCCAGTCTGGCCCTGGGACAAGGTGCACAAGTCTGTCTATGTTATATTGGAAATCAACAAGCTGAACAGAGGATGCCTTAATCAATAAGCCAAATTAATTTGGAGTCTTTATTATGCCAGGGGTCTCAGAGGAGTTGCCTCTCAAAGTCTGAACAAAGTAACATGGAGGAAGCTTTCCCTTTATACTTTCCCAGTTTCTTTCTCCCCCATATATGGGATGGGGCTTCCAGACCTTTCACAGGCTTTACAAAGAGCCCTATGTGCTGGGATGAGGGCAGTGAGACCACATCTGAAGGCCTGGCCTGGTGCCAGTCCTGACAACCCCTTCTGGGGGCCGTGCACCATCCATGGTTTATGGCCTTTCTAAAATGGGAGCAGCACTCAAGTAAACAGGCCTTGCAGGACCAAACAATTAAGAGGGGTCAGTGACTAGAACAGTGGTCCACAAACTGCGGCTCATGAGCCACATGCGGCTCACGAGCCGTGGTTTGCCGCTCTGTTGACTAATGAGTTTGCCGACCACTGGACTAGACTATAGGCTGATAAGAATGTACATTGGGTTATTTGCACAGATTCAGATTGCCAGCCCTCCCCCCAAAATGTCTTATCTCCCCATTATTCGAGCAAGCGTGCTTACAGAAGCGAGAAATAGCAGGGTTACTTATCTGGTCTAGTTACTTCCTGGAATTAACAGAACAAAGGACCATCTGTGTTTATAGGAAAATTTCAAACAGCAGTTTTTCCCAGCATAGAGGTTATGAGGGCAAGATGAAGTGCTTATACTTCACCTATACGGCTGCCATTTTTTTCTCCCTGTGGAAGTGGATTATTATAATTTGAGAAGACATTACTTAGATTTTTACCTTAAAATTATTAAGATATGAAAATGTCTTAGAAAAGGCCACATATACACATATAACACACACACATATATACACAATTTAAAGAAAGCTGCGCAATAGAAACAAAATTATTACAAGGTTTTTCTTATCTTACTTTTGCCATTTTGCTGGTTTCACTAAAACTTGAATCTTTAGATAAAATATGAAGGCATATTTGTTGATGAGATATACATTTTTTAATGGAAAAGTGTTTTTATAACTTAAGAAATTTTATTCTTGCTATTTCAATATTTGTTGATCTTCCTCTGGCAATGTAAGGATTTTTAAGTTATAAAATCTAGAACCCATATTTAGACACATACTTATGTGGGAAAAAATGGGAATTTTAGTATTAGCTATGATTCAAAAAAGTTGTGATATTTGGGACAAGATGATAATTCCATATTGCATAATGTCTAAGAGGATATGATTATACTATATACTTTCTAAGGACTTCTTTAGCTTTATGGTTCATCCATATCTATGAATCAGACTAATGATTTCTTAATCTTTATTTCCATCTCCTGCCCAAGGCTGAACTTTTAAGAAATAAATATACCTTCATAGCAACAAACTTTAAAATTTTCTGATTATACTCACTCCTTGGAAAGGCACAGTTCAGTTCCAGAATTCTACTCCAACACCATACTAGATTTGCTTCAACTTTAGTGAGTACTTGGGCAGGTCCAGATGGCTTACCTGGTGGGATTATCAGACCCCTTATTCTTGAGGTATCTGAGACCAGTCACCATGTCTCTCATAACTGTGCTGTTGGATCTGTCTCATTATAATCCAAATTAAACAAAGGAGATGTGACTATAGATTCCATGATGGTCAACCACAAAATTTCCTGTCTCTACTTTGTAAGAGTACTCTAAACTCATAAAGTCCAGAGTTGTAGGAAATGAACACACACATTTCCAAGTGAATCACTGTATGTAATAGAAAGAGGACCCATTCCTATTTGTACCCTATAGTACTAAGATCTATACTTATTAAATTCATGTTATAAAACCATGTACTAGTCATGCTTTAAGGTGTATGTGCATTTTCAATATGGTTCCTAATCCCTACATGCTATCATTTTGGAATTGGAACCTCACCTGTATTCTCAATTTACTTGACCTCTATATCTTCACATTTGTCATTGAATGTGAGAGGCATGCCTGTTTGACGCTTTGCTCTACAGCTAACGGTAACACTTATGTTGAGAATTTGAAGCTGTCCACTGAGCCCTCCTAACAATAGGAGTACAAATTGATCCTATTTAATAAATGGTGTTGGGAAAATTGGACTGACACATGCAAAAAAATGGAAATAGACTATCTTCTTACACCATACACAAAAATAAACTCAAAATGGATTAAAACCTAAATGTTAGACTCAAAACCAAAAAAGAAATCATAAGCAGTAAAATCTTGGACATTTCTCATAGCAATATTTTTTTTCTGATATATTGCATCAGGAAAGACAAAAGAAAAAATTAAACAAATGAAATTACATCAAACTAAAAAGTTTTTGTACAGCACAGAAAAAAATCAACAAAATGAAAAGACAACCACTGAATGGGAAAATATATTCACCAATGATACATCTGATAAGGGTTTATTATCCAAAATTTATAAAGAACTTATGAAACTCCAATGCCAAAACAAACAAACAGGCTGGCAGAGGAGGGCAGTTGGGGGCAACCAGGCCAGCATGGGAGGGAAGATAGGGGCGACCAGGCTGACAAGGGAGGGCAGTTAGGGGTGATCGGGCCAGCAGGGGAAGGCAGTTGGGGGCGACCAGAACTGCAGGGGAGGGCAGTTAGGGTCAATCGGGCTAGCAGGGGGGTGGGGGGGGGGAGCAGGTAGGGACAACCAGGCCTGCAGGGGAGGGCAGTTGGGAGTGACCAGGCCTTCAGGGGAGGGCAGTTTGAAGGGACAAGGCCTGCAGGGGAGGGCAGTTGTGGGGACCAGGCCTGCAGGGGAGGGCAGTTGGGAGGGACCAGGCCTGCAGGTGAGGGCAGTTAGGGGAGACCAGGCCTGCAGGGGAAGGCAATTGGCGGTGACCAGGCCTGCAGGGGAGGGCTGATAGGGGCGACCAGGCTGACAAGGGATGGCAGTTAGGGGTGACTGGGCCAGCAGGGGAGAGCAGTTGGGGGCAACCAGGCCTGCAGGGGAGGGCAGTTGCGGGGGATCAGACCTGCAGGGGAGGGCAGTTGGGGGGGACCAGACCTGCAGGGGAGGGCAGTTAGGGGTGACAAGGCCTGCAGGGGAGGGCAGTTGGGGGGGACTAAGCCAGCTGGGGAGGGCTGTTAGGGGCAATCAGGCCAGCAGGGGAGGGATATTAAGGGTGACCAAGCCTGCAGGGGAGGGAAGTTGGGGGGAATCAGGCCAGCAGGGGAGGGCAGATAGGGGCAACCAGGCTGGCAAGGGAGGGCAGTTAGGGGTGACCAGGCCTGCAGGGGAGGGCAGTTTTAACTGCGATAAAGAACACAATGGGCCCTAGCCAGCTTGGTTTAGTGGATAGAGCATCAGCCAATGTACTGAAGGGTCCCAGGTTCAATTCCAGCCAAGGCACATGCCTGGGTTGCGGGCTCGATCCCAAGTAGGGGGCGTGCAGGAGGCAGCCGATCAATGATTCTCTCTCATCATTGATATTTCTATCCCTCTCTTCTTCTCCCTTCCTCTCTGAAATCAATAAAGAAATATATATATATATTTTAAAAAACCACCATGAAAGGTCTCAACAGTATACTAGAAGAAGCTGAGGACTGAATCAGTGAGTTTGGAAGACACAGTAGAAAAAACACCCAAACAGAGCAGCAACTGGAAAAAAAATTAAAAGGGAGGAGAGTCTAAGGGAGCTGTGGGACAAAATGAAAGGAAACGACATCCGCATAATAGGGGTGCAACAAGGAGATGAAGCTGAGCAAGGAATAGAAAACCTGTTTGAAAAATTAGTGACAAAAAACTACCCTGACTCTGTGAAGAAAAAAGTCACACAAATCCAAGAAGCACAAAGAGTCCCAATCAAAATGAACACAAAAAGACCAACATTAAGACACATCATAATTACACTGGCAAACATAAAAAACAATGAAAAAATCTTAAGGCTACAAAAGAGAGACAGAAAGTTACCTACAAGGGATCTTCCTTTAGAGTATCAAAGATTTCTCAACAGAAACACATCAGGCCAGAAGTATACAAAGTGATGAAAAGCAAGGGACTGAATCCAATAGTATTATATCCAGCAAGGCTATCATTCAAAATTGAAGGTGAAATCAGGAGCTTTGCAGACAAAAACAGGCTACGGGAGTTTATTACCATGAAACCAGCAATGCAAGAAATACTAAAGGGAATGTTGTAAAAAAGAAGAAATAAAAAGGGAGGAAGAAACACGGAATAAAAATGACAACAAACAAGCACATCTTAAACATAAATGTATTAGTGCTTGAATGAAAAGAGATAGGGTAGCTGAATGGACAAAAAAACATAACTCACATATATGCAATCTACAAGAGAATCACTTCAGAACAAAGGACTCACACAGATTGAAGGTGGAAAAAGTTTTTCAGTCAAGTGGAAATGAAAAAAAGCTGGGGTAGCAAAACTTATATCTGACAAAACAGACCTCAGAGTGAAGGCCATAAGAGTAGATAAGGAAGGATACTTTATAATACTAAAGAGATTGATACAACAAGAGGCTACAACTCTATCTAACATATATTCACCCAATACAGGAGCATCTAAATATATACGAAAACTTCTGGAGGATATCAAAAGAGAGAGAGATCAATAGCAATACAATCATAGTAGGGGACTTTAATACCCCACTTATATCACTGGGTAAATGTTCTCCAGGGGTCCTCAAACTTTTTAAACAGGGGGCCAGTTCACTGTCCTTCAGACCATTGAAGGGCCAGACTATAGTTTAAAAAAAAAACTATGAACAAATTCCTATGCGTACTGTGGGCCCGGGACGAGTCAGCTGCTAAGCAGGACAGGCAGCGGCACCTGGCGGGCCGGATAAATGTCCTCGGCAGGCCGCATGTGGCCCGCGGGCTGTAGTTTGAGGACCCCTGTAAGTCAACGAAGAAATAGCAATCCTAAATGTTGGAACTAACTGACATCTTCAGAACATTCCACCCCAAAGCTACGGAATATACATTCTTAAGTGCACATGAGACATTTTCAAAGATAGACCACATGTTAGGACACAAGCTAAGTCTCTACAAATTGAAATCATATCAAGCATCTTCTTAGGTCACAATGGCATAATATTAGAAATCAGCTACAAAAAATCCACCAAAACAATCAAATACATAGAAGCTAAATAGCATGCTATTAAACAACAAATGGGTTATCAAAGAGATCAAAGAAAAAAGAAAAAGCATCCTGGAAACAAATGAAAATGAACACACAACAATCCAAAATCAATGGGACACAGTGAAAGCCATCCTGAGAAGGAATTTCATAGCACTACAGGCCTACCTCAAAAAAAAAAAAATAAGAAAAACTGGTAATAGGTTATCTAACACTACAACTTAAAGAACTAAAAAGAAAACACCATGAAAAGCCCAAGTAGAAGAAAGGAAATAATAAAGATCAGAACAGAAATAAATGACACAGAGACCAAAAAAACAAACAAACAAACAAACAAACAAACAAAAACAACAACAAAAGATCAATAAAAACCAAGAACTGGTTCTTTGAAAGGATAAACAAGATTGATGAACCTCTAGCAGACTCACCAGGGACCCAAGGAAGAGGACCCAAATAAACACAATCAGAAACTGAGGAGTTGAAGTAACAACTGATCCCACAGAAATACAAAGGATCCTAAAAAATAAAACAAAATACTATGAATGACTTTATTCCAACAAATGGGACAACCTGAACAAAATGGACATATTCCTAGAAAAATACAACCTTCCAAAACTCAATCAGAAGAATCAGAAAACCTGAATAGGCCAATAACTACTGGTGAAATTGAAAAGTTATAAAAACAAACAAACAAAAAAAAACTTCCAGCAAACAAAAGCCCTGGTTCTGATGGATTCACAGAGGAGTTTTACCAAATATTCAACAAAGAACTTACACATAGTTCCAAAAAATTTCAAGAGAAAGGAAAACTTTCAAGGTCTTTCCATGAGGATAGCATTACCCTAATTCCAAAAACCAGATAAAGACACGACAAAGAAAGAGAATTACAGGCTAATATCCCTGATGAACATAGATGCTAAAATCCTCAACAAAATTTTAGCAAATCAGATCCAGCAACACATTAAAAAGATCATACACATTAAAAAGATCATACATCATCACCAACAGATTGCAAGACAAAAATCACACGATCATATCTTGATGTAGAAAAAGCATTTGACAAAATCTAGTATCCTTTTTTGATAAAAACTCTCAGCAAAATGGAAATAAAGGGATCATACCTCAACATTATAAAAGTCTTAAATGACAAACCTACAATCACCATCATACTCAATGGGCAAAACGAAAACCATGTACCATAAGAACAGGAAAAGACAGGGATGCCCTCTTTTGCCACTCTTGTACAACATAGTTCTGGAAGTCTTGGCCATAGCAATCAGACAAGGAGAAGAAATAAAAGGCATGCAAATTACAAAGGAGGTTGTAAAACTGTTATTATTCACAGATGACAAGATAGTGTACATAAAAAACCCTAAAGACCCCAGCAGGAAACCACTAGATTTAATAAATGAATTCAGAAAGGTAGCAAAATACAAAGTTAACACCCCAAAATTCATAGCATTTTTATATATCAATAGTGAACTCTAAGAAAGAGAAACTAATAAAAAATCCCATTAAAAATTAAGATAATTAGGAATAAACTTAAGCAAGGAGGTAAAAATAAATCTGTACTCTGAAAACTACCGACGTTGAAAAAAGAGATAGAGGAAGATATAAACAAGTGGAAGAATATAGCATGTTCATGGATTGGTAGAATCAACATCAATAAAATATCCATACTACCCAAAACAACCTATAGATTCAATACAATCCCTCTTAAAATACCAACAGCATATTTCACAGACCTAGAACAAGCATTCCAAAATGTATATGGAACCCAAAAAGACCCCAAATGACCGCATCAATCTGGAGAAAGAAAAAACTTGGAGGAATCACAATACCATATTTCAAGTTATACTACAAATCCACTGTGCCCACAACAGCCTGGTACTGGCACAAGGACAGGTATATAGACCAATGGAACAGGACAGAGCACCCAGAAATTGACCCACACCATTATGCTCAATTGATATTTGACAAAGAAGGCAAGAGCATACAATGGAGTCAAGACAGTCTCTTTAATAAATGGTGTTGGGAAAATTGGACAGGTACATGCAAAAAATGAAATGACACCACCAACTTACACCATACACAGGAAAATGGATAAAAGTCCTAAATGTAAAACATGAAACTCTAAAAGTCCTAGAAGAAACCATAGGCAGCAAAATCTTAGACATCTCTCTCAGCAATATGTTTACTGATACATCTCCTAGGACAATGGAAACTAAGGAGATAATAAACAAGTGGGACTATATTAAAATAAAAAGCTTCTGAAACCATCAAAATAGCAAAAGATACCCCAAATAAAATATCAAGAGAGCTCACTACATGGCAGAACATATTTGGCAATGATACATCTGTTAAGGGGTTAATCTTCAAAATATATAGGGAACTCATACAACTTAACAAAAGGAACACAACCAATTCAATTAAAAAATGGGTAAAGACCTAAATAGACACTTTTCCAAAGTGGACATACAGATAGCCAAGAGACATAAGAAAAAATGCTCAAAGTCACTAATCATCTGAGAGATGCAAATCAAAACAACAATGATATATCACCTCACAAATCAACCAAGTGCAAGTGATTGTGAGGCTGTGAAGAAAGGGAACCCTAGTACACTGCTGGTGGGAATGCAGACTGCTGCAGCCACTGTAGAAAACAGTATGGAGTTTCCTCAAAAAATTAAAAATGAAACTCTCATTTGACCCAGTGATTCCACTGGTAGGAATATATCTTAAGAAACCCGAAACATTCATCAGAAAGAATATATGCACCCCTATGTTCACAGCAGGGCAGTTTACTAGTATAATACCTAAGATTTGGAAACAGCCAACGTGCCCATCAGCAGGTGAGTAGATAAAAAAGCTGTGGTACATTTACACAATGGAATACTACATGGGAGTGAAACAGAAAGAACTGTTATCATTTGCAAGTTCATGGATGGACCTGGAGAATATTATGCTGAGTGAAATAAGCCAGCCAGAAAAAGATAAGTATCACATGATCTCACTCATATGTAAAATCCAATGAACCAAATTAACTGATGATCAAAAATAGACACAGATACATAGAAGCATGAACAGACTGTTGAACCTCAGAGGGAAGGTAGAGGATGGTGGGGGGAGGAAGAGATCAACCAATGAACTTGTATGCATATATGCATAACCCATGGATACAGACAATGGAGAGGTGAGGAGTTTGGGGGGAAGGGGATGGTGTTGCAGAAAACCGGAATAATCAAACAATGCAGGAGAGTTTGGAGTCACACTTTATTCACTGCGGTGGGCTTAGAGAAATTGAATTCAAATTCTAAGCAAAGCTACAAGCAGGACTTCCCTTTTTATTAAGGAGCCAGTCCTCTGTGCCATTAGTGGTTATCTCGCTGCTGTCTTTGAAAACAAACACAGTTCTAAAAATTATGGGCACATCTAGTCTCTGGCCTTCAAGGTCAGACAGCTAAAATTATGGGCATACCTAGTCTCTGGCCTACCAGGTCAGACAGCTAAGTTTATGGTCCTCATTAGGCTAACGCAGGCTAGAAAGGAAAGTTACCTTTTAGAATAAGAGGCCGTCTAAGAAAAACAGCAGAGAATTCTAAACAGCAGTTTTTACAAAATAGGGGTTTTCCTTCTCAATGGGAGCAGACTATAAGAGGTTAATGGAAAAAAAAGGAAGACCTATGTAATACTTTCAACAATAAAGATTTAAAAATAAAATAATTATTAGTAAGTAAAAAAAAAAAGATATGAGACATGAGAAAGGCTTTAAAGCTTCAGTAGTAGTAACCCAACAACAACAAAATAGTTTCCACTGCACTGAGGAGAACAAATTATTTAAACAAGATGGAAGATAGAAGGAACCTCCTGGCCAGGCTAGAAGAATAAACCAATGAAAGAAAAACAAAATAAAACTACTACTCAAAGTATTTTGCTGAGATATGTGAGTTACACACATATCTGAAGGCAGAACATTTTGTAGTAAATGGTGACTTAGTTTGATAGCAGTGTCCCTCCATACCGTGGCCTTTCATGCACATGAAAGATTTCATTGCTGAGATATTTTAGAATAAAAATGTTATAAAAATCTGGAGTACATGATTAATGTGAACCCATGAATAAAGACTATAAAGAAATAAGTATGCTAGGAAACACCAATTAAGAGAATAGCTGACACATGAATCTTTTAAAAACCTGGAAGTTCTCAAAAACTAAACAAACAATCCCATTTACCATTGCAACAAAAAATTAAGGTACTTAGGAATAAACTAAACCAAGGATGTAAAAGACTTGTACTTGGAAAACTATAGGATGTTGAAAAACAGAGAGGAAGATATAAACAAGTGGAAGAATATATTGTGTTCATGAATTGGTAGAATCAACATCATTAAAATGTCCATACTACCCAAGGCAATCTATAGATTCTATGCAATCCCCATTAAAATACCAATAGCCTATTTCACAGATCTAGAACAAATACTTAAAAAATGTACATGGAACCAAAAAAAGACCCCAAATAGCTGCAGAGAACCCAGAAATCAACCCAAGCCATTATGCTTAATTGATATTTGACAAAGGAGGCAAGAATATATAATGAAGTCAAGACAGTCTCTTCAATAAATCGTGTTGGGAAAATTGGACAGATGCATGCAAAAAAATGAAACTAGACTACCAACTTACACCATACACAAGAATAAACTCAAAATGAATAAAAGACTTAAATGTAAGTCATGAAACCATAAAAATCTTAAAAGAAACCCTAGGGAACAAAATCTCAGACATCTCTCATAGCAATATGTTTATCAATACATCTCCTAGGACAATGGAAACTAAGGAGAAAATAAATAGGATATTTATTTCTTGTGCATATGTCTCTTTCCAGGCATCCCCTATAATAAAAAGCTCTGCACAGCAAGAGAAACCATCAACAAAATGAAAAGGGAGCCCACTGTATGGGAGAACATATTTGGCAATGAGGCATCTGATAAAGGGTTAATATCCAAAATATATAAGGAACTCATACAACTTAACAAAAGGAAATTTAACAATCCAATTTAAAAATGGGCAATGGAACTAAATAGACACTTCTCCAAAGTGGACATACAGATGGCCAAGAGACATATGAAAAAATGTTCAAAGTCACTGATCATCAGAGATATGCAAGTTAAAATGACAATGAGGTATCACATCACACCTGTCAGAAGGGCTACCATCAACAAATCAACAAATGACAAGTGCTTGCAAGCATTTGGAGAAAAGGAAACCCTAGTACACTGCTGGTGGGAATGCAGACTGGTGCAGCCATTATGGAAAACAGTATGGAGTTTCCTCAAAAAACTAAATATGGAACTGCCATTGACCCAGTGATCCCTCTTCTAGGAATATATCCTAAGAAATTTGAAACACCAATCAGAAAGAAGTATGTACCCCCATGTTCATAGCAGCACTATTTACAATAGCTAAGATCTAGAAACAACCCAAGTGCCCATCAGGAGATGAGTGGGAAAAAATCCTGTGGTACATTTATACTATGCAACAGTAAAAAGAAACACAATCTTTTACCCTTTGAGACAACATGGAGTGACCTGGAGATTGTTATGCTAAGTGAAATAAGGCAGTCAGAGAAAGACAAGTGAGATTATCAGATAATTTCACTCATAAATTTAATCTAATGTACAAAGTAAACTGATGAACAGAGTGAATCCAGAGACATGGATGCATAGAACATAGTGCATAATCTTGGAGGGAAAATGGAGGAGGGGCAGAGGTGGGAGGTGATCAATCAAACAACTTGTATGCATATATGCATAGCCCATGAACACAGACAATAGAGTGGTGAAGACCTGGGGTGGGGAGTGGGGGCAGGCTGGAGGGTGTCAATGGAGAACAAAAGGGGACATATGTAATACTTTCAACAATAAAGATTTTAAAAAATAAAATAAAAATAAATAAAAACCTGTAAATTCTCAAAGACAATTATTTTGGTTGTATAGATAACTTTGTACGTTTAGGAAAATTCCTTAATTTATTGCAGAAATGTGTTAAAATACCTCATAAAATCAAGGTAATTGTTAAAGTGAAATAGAGGCAGAATTTGATATACTATCTGGTGATTGAGATTTGGAGGGGTGGATTGAAGAAGTGTGTATGTGGGCATGTGTTTGGTAGCGGGTATTCCCAGTCCATCCTGAACCAGGATTCAGACTACTTTGAATAATTTTGATGAATAGTTATCAGCAAGAGGGTATCTGGCTGGATCAAATGATTTTTCATGTGTGCTTCAGAGATGGAGCAATTCCAATGGGGGAGATAGCCTGGCATCTGTCTGAAATATCGGATGCCCCAGTGGGTTCTCAGGCCAACTGCATTGTGGAAAAGAGAGCACCAGGTAAAGGTTGTTACATCAGTGTATATGAGGAGATGATGTGGTGTTTGGATGAGCAAGTCCAAGCCAGAGTTTAGTGAGAGTTTTCCAGGAAGTGCTGTGTGAATGAGGCACTCTCGAGATGTCTGAGGGTGCCACGAGGGCTTCCTAGACTCCTGAAGGGCTGGCTTTTTTTGTGGCACTAAAATGTGCAGAGTCAGGGATTGGTACAGTCACATCCTCTGCTCTGGCCTACCCAGTTTTTCTCAGGCATTATAAATGATGACAATAAGCTAGAGAAGGACATATCTGAATATATGGGAGGCATCCCCTGGTAACTTAAGAAACTTTTCCTGAGCTGTGGGTGGGTGTTCCACTGGGGGTGGGCATATTACTTGAAATACATGTTCTATGTAAGCTGGTCTAGAGCCAACGAAATGTAAGTAATTATGTAAATTTTATGCAATTTATAAACACAAACTTGGCAATTTCTGAGACTATTCAAGTTACAGATTTATAACAAATTATGCATTGACATGCCCTTCACTCTCCTTCCAGTCTCTTAAGCAAAGGGAATAAACTATGCTGTGTATTTCTTCATAGCAACGCTGTCTTTTGGAATTTTAGCTTCTGTGGTATGATATTTGTTCAAGCTGCAAGATGTGTGAACAAAATAAATCAGAGAAAAAAATCAACCCACACAGAGTGCTTTTCTTTAGCCACATTGGCTTTATGGCCCAACACAATTTAAAATTAGATAGCTTATGAATTTTAGTTTATTTTGGAAAGCATTGCTTTGGATTAACAAAATTATTTGTTGTATTTGTTCCAAGGAAGAAAATTATGAAATCCTTGTTTTCATTATAAATTAAGCCAACATATTTTATACTGAGATATCAAGAGGATATACATTCTTTTATAAAGTCTGGTTAACATTTTTGGAAGAATCTGTTTGTTATTTGTCTCCTGTCAAACACATTAATACTATTTTGCTGAAAATAGCCCATCAGCAACAAACTGGAATCAGAGCAATAAGCAGTTTCCCAAAAAGTGTCTTGGAAGCATGTTATGACCCTTAAAGATTTGTGATAAATTTTGTCTTAAAAAATAGATCATGCCCGGCTGGTGTGGCTCAATAGTTGAGCATTGATCCATGAACCAGGAGGTCTCGTTTGATTCGTGGTCAGGGCACATGCCCAGGATGCGAGCTTGATCCCCAGTAGGGTGCATGCGGGAGGCACCTGACCAATGGTTCTCTCTCATCATTGGTGTTTCTATCTTTCTCCCTCTCCCTTCCTCCCTGAAACCAATAAAAATATATTTAAAAAAATAAAAACATATTATTTAAAAATGATCATGTTTTGCTAAAGTAAAAAAGAAAAATCTAATTGTCTAAAGCACTTAGATAAAATACAGCAAGAAAAATCTCACTGTCTGAGGCAATAGATTAAATAGTTCTCTAAATGTGAACTTAGCATGCTTACTTAGGCAAAAGTATACTGTTTCTTCTCTTTACCTGTTTTATGAAGAGTCAAAGAATCCCTCGGAAACCAAGTATCTCCCCTGCCTTCAATGAGGCTCACCTATACAAAGCAATGATCCTAGTTGGAAAAGGTTAGTAACTTTTTTTGTAAATGCAAATGTCCAGTAATAGGGGAATAGCTTTATTATTTATATCTATGCAATAGAATATTTGTGGCCATTAAAAAGATTAAAGAAGATGCATACATACTGAGATGGAATGTACTCTATGATATCCTGTTTAAACCAGGAACAAATTAAAACCTATATCATATCTTGCTATCATTTATGGTTCAAAAAGGGGGAGGTTTAATAATGTGTACATGTCTTCTGGTCGCCCTCAAGCCAAGGAAACCAGCGTATGAAAGGCAGAGAAGGAGAAATAATTTTTATTATTATTTATTCTTTCGTACTGTTTAAATATTTAAGCTTGAGAAAATATTTCTTATTTAAACAAATAAACTATTTAAAATGTTACCTACACGTGTGGCTGTGACCTTCCTCTGCTCCAAGCACATGACTTAAAGCACTGTCCTGTCCTAATATTCTAGTGTAAAGGGGACTAAGACTGTTCAAGGGAACTTGAAGATCATCTAGTCAAACTGCCCCATTTTACAGTTGAGGTGCAGAGCCCAGAGTGGAGGATACTTGCCTAAGGACACAGTTAGTTAATACCAAAGTCTGGACTACAGCCCAGGCTATTGATTATAGGAAAGTGTGCTTCTCACCCCATGGCCCTCTAGAGAATAAACTACCTTGGCTGTAAGAATGACCTTCCCCTCCATTCTTCTTTTGCTGAGGCCAATGCCTCTGCATCTCATGTCCCCAGGCATCCTGCCTAGCCTTTAGGCATCAACTAATTAGAAACACAACTATAAAATGTCCTATCTCAGGCTTTCTTAATTTGAAGTCTGTGAGTAGGCCTCAGAAAATCCTACACCTAAGTAAAAACTAAGAACTCTGGGGAGAGAGCTCAGTTTTCTATGAGGTTCACTTTTCTACCTGAAAGAGACTTGGCAGCCACCAAGTCTAACCCTAGTCAAATACACAAATGTCCTCAACCACATCTGGCTTTTCTGCTAGAATACTTCCAAATACTGGAGAGTCATCACTCAGCCATTTAGTTCTTTTTTAAAGCATTGGAATGAATTTGGTTTTTGCTATAACCCATGTCCTGCATGCTACCTGAACCGCGAGGTTCAGGATCTGAAGGAGGGGCCGACACACAAATGAAAATGCCAGACAAAAATATGAATTATTAAGAGGTGGGGGCCAGGTGGAGCCTCTTTCTTGAAGAGACACACTGAGTTCTGGTCTAGTCCTCTTTTATTTACTTGAATACACATTTGCCCTTTAGCAATGCATACAGGCAGATCCAAGGTAAAGTTTGATAAACAACTTAAGGATTATCGGATCAGGAAATTGCCTCGAGCCATTGTGCCCATAGCAGGGCAGTTTTGTTCTGATATTCAGCCCTGCTGAATATCAAAGTCTATTGGCCTTCCAATGTCTCTTTTTGCACTTTTATGCTAACTGCTGTTTGCTTTAGCCTCCAGCAATGTCCATTATGTGTTGTCCTTACTTTGGAACCCAGGCTGATAGAATAGCCACTATCAGGATGCTACCATTGCAGGGACAAAAGAGAGCTTACTCGATATCACACCAAGTAATAAACATTCAGCCAGATGTGGCACACATTGCTTGCTGCTCTATTGCATTCTGTCATTGGCCAGAATGATTCATGGGCTCAACCAACTACTGGGAGCCAGAAAGTGCTATTATACTATGTAACTAAAGGTAGAAAGTGGGAATATTCAGTGAGCTGTATTCATTACTACCATCTTTCTCCATGAAAAAAATACCCAAAAGTTCTGTCAGAGTTTTAGCAATTATTTTTGTTTGTTTGGTAGTTTTTTTTGTTCATTAGGTACCACATCTTAGTGAAATTATATGGGACTTGTTTATCTCTGACTGGCTTATTTCACTTAGCATAATACTCTCCAGGTCCATCCATGCTGTCACAAAGGGTAAGATTTCCTTCTTTTTTGCAGCCAACTAGCATTCCATTATATAAATGTACCACAGATTTTTTATCCACTCATCTCCTGATGGACACTTTTGCTGCTTCCAAATTTTGCCTATTGTAAATAACACTGCAATGAACACAGGGGTCATATATTCTTTTGAATTAGTGTGTTAGGTTTCTTCAGATACATACTCAGAAGTGAAATCACTGGGTCATAAGGCAGTTCCATTTTTTATTTTTTTGAGGTAACTCCATACTGGTTTCCACAGTGACTGCACCAATCTGTATTCCCACCAACAGTGCACAGGGTTTCCTTTTCTCCATATCCTTGCCAACACTTTCTGTTCATTGGTTTATTGATGATAGCCATTCTGGCAGGTGATACCTCATTGTAGTTTTAATTTGCATCTCTCTGATGATTAGTGACATTGAGCATCTTTTCATTTGTCTATTGGCCATCTGTTTATCCTCTTTGGAGAAGTGTCCATTCAGGTCCTTTGCTCATTTTTTAATTGGATTCATTTTTGTACAGCAATTTCTTAAATGACAAGAAAAATTAAGCCACTTTGATAACAGAGGCAATTAAAAACTCTTATAGCAATGAGATATACAATAGTGGTTGATAGTTTAGGGTGCCTGATAGTTTAGGGTGCCTGTTACCTCTCTTCATTTCTATGGGTTCTATGCTCCATACTCCCTTCATTGAAGAGATGGGTCATATTTGTGTCATGTCTTCCCCACAGAGGATTGGATCAAGAATTAATACCTGTCCCATTGGGTGTTCATCTGTTGGCTAGCCTATAAAGACATATCTTCTGAGACAGTCTATAGTGAAATTAATATTGACCTATGAATTCAATGGTTCTATAGAGTTGGGCCTAGAGCAGGCCTTTTCAGAGAGAGAAAGAGAGAGAAAGAGAGAGAGAGAGAGAGAGAGAGAGAGAGAGAGAGAGTTCATCTTCAGTGGTTCCTGGGTCCCAGCATCTACTTCCAAGAGGCTCACTGTACTTCATTTTTGTGAGGTAGCTTTATAGTCTTTCAATAAATCCTCATTTTATTTGAGCCATTTTATTATCCATATTAGAGGCCCGATGCACGAAATTCGTGCAAAAGTAGGCCTTCCTTACCCTGGTTGTCGGCACTGGCTTCCCTCTGGCACCCGGGACCCGAGCTTCCCTCCAGCCCCTGGCAGGCACCTGGGACCTGGGCTTCCCTCACAGCTGCAGCTTCATCCAGAAGGATGGAAGGACGCCTGGAAGGATGTCTGGTCTAATTAGCATATTATGCTTTTATTATTATAGATAATTAAACTGAGAATCCTAATCAATCTTCCTCCACCTAGCTCATCATTCCTGGTCTATGCCAGGCCTATGTAGAAATTTTGCCACTTACATTTGGTGTGTAGTAGGGGACTAATAGAAAAAGAATGTGATCATAAACCTTATTTTCTTATTTTCTGTATTTAGATGCTGTGTCAATGTCACTGACCTGGAAGATACCACCCCTCCAAGGCATCATTTCTTCCTAGAGATAGAAAACACTCCACCTGGGAGTCCATCTTTCTTATGTAAACTCACCTAACCAATGCCTCTCCAGCCTCTCCTCTAATAGGCACTTACACTCCAGGTCACCATTCCCCTGCCCTAATCACCCAGGGCCAGGGCCAGACAACTAGGGCAGCTCTTACAGCCAGAGCCTGCTGAAATTATTCAAACCAGACAATCTTAAACCTGCTTAGACTTCCTTACCCTGACTTACCTAGTCCTTCCCACAAAAACCACAACAAAGATCTTGCACTGCTTTTTCCTGCTTCTTTTGCCCTGATCAACAGTGGTGCCTCCCCTCGCAGCCCTCTGTGTGTGTGCCATGCTCCTGTTCTTGGGATCTGGAATGGGAGAATTGTTCTTTCCTGACAGTCATTTCCATGTCTGTCTTTTCACAATACCTGATTAAAACAAATCGCAGGTATGTTTTAAAACAAAACTGTTTTCTTCTGGACCTCAATCTTAGGTTACCTATGCCCTGGGACATCTAAATGATTAGCTGGCTAAGTGGCACGGAAACAATAGAGTAAAGGAAGTACTTTTCTCTTCTTCAATGTAAGCATGCTTACAATGAATCCTCCTTCTCTCTAAGCATATCTTTAGATTAAAAAAAAGCCCGTCATGGACATGCTCTTTCATGGGCAGAGCTTGAAAACACATGGTCACATTCTTCCCTTTTTTCCAGACACTGTGCAAACCACCATCTTCTATTATGGCAACAAAACAATGACCTCAGTTCTCTCAAATTAAATAACTGATATTAAAATCCTCTTGTTAGGTCTTTAAGTGGAATCTAGGACACTCCTAGAAAGTGTTTGGATAGGGGACATAAGATGCCTGAGTCATGATTTTGATATCTCCTTTGGGAAGACTCATGGCAAATTCCCCTGTCTCTACAAACCATGGCTTTCCTCCTGTGTGTAGTAAGCTGGCACTCAAGCACATACAGTGTTTGTTTAAAATATTCACCTCCTTTTAGTTACAGGACCTCAAGACAGGGAAGGTGTAAGAATAGAAAAAGTGTATCCCAGCAATCTTGGGTTCTAAGACACTGCTATATCTTTAATAGTTCAGGAAGAATGAGCTACGCAAGCTCAATACACTGGGTACAGACCCCCCCCCCGACCCTCCCCCCCCCCCCGCCCCGCCCATGAAAATGAAACTTTAAATAGTTCAGGCAGAAAGGAATTTAACATAGGGACTTAGGAAAGTACAGGGAAGTGCAGGAAGCCACTACTGAGACCACAGCTACCTCGAAGCCCCCAGACTGAAGAATGAGAGAGGAGTATGCCATCTGAGATAGCTTTAGCAAGCCACTGCTGCTAGTCAGCCACATTTCTGTAGCAAGAACACTTTCTTCTCTTTCCCACCTTATGAATGTCATTCACATGCCTCTCATTTGTTACCTGTGCTAGGACTCTAAAGGAAGGTACTAAAAGAAATGTAGTTCCCAGGCTTCCAACCCTGGGATACCAGAGAAGAATATAATAGGGCACAGAAGTGATGCTTGCGTGTTAAAAGACATTTTGTCGCGCCATTTTTGTTAGGACATTATCACTGAGACAAATGCTGTTTCTAAAGGGCTAATGACATAAAGTTCAGTAATAAAAACCTGCCCTGGTTTAGGGTAGGGAATATAGACTCCATCTTTGGATATTAGAAATATGGAAGATTTTGTGAATATGTTTTCAAATGATCATGGTATATTACATCTATTTTTAAAAAATTATTGAAGATTTGTTGTGAACTTATGTACAGGCAATTGTCACACATATTTCATGTTCATTTGAAAAGAAGGCATGTTGCCCTTGCCGGTGTGGTTCAGTTGGTTGGGTATTGTTCCATGCACAGAAAGGTTGCTGGTTTGATTCCTGGTCAGGGCACATGCCCGGGTTGTGGATTTGATCCCCTGATGGGGTATTTCTGGGAGGCAACCAATTGATGTTTCTCTCTCACATCCATGTTCCCCTCTCTCTCCCTTTCCCTTCCTCTCTCTCTAAAATCAATAAAAAATATTTTAAAAAGAAAAGCCATTCTCTTTTACTGTGGTTCAGAGATTACTGTGGGTTCTAGATGGCCTTTTGTATTGTTATTTAAAACATTAATATATTTTCTATTTTTTTCACTTTATTTTACTAGACTTGAAATGTGTGAGTCTATTAGCTTGTGTCTGTCTCTATCTTTATTCCTGTCACGTTTCTACTTTGTAATGTAGCTGCTATATTATTTTTATGTATATGTATAATAACATTTTTAATTATGTATTTGAATCTTTAGCATTATAAAGTGTATTTTTCTTGGTCTCCCTTCATATTTGGGGGGATAGATTATACCTTGTTTGAAATTAAGATTGTGATTCCCTGCTATTTATTTATTTTTATTTTTTGTATTCCATCATCTTATTTGCATCTTCATCTTTTTGAATCTCCTTGTTTTGGATGTTTCCATTAACACAGATTAGAGTTGTGTTTTGTTTTGGTAGCCAATCTGAATTTTTTAATAGATGTTATATCCTATTTATGTTTAATCAAATAACCAATACCTGTGGTCCAGTTCAGTCATGTGTTTTATGTTATATTTATTCTGTGTATAGAACTATATGTATTTGCATACATACACACACTTTCTATAGGTAGATTTACTCTTTTTTGGCATTTCTTTTGATAGGAAGATTTTTAAAAGACTATTTTTTAACATAAATTTAGGTTCACAGTAAAATTGAAGGGATGGTACAGAGATTTTCCTGTACCTCCCACATGCATAGACTTCCCATTATCAACATCCCCACCAGAGTGGTACAATTGACAGCCCTATACCACCACATCATAATTACCCAAAATCCATAGTTTACCTAGGGGTCACTCTTGGTGTTCTATGTTTTATAGGTTTGGGCAAATATATTATGACATATATCAACCATTATACTAGTATCATACAGAATATTTTCGTTGCTCTAAAAATCCTCTGTGGCCCACCCATTCATTCCTCTCCCTCCTTCCACAACCGCTGATCTCTTTATTGTTCTGCCTTTTCCAGAATGTCATATAGTTGGAGTCATATAGTATGTAACCTTTCAGATTGGCTTCTTTCACTTAGTAATGTGCATTTAAGGTTCCTCCATGTCTTTTCATGACTTGATAGTTCATTTTTTATGCACTGAATAATATTTTACATTGTCTGGATGTATCACACAGTTTATTTTTAAAAAATACATTTTTATTGATTTAGAGAGAGAGGACAGGAGAGGGAGAGAGATATAGAAACATCAATGAGAGAAAAATATCCATCGGCTGCCTTCTGCATGCTCACCACTGGGGATCAAACCCGCACCCTAGGCATGTGTGCTGACCAAGAATTGAACCAGCGAAGTCTTGGTGCATGGGTTGATGCACAACCACTGAGCCACATGGGCAGGGCTACCACACAATTTATTTATCCATTCATCTATTGAAGGTTGTCTTGGTTTCTTACGAGTTTTGGCAATTAAAAATAAAACTACTATAAACAACTGTGAGCAGATTTTTGTGTAGACAAAAGTTTTTTACTCCTTCAGGAAAATACCAAGGAGTGCATTTGATGGATCGTATGGTAAGAATATGCTTAGTTTTATAACCACCAAACTGTCTTTCAAACTGGTTGTAACATTTTACATTCCCACAAGCAATGAATGAATGTTTCTGGTGCTCCCCATCTGGTCAGCATTTCCTGTTGTTAGTGTTCTGGATTTGTGTCATTCTAATAGGTGATTATATGTTTTTGTTTTAATTTGCATTTCCCAATTACATATGATGTGGAGCATCTTTTCAGATGTATATTTGCCTCCTGTGTATTTTTCTTTGATGAGGTATCTTTTAAGGTCTTTTGGGGCCATTATGTAATCAGGTTATTTTCTTATTGTTACACTAGAGGCCCAATGCACGAAATTCATGCAAGAGGCTCGGCCCCTGCAGCCACAATGGCTGCCTCTGCCTTGGCCCCCCCCCTACCACAGCTTTGTCCGGAAGGTTGTCTGGAAGGTTGTCCAGTATAATTAGCATATTACACTTTTATTATTATAGATTTTAAATTCTTTGTATATTTTGAATACCAGTCCTTAATTGGCTGTGTCTATTGCAAATATTTTCTCTTAATCTGTGACCTGTCTTATCATTCTATTGACATTTTTTTTTCAAGAGCCTGTTGTTGTTGTTGTTAATCCTCACATGACGATATTTTTCCTATTGCTTTTCAGAGAGATTGGAAGGGATGGAGGAAGTGGGGAGAGAGGGAGAAATACAGTGAGAGAGGAGAGAGAGAGAGAGAGAGAGAGAGAGAGAGAGAGAGAGAGAGAGAGAAGAAGAAGAAGAAGAAGAAGAAGAAGAAGAAGAAGAAGAAGAAGAAGAAGAAGAAGAAGAAGGAGAAGAAGAAGGAGAAGAAGATAGGAGAGGAAGAGAAACATCTATGTGAGAGAACACATCAACTGGTTGCCTCCCACATATGCCCTGACCAGAGGTGGGGAACAAACTGAAACCCATGCCCTTGACCAGGAATCAAACCCATGACCATTTAGTGAACAGACTAATGCTCTAACCACTGAGCTCTAACACCTGCCAGAGTGAGACTACAGGTTTTTTTTCCTGTTTTTTTCTTTTTAATTTTATTGTTAAAAGTATTACATATGCCTCCCATTGTCCTCTCCCAGACTGCCCCCGCCTTTCAGCCCAAGCCTTCACCCATCCCCCTATTGTCTGTGTCCATTGGTTATACTTATCCTATATAATAAAACGCTAATATGCAAATTGTCTTCTCCACTGGGAGTTCAACCAGGGGGTGGGGTTGGCTGGCCAACCACCCATGATCCCTCCCCCTGGCTGGCCTGGCCCTATCTGCCCCAATTGGGGCAGGCCAGCTGGACCCCACACATGCATGAATTCATGCACCGGGCCTCTCGTATGTATACAAGTTCTTTGGTTGATCTCTTATCTCCATCCCCACCTCCCGCCCATCCTCCCCTGCCTTCCCTCTGAAGTTTGATGATCTGTTTGATGTTTCTGGATCTATTTTAGTTCATCACTTGATGTTGTACATTATATTCCACAAATGAGTGAGATCATTTGATACTTACCTTTCTATGACTGGCTTATTTCACTTAGCATAATGCTCTCCAGGTCCATCCATACTGTTGCAAATGGTAAGAGTTATTTCTTTTTTACAGCAACTTAGTATTCCATTGTGTAGATGTACCACAGTTTTTAATCCACTCATCTGCTGATGGTCACTTAGGCTGTTTCCAAATCTTAGCTATTGGAAATTGTGCTGTTATGAACATAGGGGTGCATATATCCTTTCTGATTGGTGTTTCTGGTTTCTTGGGATATAGTCCTAGAAGTGAGATTACTGGATCAAATGGGAGTTACATTTTTAATTTTTTGAGGAAACTTCATGCTGTTCTCCACAGTGGCTGCACAGGGCTGCATTCCCACCAGCAGTGCATGACAGTTCTTTTTTCTCCACATCTTCACCAGTACTTGTTGTTTTTTTGGTTTGTTGATGACAGCCATTCTGACAGGTGTGAGATGGTATCTCATTGTTGTTTTGATTCACATCTCTCAATGATTAGTGACTTTGAGCATGTTTTCATATGTCGCTTGGCCTTCTGTATGTTGACTTTTAAAAAGTGTCTTTTTAGGTCCTTTGCCCATTTTTTGATTGGATTGTTTATCTTCCTTTTGTTAAGATGTATGAGTTCCCTATATAGCCTGTAAAGTTTTATTGTGACTCAAGTTCCTTATTTACCATATTAGTTATTGAACCATCCACAAAAATCATCCAACAAAAAACCTCTAAACGTTTTAACATTAAAAATATTCTGTTTAAAATTTTGTGTCAATTCTATCTTAAATTTTTGAATAAAATGGAATTTTTCAATCAATACTTATGGTAATTTTCACTGTGATTCAATTTCTAAGAGTGACTTAAAGCTTTTCCCATTCTGACATCTTTTGTGCTTTATAAAGAAAAAAGCTTTAAGTATCCAATTTGATCCACTGCAGCACTCTCCATTTGTTTATATCAGAGTGTATAGAACAACACTCATTTAAATTTATATTATTATTTTTTTCCAACAACACTCTTGAAGTTTATTATATTATTTGTCTACTTTCTTCTCATGCCATCTAATTTCCAGTTCCGCTTTTTATAAATTCAGATTTTTTTGAAGGAGAAAGAGAATAAAACAGGGGATAGAGAAAGTCTCTTATTATATCAGAAAAAAATATATATTATTGTGTATTTTTTTCTTGTTTTGGGTAGAAACAGATTTGTGAAAAAGAAAAACAAAACATGGTTTATATATTTGTATGAATGTTCATGTGTCTTTCAGTGCACTTAAATGGACTATTATTACATGTTTAGGTTAAATCAAACATTTAACTCACTTTTCATATGTTTCTGTGTTGAAATGTGGACAAAAGAAGTCTGCCACAAAAATTTGATATAATTTATATTTACTGAGTGATGTAATGTGGTAGATTAGAAACCTCATTCAACTTAGACCCAACTGCTTCAACAGAAATCAGCGGTTCTCATGCTCTCTGTTCATCCCACAAGCCTTTATATACTCATAATCTATAATAATCTCTATCAGAAAACAAACGCAGAGAGAAAAAAGATTTTTAAAAAAACTCTGTATTATTTCTTTTTGTGTTTATTGTCATCACTAAACAGTGTCTTGAGGACTGTTGTTTCATTTTGTTTTTTGGCATCTAAGACAAAAGGAGATTACTGAATGAGCACTGGAGTTCTCAGTAGGAGAATGACTTAGATTCCCGTATTCAGATCCCAAAAATTTCTGTTGCATTCAACAGTAATGGATCTAAACTTTACATCTTTTGTTCTTACTACAAGAAAAAATTTTTTCCAGTACATGTTGAAGATCTGACTCTTAGTGTGAGAAATAATAATGAAGACCTAAAAGGTTATCTAAAGTCATTTATGACCAAATTGATAGCTATTCTCAAATCTTTATATATCAATTATTAAATGACATTTGTACAATATAGCCATTATTTAATAAAAATATTGTTCCTAAAATATATTTCTAAAATGTAAATCGAACAAATAATAATTCAATAAATTGTCTCGTAAAATTGAATCTGCCTTCCATTAAAAACAAATATTTCCATTGGCTTCTAGAAATTGTACACCTAATAGCTATTATACATTTCTGTTCCTAAATAAATATTTTATTAAAAATGTAGAGAGAAAGAGAGAAGAATACAAATTATATGTCATTTATCTCTCCTTGAAATTGTCATGCTTGCATATTGCATTTATAATTACCTGTGATGTGTTGTTAAGTTGACACTGTTGATTTCCCCGTGGACAGACAAAATATTTGGGTCCTTGATAACACTATTGAAGTGTGTAATCAATCAAGCATGAAGGCTGTCCTACCTATAGGCAACAAAATGATAAAATAAAAGCTATCTTTGTTCTTTAAAAATGACTTGAGGGGCTTCTGTTACTAGCCCAAATATCCAATGAAACAATATTATAAAGAAAAGGAAAAATCAAACAACAAAAAAAGAAGCAAATCCAGTAAAACTGTTGGCAAAAGGAATGAGATAACACTTGAATAAATCAGGTCCTATTCTTCTCTGAGCATGGATTCAGTGTGCACTCAGATTATTTTAATGTAGAGATGGTTAACTGAATTAAAATAATATCAATTCATTGGGAAGAGAAAAAGTGTCAACATACATACAAGTCCCACTTTGCATCCTATTTTATAGCATTTTAGTAAGAAAAATAGTTGAGGGAATTAGCTTTAACAAGTATGTTAGATTTTAAAAGTTCATGACATATAGGTTTTTATTCATTAATTCAACATCCATGGCACCCCTCTATGTCCTAGACACTGATATTGTAAAAAGATGAATGAAATATGGTTCCTGCATTCAAGGACCTTCAGACCCACAATCAAACTCACATTCTGAGATTCAAGTCAGAATTTTCTCCTAAGCCACAATTAAGGAATTCACCTATGAAAGCCATACTGTTTTTGTGGTTTCTTTGGATTTACATCATTTTCTTTTATGAACCAACTAGAGGCCCAGTGCATGAAATTCGTGAATGGGAGGGGGGCCCTCAGCCCGGCCTGCACCCTCTCTCAATCTGGTACCTTTCAGACATCGCTCTTGCAATGTGGGACTGCTGGCTCCTAACTGCTCGCCTGCCTGCCTGATTTCGCCCCTAAAACTCAAACTTCTTCTTTTTTACTTTTAATATTTGTATTTCTTCTTTTTCATTTTAAAATTCAAGCTTCTTGAGAACATGAGATGTTTCACATTATTCCATATTCCTTACAGAGAGCTAAGCATGGTAAACACAGCAAATACTTAATACTTATGGGCTTCTATACAAACACTTTCCAACCAGGAATGTTTTAATAGGCAGTCTCCAAAGACTTGAACTGGAAAACCTAAAAGTAGAGTGCTCAGATTTCAGGCATCAGATGCTATTAGCAGGATTTCTATCCCAATTAAACTCTAATTCTGAGCTCTCAACAGTCTGGACAAACTGCCCTTCACTATCTCCAAAGTTTCTTATTTGTCACTATTCCATTTTCCTCCACTTCAAACCAGGGTAACAAACAAAACCTTTAATTCTGATCTTCATCACCACAAGGGAACAGCAAACCTCAATCAAAACAATTTCCCGCCAGAAGTCACGTCCAAATACTGCGAGACTGAGGACTAGAGGGCTGACTATGTACATGCATAGTAACAGGCTTACATTCTAGCAGTAGGCGCCCAGGAGTCCTCCACAATCCCACAATCCCACAATCCTCTGGTCGCATTCTTCCGGTTTTTCTAGCTCCTCCTTAACTGGTGTTTCCCTCAGTCACATTGCAACATCCAGAGCCTATAGGTCAGGGGTGGGCAAACTTTTTGACTCGAGGGCCACAATGGGTTCTTAAACTGGACTGGAGGGCCGGAACAAAAGCATGGATGGAGTGTTTGTGTGAACTAATATAAATTCAAAGTAAAGGAGCGGAGGGGAGAGCAAGAGAACTGGATAGAACAGCCGGATCCGGCCTGCGGGCCGTAGTTTGCCCACGGCTGCTCTAGGTAGAAAGGATTTTTCTGTTCTTTGACGCTGGAACTATTAGAATCAGTGAAGTTTCGGGAGAACTGCCACTGCCATGAACATTTCAGTCCCAAGTGCACTCATGAAACAACTGCCCATTCAGTCCACTGCTGGCACCGTCCTGGTTCGCAATGAGAAAGGTACTGTGCTGAGCCATTTTCCAATCAGATTTTCCTCTTACTTCCCCAGCACACTCCAAACCTACTGCAGGCCTACCACCCTAACCCCGCAGACCCTTAAGACCTTCCTCCCTATTTCTTCAACTTTCCCCCATCAAACTCGCACCCTATCGCATTGCCTAGGGGTGCCCCTAACCGCTCCCTGGGGGGCGGGGCCAGCCTGGGCAAGGGTCCGTGGTGTTCTGGTCTCTGCTTATTCCGGTGTCTGGCTTTTTATATATACTAGAGGCCCAATGCATGAAGATTCATGCAAGAATAGGCCTTCCTTCCCCTGGCTGCTGGCACTAGCTTCCCTCCAGTACCCAGGACCCGGGCTGCTTCGCTCTGGCTGCTGCCAGGCACCCAAAACCTGGGCTGCTTTGCTCTGGCCCCAGCCAGGCACCCAGGACCCAGGCTGCTTCTCTCCAACCACCACCAGGCATCGGGGACCAGGGTTGCTTTGCTCCGCCATCACCGCCACCCACCAGAACCCAGGCTGCTTTGCTCCAGCCACTGCCAGGAACCCAGGACCCAGGCTGCTTTGCTCCAGCTGCCACTGCCACCCACCAGGGGCATGCTCTGAGCCGTGCCATGGCCACTTGGAGCATGCCCCCACCCCTGGTGTGTGTGTGCTGGGGCTGGAGGCGGCACGCAGTCCCCTCCCACCCATCTGCGCACGCAGCTCCTACTGAGCCAGTCATGATGCAGCCTCCTCCTGAGCTGGCCATGATGCCTTATGGTGTCCTCGCTAATTTGCATATTACATATATATATATATATATATATATATACACACACACACACACACACACACACACACATACATATATAGACTAGTGGCCCGGTGCACAAAATTTGTACACGGGGCGGGGGGTGTCTCTCAGCCCAACCTGCATCCTCTCCAATCTGAGACCTCTGTGGGATCGGGCCTAAACTGGCAGTCAGACAACCCCCTCACAATCCGGGACTGCTAGCTCCTAACCACTCACCTGCCTGCCTGCTTGATCACCCCTAACCACTCTGCCTGCTGGCCTGATTGCCCCCAACTGTTCCCCCCCGCCAGCCTGATCACCCCCAACTGCCTTCCCCTCTGGCCTGATCACCCCTAACCGCCTCTGCCTTGGCCCCGCCACCATGGCTTTGTCTGGAAGGACTTCTGGAAGGTCTCATGGTCTAATTAGCATATTACCCTTTTATTAATATATATAGGATATGACATAGGGCCATAACTATAATATATGTACCAGTATTACTCTATGAGAATACATACTTCATGCGATAGGAAGGCATCTCATACATTACATTGTATGTGTTGTAAGTAGTAGGAAATACTGTATTCATAGCAATAATATACACCCTGTGATTTGGGAATGGTTTTCCAGTTCTTTGAACGTTTCCTGGAGCCTAATGTATTTTTTTTTTTGTCATTCAGTGTAACTTTATTTACTGTTTATTGCACATGAGTTGAGGTCTTTAATTTCTAACCACCAAAGATTCAAAGGACTATTTTTTCCATGAAGTTTAACATTAACATCAGTGAATTCATGTATTTATGTGTTTTTATTGTAAACATCTGAATTATTCACATTGTCATAGATCCTGAACTCATAAGCATGGACCATGCACAGGCTGGCAGCAAACCAGGAAGCCACTCTGCAAGCAAACAGATACTCTGCATAAAGAGAAAAGTCATAGTACAACATTTAATGTCCAAGCTGAGTCACCTCAGAATGTTATATATATTGACTTCTTAATTCATATAGTATCGGGAACTCAACTGCTTGGTTAGTGACGGGGTTGACCTGGTTTCAGGAGGATTATTTCTGAAATAATTAAGGAAAGGGGGGCTCAGTCTTTTCTTGGTTGCTTGCTCCTCCCCAGCACCTTCATCTTTCTTCTCATCCTCAGCTTCTTGGGCATCTTCTCCTTCACCTTCACTTCCTTTTTCTTCCTCCTTTGCATCCTCAAATTCTTCCTTGGCACCTTCTTCCTCTTTCTCTCCTTCCTCTTCCTCAGCCACTTCCTTCTCCTTCTCCTCCTCTTCAGCTTCTCCTTCAGAGGGGGGTTCCTCCTTAGCTTCCTCAGCTTTTGCAGCCTCAATGGTCTCCTCCACCTCAATCTGCTCCTCCTGGACGTGGCTGGTGTATTAAGAAGGGAAGGAGTGAGCGGACATCAAGTAGGAGCTGGTCTGTAAAACACCGTAGGCAGACCGACCAAAGACCTGGGAACTCTGGGAGTAGCCGCTGGCTATGCTTCCCATGCTGGTGAAACTGAGCTGGGTCTCCTCACCTTCCAAGAGTTTCCTGTAAGCTGCAATGTCAATGTCCAAAGCCACATTGAGGAGGTCCTGGTATTCCTTTAAATATCATGCCATTTCACTCTTTGCAGTTCTCAACTCATTTTCTAATTTGTTGATTGTGTCCTGCATAGCACTAACATGGGAATTCCGCTTATCCTCCAGCTCTCGTAGCTGCTTTCCCAGAGCTTAGTTCATGCCCCGGCTTGCTTTGATCTCCAGGGTCTTGGCCTTGAGCAGGCGGCGGCGGCTTTCAGACACCTTCTCCTTGGCGGCGCGCACCCTGTAGGTGTTCTTGGCATTGCTCTCGGTCAGCATGGTGAAGCAGCTCTTGTACCATTCTTCTGCATTCTGCATGTTCTTGGCAACCAGCTTCTCATACTGGGCGCGGATGTCCTTGAGCGCGGCAGAGAGGTCGGACTTGGAGAACATGTCCACCTCCACGGAGATCTGAGCGTACTGGATCTGCGCCTGCAGCTCGGCGACCTCCTTTTCATGCACCTTCTTCAGAAAGGTGATTTAGTCCATCAGGCTGTCGATGCGCTTTTCAAGCTCAGCGCCAGTGAGAGCCGACTCATCTGCACCTTTGTGCGCCTCCATCAGCCAGCCCTCTGCGTCATCATGGTTCAGCACCTCTTCCTGGTAGCTTGCCTGCAGGTTGCTCCCAGCCCCTTCCAAGCCCTGGTGCCTGCTAACTGCCCACTACCCTCTCTTCGCCAGGGACAGGGCACGGTGGGCTGGGGCACAGGCATCCCATTTTCATTAAAATGTCCAACCCCAGCCTGCTCCACCGGTGTCCACAGGCAGCCCGGGGGCAGACAGTGATCCCAGAGACCCTGGCCACCCCCGCCTACCCAGGTCCCCGATGGTGGCCTGGATCCCGCGGGTGGTGTCAGGCACTGCCCACCTGGCCTGCCCGTTTACCAGTGGCGGCCTGGACCCCGCAGCAGCGTCAGGTGCAGCCTGCCAGGCCTGCCCGATCCCGATGGCTGCCTGGACCCCGCGGGCAGTGTCAGGCACTGCTCCCCCCCACCCCACCTACCCGGTTACTGATCATGGCCTCGACCCAGTGGGCTGCGTCCGCCTGGCCTGCCCAGTCCCCCATGGTGGACTGGACCCCGCAGGTGGTGTCAGGCGCTGCCAGCCTGGCCTGCCTGGTCCCCGATGGTGGCCTGGACCCGCAGGCGGTGTCAGGTGCAGCCCGCCCCTCCTGAATATGCAAATTTACCCTCCATCTTTGTTGGCTTAATTTGCATATCACTCCTGATTGGCTGTGGGTATAGCAAAGGTACGGTCAATTAGCATTTTTCTCTTTTATTAGTGTAGATAGCTAGAGATATGAAAGTTGTATTCTTGTTGAAAATGTGTAAATTTTGGTCTAGACTAAGGTAAATATGATGCTTTACTTTGCTTCAAAAGAAAGTGCTTGAATGGATAATTTGTCTTCTTGGTGTCAATATTATAAATTTGTTTCAAACTGACATTTTATTAATCATTTTTCCTGTTAACATTTGCCAAGACTCCTGCGGTAGCACATTGGCCAAAACAAATTTCAGCCTTTAAAGACGTACATCAGAAATCCCAGAATACACTAAATGAATTATAGTGTGGTGTGAAATAAAGAAATAGTTCATGTAAACTAATTTTAAGACTGAAAGTTAAGGATTTGGGGCTTCATAATATAGCAGATATTTTTAATGTTTGTTAGATGCATGTATTAAAGACAGATAAATGAAGGGAATTTATCTGAGCATATAAAATTATGTTGTAATGTGTCTAACATGATGGTGTTTCCTGATTTGGTCCTGAATCTCCAGGAAAAAGTCACTGGGGAATATTCAGAAGAGTGCACAACAGCGCTCTCTTCTGTGTCCTGCGGCCCCATTGGCTGGTTCTCCCTCATGTCTCGATTCCAGATGTTTCCTGGCATAGCTAATACTTGCTCTTCTTCCCCCGCTCCATAGCTTTAACCCTCTGTTCTCTTGGGGGTTACATGCCATTCAGAGTCTTATGAAAATTATAAAATACATGTACACAAATGTTTCTGTATAATTTCAGGGACACTCAGTTTTGAATCTTTCTTCCAAGATTATAACCCAGTTTCTTAGATGGTGTACAACTTTATGTCGACCAGGACTTGCTGGAATTTATGCAACTCATCTATGCATTTAGTAAATATTTACTGGGGACCTACATGCATTGCTCTCAGTGCTAGGAATATCATGGTGAGGAAGAAAAACATCTTGCCATCATGGAATTTACATCCTAGTAAGAAAGAGACAGACAAAAAAGAGAAAAAAAAGAGTCAGACCAACTATAAACAGATAAACTAAAGGGATATAAAATAAAATTAAATATAATATAATATTATGTAGGTCAAATGAAGAAATAAAGTAGGATAAGGGGACAGAGAGTGACACCACATGCTCTCAATAAAAACATGTCAAAATAAAACAAATGCAAGAGTGTGAGTTTCCTTGATTTTAAAATTATTTCTAAGTTTTATTACAATGTATTCATATCAATAATATTGAAAACATGAGATGCAGGAATCACAACAAAACCTTTCATTAAAGCTCTTTCTATAGTTGTTTAAATAAATTAATTAAAAAGAAAGTATGTATAAAATTAACATTTTCTTTAGAACAATAAGAAGTAGTGAAATAGAATTTTTGCTAGATTTTTAAAAATTTTTACTAACAGTTGACATACAATATTAGTTTCAGATATACAACGTAGTCATTTTTGCTAGGTTTTATCCAGTAAAATTTTATGGAAAGTACAGCAAGCTCTTGCTAAAAGTCTTAGCATATTGTATTTTTGGCTTTCATAGAGTTTGAGATCATTTAAAAAGCTGGAAGGGACCCAGTTTCCACAAAATGGAACCAAATGGAAATTGCAGTAGAAACATATTATCTTCCCACAGCCCTTCTGAAAGACAATGAAGTTAGGTTTTATTTAATGCAGATGTATTGTCACTAATTTTCTGTCTGAAGATGTACTTGACAGTAGCCTTACATACATAAGTATACAGATGTATACAGGCCCTTATGTTGCCTTTGGAAATGACAGGAACACTGAGTAAATTAATGGTAAATCCTTCCATAGTACAAATCTCCACTACTCTTTTGGCCACAGAAGAACTTGTCTGCAACTTCAGGGAGTAGGTGTTCTCCTATCATTGCACAATTTCTGAAATACTACAAAATAGTTTACCTTTTCATGTCATGCCAGTTAGAAAAATATTTTTTTTCCACGGGAAAACCACTGCCTAAACTATTGGCAAAGGTAATGCAAATGAACCCTACTGGACCCTGCAGGGAGATTTGAACTTCCAGTTACTAAAGTACATGGCTCTAGACCTGCCTCCAGTTATTGTTTTATTATTTAATCTAAAGGAAGGGTTTTCTTTTTAGTCATGCCAAGGAGTGTATACTTTTAGAACTTATAATGCATGTTTTAAAATGTTCTCAATAATAACCAATTTTTTCCCTTGAAGAAAAAACACACCAAATTATTGGAAGCTGATTTGGGGAAATAAGATAGATGATCAGATTGATAATTTATTTTTCCCTTTTATAAAAAAGCAGAAGAGATTGTAAAATAAAGTGGCTGACTTTCTAGCATAGGTGGGGCTGTGGTTCCAATGAAGAGCCCTGAAACATTTTAAGCAATATGAATATTATTGGAATTGTCCCTGCTGGTGACCTTCAAGGATGACATTCAGTGGCATGCAAGCATTTGATATATATCACAATCATGCCTCAAATAAAGAAAGATGACATGAAAGGTAAATTTATCATGGCACCACAGGAAAAAAAATAAGATGAAGGCACTATTCCTGACCAGGATATTAAAAAAATGCTACATGGCAGAGATACCTCAGATTTCACTCTTGAAGAATGGCTAATATTTAGATGTATAGAAAAGGAAGTGTGCTCCATCCTATGAGAAATGAAAGGTATATGTGTGAGATAGGAAGCAGATCAATTTGACTGAGGTAATGTTTTCATGTATAAAATGTAGGCAGTAGATGTATTTAGACATATTAGGGTTCAATTTGAATTTGAGTGCCAGGACCCCAAGGAGTTCTGATTTATATTATGGTCAGTGGGGAGTCATTGAAAGTTTTTTAGCAGAGTCACAGTGTAGAGAATGTAAGACATGAGGAAGATTCATCTGTTAGCAGAATGGACTGTAGAGAGGTGGAGACTAGAGAGAAGGAGGCCAGATGGAGGCTCTATGGCAGAACAGATGTAATGAGAATCTACCCTGGTGGTGGCCATCATGTGGTGCTGAGTGGGAAACTATGATGAAAATACAAATTTCTCACCCTTAAAATGTCAGAACATTCAACTAATTCAAAAAGTATATTGGAATGATGCATTAGAAAACACAAAATAGCTCAGTAAATTTTCTTATAATTTGTTTATGCAGTGGGAAAATATTAAATCTGCTGTTAGATGGTCAAAACCAAAATTTTTTAAATCTGAATGTCTTAGTATGAGCCAAATATTATTAGAAAAAAACCTTAGCCGAAACCGGTTTGGCTCAGTGGATAGAGCGTCGGCCTGTGGACTGAAGGGTCCCGGGTTCGATTCCGGTCAAGGGCATGTACCTTGGTTGCGGGCACATCTCCAGTGGGGGGTGTGCAGGAGGCAGCTGATCGATGTTTCTCTCTCATCGATGTTTCTAGCTCTCTATCCCTCTCCCTTCCTCTCTGTAAAATATCAATAAAATATATTTAAAAAAAAAAAAAAAAAAAAAAAGAAAAAAACCTTAAAACTTTTATATTGTTTTTACTATTAAATGTATTTTTATCAGAGACTAAAGATAGCTCCTTAACTAATACTTATTATCAGTTGCAAGGCACCAGGCTCTAAATTACACACACACACACACACACACACACACACACACACACACACAAAGGGCTGGAATTTGATTTTACCCTAATTAAAAGCTAATAAGTTGCATAACAATTATTTCATGAATGTTGGAAGAACACATGAGATTCCTGGATCAGACACAAAAAACTTCTCTATTGATGGTGCAGCAGGCAGCATGAGCAGGTTTGCATCAGTTCTCTGTCTCCACAGACCGGCGGGGGGTGGGGGGGTGGGGGGGAGGAATGCAGAGGGTCCATATAGATGCTGTACACACAGTGGGTTTGTGTTGTATCCAAGGAACCCTAAAATTAGGGAATCTATATCTTCTATGGTCCCAATGGGAGACATTACCTTATTCCTCAGGGTCACTTGCTCTAAGACAGCCCTAAGAAGTGGCTTGAATAAAGGGTTAATAAGGCTTTGCATTATTGGCATACTTAGCAAATCATATATATACTAATAAAAGCCTATGTGGCCCTCGCACCCTCGCACCCTCGCACGATGTTCTCAGGTCATCTCAAGATGGCCGCTCCCACATCACCACAAGATGGCTGCCACAAGATGGCCACTACAAGATGGCCAGCAGGGGAAGGCAGTTGGGGGCCATCGGGCTGGCAGGGGAGGGAAGTTGGGGGTGATCGGGCCAGCAGAGGAGCAGTTAGGCGTCAATCAGGATGACAGGGGAGCGGTTAGGGGGTGATCAGGCTGGCAGGCAGGTGAGTGGTTAGGAGCCAGCAGTTCCAGATTGTGAAACCAGCAGTTGAACATCCCCCAAGGGGTCTCAGATTGGAGAGGGTGCAGGCTGGGCTGAGGGACACCCCCCCCCCCAAGCATGAATTTTGTGCACCAGGCCTCTAGTCTATATATATAAAAGCCTAAGTGACATTATGACAGAATGACCAGACAACTGGCTGGTAGCTATGATGTGCACTGACCCAGACCTTGCTGCTGGGACCCTGTCAGCCCCAAATCTGGTTCACCCACACCCTGGACCCAGACAGGAGGGAGCCCAATTCCTCGTGGAATCGACCGTGCCTTAGCTTGCTGCAGGGGCCCTGACAGCCCCAAATCTGGTTCACCTGCACCCCGACCCAGACAGGAGGGAGTAGGGAGCCTGATTCCTTGTTGAATCAGCTGTTAGTTAGCTTGCTGCTGGGGCCAACCTCCCACAGTCCCTCCCCCTGGCAGGCTGGCCCCCTGAACAACCCCAATCGCCAGCCAGGCCAAAGGACCCCACCCAGGCACGAATTTGTGCACCATGCCTCTAGTAGTAGCATAAGAGACCTATGCAGAACTGTCTTTTGCAACAAAGCACTTAAAAACAATGCTATGCACATATTAAAGATTCTCAATGTATACACACTATTATCTTTACAGCAGAATAGTCTATGCATTCTAAAATACAGTGCTTTGAGAGCATAACTATTATGAAATAATCAAACATTAATTTAAAGTTTTGAGTATAGCAGTATGTAGTGTATATTTAAGTAAAAAGAATTACAGAGAAATTCTGAGCAATATCTGTTAATCAGTTAGCTGAGCCAAGGGTAACAGTTAGAGAAATGTGTTTTATTTTAACAGATATTAACAGATATTGCTCAGAAATATACTTGGAGAAATTAGAATTTTAGATTAGTAGCACTTAACTACTTTGAGTCCATCAGTCAATTGGTCAGAAGTTTAAATCCTGTCAACATTTTATTGATTAACCTAAAGTGTAACACTTGGAATATAAAATGATCCAATGATATGATGGCTTTCTGTGAGGGAGCTGGAGGTTGCTACCACCATTTATGCACAGTGAATTGTTGGGGTTTTTTCTTTTGTTTATTATGTTGCTTAGAATTTTAGGTTATTGGACTATTTCACAATTATTTGCACATATGTAGAAATAGAAAAAAAAACTTAAGAAACAAATTTTGGCTATAGTAGGACAAAGTCATATTCCCAACAAATATTTTAAAAGGAAGAGAAAGTCAGGCACCACTTTAGAAGAAACACATAGCAAATATATAAAATATTGGAAAATACATGATTTTGAAATGTTTCAGCCATTTAATCCTAGAAAAAAGATAGATTAAGGAGATTATTAATGGAAAAGACAACTCAAAGTTAAGAACTGTAACTTCAAAAGACTATTAAATTGTTTTTTGGAGGGAAGTTAATTTTTTAAAGATTTTAAGAGGAAAGAAAGCCTATTTGTATAAACTTTGATTAAGCATTAATATTAGCAACAAAAATGAATTCAGGGTTAGTTTTTATTTCAGGAAAAAAGTGAGGAATAGGTTGAGGACATTAGTATGGCAGGTCAGAAGATACTTCTACTGCAGATCTATCTTCAACTCTGTCAGCTACACTTTGCCTCTAGGCTGCTTTCTAGTTTCAGTTCTTTCTCATGGTTAAATTTCTATGTGGTTTGTACCACAGTGTGTTCTGAACTGACTCATCATTAATAACATTATTTGGAAACTTGTACTGGAACTCAAAATCTTGAGAAATGTGCCCAGATTGAGTTTAATTCTTGTTGGCTGAGCTATGAAAGTAATGCCACAGAGACAGTCTATGAAAGTAATGCCACAGAGATTGTTTTTCTTAATGGGAACTGTGAGGTTTTATTATGCAACTGAGAAAATACTCCCTTTGCTGTTTTTATTTCCACTTAGGAGGTATGATCAGCACAAACTAGAGAGCGGAATGTGCAACCCAAACCTACAATTACATCCATGCATGGTTCAACGGGTTTTACTCAGTGTTTAGACTTTCTTCCAGGTTCTGTTCAGTGCCAGTCTGTTTTAGTTTGCTGAGCCAAGGGTAACAGTTAGCTGTTAACAAATTTTTTAAAAGTGACATGAATCAATGGCAATACAGTGTTTTTATGGGAGGGGACATGTCATCAAATACCCATTTACTAGGTACCCGGTAGCCCCTATGTGAGATGCTTCTTATAAATTTTTAGTTATTATTAGATGCATTGGATATTATGAGGCTATGTATTTTTTTAAATTTTATTTGCACTTTTGATAGACTAAAGAATAAACTATGCAAAAAACTTAATGACATATGGCGTCTGTGTGCCTGTGTGCACATGCCCTTATTCACTTTGGCCTTACTAAAATTGCCTATGCATTTCTCATGTATCTACATTCTCTCCCACATGAACACCTTTAAATTGTTCTTTCTAGCCCTGGCCAGGTGGTTCAATTGGTTGGAGCATCATCCTGTACACCAAAAAGTTTGTGGGTTTGATTCCAGTCAGAACACCTAAGGTTGTGGGTTTGATCCCCAGTCAGGGCACATATGGGAAGCAACCAATCTACGTTTCCTTCTCACATCAATCTTTCTCTCTATCTCCCTCTCTCTCTAAAGTCAATGATAAAAAACAAATAAACCCAAAACATATCTTCAGGTGAGGATTTAAAAAAGAAGTGTTCTCTATTCATAACCCCTAGGGTACTTCGTGAGGCACTCCTCCCTCAGACCACAGCATTCATCTTTAGGCACTATGTGTCCTGGACAGTGAGGGTGATGGACATGGGTTCTGACTTTTCGGGCCTTATATATGAGGCACATTGATCAAGTATGTAATCTGAACCTCAGTAAGTTCTATGAAGGACATGTAGAGAGAGCTAGGGCAGCCTGTAGCAAGGGGCGTGGTTGCTCTGGAAACTTCCCAGAGGAAGTAATGTATGAACTCAGAGAGAGGAAGAATAGCAAAACGGCCCAGAGGACAGTCAGAGAAGCTCTGAACAAACATGGGCTTGCCAGGAACCATATCGATGATTGCAACATCACTAGATTTCAAAAGCTTAGAGCCATTTTCCAGCTTTTTCCCAGAATGACAATCAATCTTCAGCTCCACAAATTTGCAAGCAACATGAGTTGTGTGACAATCCAGCACAGGTGTTTAGCCAGCACTGATTTAGCCTGGATGGTTCAGGACAATCACCTGAGTTGTGAAGCCAGCTGCTTCCACTGGTGGGTCATTTTTGCAGTCACCAGCCACATTGCCATGATGAACATCTTTGACAGACATGTTCTTGACATTGAAGCTCACACTGTCCCCAGGAAAAGCTTCACTCAAAACCTCATGGTGCCCTTCAACAGACTTTACTTCATTTGTAACACTGGCTGGAGCATAGTCACCACCATGCTGGGTTTGAGAATACCAGTCTCCACTCTGCCTACAGAGACAGTACCCATACCACTAATTTCGTAGACATCCTGGAGGGGCAAACACAGGGGCTTATCACTTGGATGAGACAGTGGCAGGTTGCAATCCAGTATTTCAAGTAGTGTGGTTCCATTGGCATTGCCATCTTTACCGGGGACTTTCCATCCCTTGAAGCAAGGCATGTTAGCACTTGCCTCTGGCATGTTTTGCCCTTCTAATCAGAAATGGGCACAAATGTTACTGTGTTAGGGTTTAGATAATTTTCTTAAGGTAGGTGCTGACTCCTTTAACAATTTCCTTGCATCCCTTCTGGCTGTAGGACGGTTCAGTGGAACCAATTTTATTAACACCAGTAATCAGTTGTTTCACACTCAGAGTGTAAGCCAGAAGGACATGCTCATGGATCTGTCCATTCTTGGAAATACCTGCCTCAAATTCACCAACACCAGCAGCAACAATCAGGATGACACAGTCGGCCTTTGATGTACCTGTAATCAATGTTTTTGACAAAGTCTCTGTGCCCTGGGGCAGCTATGATGGTCATATAATATTTGCTGGTCTCAAATTTCCACAGGGAGATATCAGTGGTGACACCATGCTCATGTTCAGCTTTCCATTTATCCAAGACCCAGACATACTTGAAGGAACCCTTCCCCATCTCAGCAGCTTCCTTCTCAAATTTTTCGATGGTTCTTTTGTTGATCCCACCACATTTGTAGATCAGATGTCCAGTAGTGGTAGATTTGTGGGAATCTATTTGTCAATGACAATGGTGTTGATATGAGTCTTTTCCTTTCCCATTTTGGCTTTGATTTAGTAGTGATTTTCATGACACCTGTGTTCTGGTGGCAAACGTGTTGTGAAAAAGCACTTTGTTTATTTTGAAAAAAATTCAAGTAATAATGTAGATGGTTTAAAAAATATCTCAACCTTACTGGAAAGTGAATTTCCATTTTACTTCAGCCTCCTAGTTCCTCAGTTTGCCAGTCCTCTTCAGAGGCAATTTATTTTGCCAGTTTTTATGCTTTTTATCCATGCAGATCTAACATGTATATGTATATAGCGCCAATTTCTTTTACTCACGCTTGCCATACAGTACTGTATCTTTCTTTTACAAATTAATATAACTTAGAGTTGGTTTCATATCACTTTTCATATTTTTCCATTATTAATAGGATATTATTCCAAATGGATGGATACTATAATAAATTGCAGTATACATACATCTTTATGCATGTATTACTGTATTCCTACACAAAAAAATTTAGTGCAGAAGATATTCGTATTTTAAATTCAGAAATATTGTAAGTTGACTTTTCAAAAATGTAATTTATTAATTTATTTATTTTAAATCTTATTGTGAGAGTATTACAGATGTCCTCCTTTTTCCTCCCATTGTACCCCTCCACCCAGTACCTGCCCTGCCCCAGGACCTCATCACCTTATTGTCTGTGTCCATAGGTATGCATATATGCACATAAATTCTTTGGTTAATCTCTTTCTGTCCCCCATTCCACCCTCCCTCTGAGATTTGTCATTCTGTTCCATGTTTTTATGCCTCTGGTTCTATTTTATTCATCAGTTGATTTTCTTCATTAGATTCTTGGTTTATTTTGATTTTTAGATTCAATTGATAGATATGTATTTATTGCCATTTTATTGTTCATAATATTGATATATATATGTATATATATTTTTTTTCCTCTTCTTAAAGAATACCCTTCAACATTTCGTGTAATACTGGTTTGGTGGTGATGAACCCCTTTAACTTTTTCTTGTCTGTGAAGCTCTTTAATTGAACTTCAGTTCTAAATAACTAGAGGCCCAGTGCATGAAATTTGTGCATGGAGGGGGGCCCTCAGCCCGGCCTGCACCCTCTCCAATCTGGGACACCTCGGGGGATGTCTGACTGCTGGGATCAGGCCTAAACCGGCAGACGGACATCCCTCTCACAATCTGGGACCACTGGGTCCTAACTGCTTGCCTGCTTGCCTGCTTGATTGCCCCTAACCCCTCTGCCTGCCTGCCTTCCTGATCGCCCCTAACTGCCTCTGCCTGCCTGCCAGCCTGATTGCCCCTAACTTCCCCTGTGCGGCCTGATCGCCCCTACCTTTTCCCACTGCCGGCCTGATCGCCCCTACCTTGGCCCCTGATGGCCTGATCAGCCCTACTTTGGCCCCTGCTGGCCTGATCGCCCCTATCTTGGCCCCTGCTGGCCTGATCAGCCCTACCTTGCCCCCTTGCCAGCCTGATTGCCCCTAACTGCCTCTGCCTCAGCCCCCAGCCTAAGCCTCAGTCTGGCCTCCCTCTGTCGGAGGTGCCCTGGCCCATCACCCCACTGCTGCTGCCATTTGCGACCACCATGGCTGACTGAGCCTCGGGCCTCATAGCCATGCACAGATTGCCTGAGCCTTGGGCTGGCCCTGGGCAGCGACAGCCTCCATCCGCCGCTTGCCTGAGTCTCTGGCTGGTCCTGGACAGTGGCAGCCGCCATCCGTGGCTTGCCTGAACCTCAGGCAGCCACTGCGGCTTTGTCCCGAAGGACATCCAGTTGGTCATCTGGAAGATGTCCACCCTAATTAGCATATCACCCTATTATTAGTATAGATAGCTTTGCTGGGTAGAGTAATCTTGGTTGTAGGTCCTTGCTATTCATCACTTTGAATATTTCTTGCTACTCCCTTCTGGCCTGTTAGAATAAGCAAGTAATCTTTTCTGTCAAAGAAGGGAGTTTAGGCAGCTGCCATTTGGGCTCACATGACTTACAGCTCCCCTGCAGGCTGCCATTTTGAAATGGCAAAGGTCAACCACTTTCTTTAAATTAGGCAATTGCACTAGAGTGTGAGCCAAAACTCTTCCAATCAAGAGTGAGAGACAGATCATATGTGTTAGGAATAAAAGCCTGAGCAAACTGCCCACTCAGTGTATGTGCTGTCAGACTGTGTTGGTACGTACCCTTCTGCAGAAGTGAAGAATCTGCCTTGCTGCCTGGCTCTCGAGCATGCTTTGTGTTCTACCTGATTGAAGGCTTGACTTATTTCTAACATGGCCTTCAAAGTATCTGTTGAGAAATCAGCTGACAGTCTTATGGGCACTCCCTTTTAGGTAACTAACTGCATTTCTCTTGCTGCTTTTAAGATTCTCTCTTTGTCTTGTGCCCTTGACATTTTAATTATGATGTGTCTTGGTGTGAACCTCTTTGGGTTCTTCTTGTTTTGGACTGTCTGTGCTTCCTGGACTTGTATGTCTATTTCTTTCACCAGGTAGGGGAAGTTTTCTGTCATTATTTTTTCAAATAGGTTTTCCATATCTTGCTCTTTCTCTTCTGCTTCTGGGACCCCCATGATATTAATGTTAGTAAGCAAGAAGTTGTCCCCAAGGCTCCTTACACTATCTTCACATTTTGGGATTCTTTTTGCTCTTCCGATTGGGTGTTTTTGCTTCCTTATATTCCAAATCAATGATTTGATTCTCAGAATCCTCTACTGTTGAATCCCTATAAATTATTCTTTATTTCAGTTTGTGTATGCTTAATTTCTGACTGGTTCTTTTTCATGTCTTTGATGTCCTCACTAATTTTCTTGAAATTCTCACCAAATCCCTTGAAGCTCTCATTAAGATCCCTGAGCATCCTTATAACCATTGTTTTGAATTCTGTGTCTAGTAGTTTGCTTGCTTCCATTTCATTTAGTTCCTTTTCTGGAGATTTCTTCTGTTCTTTCATTTGTAACATGTTTCTTTGTCTCTGCATTTTGGCTTCTTTCATATGTTTGTTTCATGTATTAGGTAGAGCTGCCATGTCTCCTGGAGTTGGTAGAGTGGCCTTGTGTATTAGGTGTCCTATAGGACCCAGTGGTTCAGTTTCCCCAGTCTTCTGAGCTGGGCACTCTTGGTGCACCCTTGTGTGGGCTGAGTGCAGAGTATTATTGTAGTTGAGCCTTGATTGCTGTTGGCATCACTGGGAGGAATTAACCTACAGACCAATTGGCTGTGAAGACCAGCTTTGACTACAGTGGAAGAGCTTCTGTGCAGGAGATATCCCTATAGAGCACGACTTGTTTCAGAGAGGCTTTGGTGCTCACTCAGTCTGCCCTTGAGTGTGTTTCTCATGGATGTATAGAGTTGTAATTTGGCATGGTCTGCAGCTGTCCATCAGGTGCACTGGTTCTGGGGCCTCCAGGGAGTACAAGTCAGCTACTACCTGTGCGCTGCTTACAGCCACCCAGCAGAAGCTACAGAGCAATCTACAGATGGCTGCTTCTTGTGTTGGGCTTGTAGGTGCCCAGGGGAGGACAAACTGTGAAGCAAGTCAGGCTGCTACTATTGCCAGGCCAGGGGCTACTTATTGAAAGGTATGGGTATGCTGAATCCAGCTGCTATTTTCTTGAGAGATTTTAGGAAAGTCTGAAGCCTGAACCAGGACAGGCCATTCATATGGAAAAGCCTCTGCAAATAGCATAGGTGGGGCTGCAAATTGGGTGTGGCAGGATCTCAAGGAATCACCAGTGGGGGGTGAACAGTGTGAGCCAGGTTTATAGAGATGTAAATATGGCGCCTGCCAGTCAGTTCTTGGTGAAGCAGGATTCAGCATAGGAACAATTATCTCTGTGAACACTTTTGTCTGGGAGAAAGCTGCCCATGATTTCTTCTTCTTTGTTTTTAATTCTTTATTGTTTAAAGTATTACATACATTGCTCCCCCACCCCACCCCCATTGACCTCTCCCTGGCCACTCTGATCCCCCTGCACATGCCCTCACCCTCCTAGTGTTTGAGTCCATTGGTTATGTTCATATGCATGCATACAAGTCCTTTGGTTGATCTCTTACCCCAACCCCTCCCGCCTCCCCCTGCCTTCCTTCTGAGGTTTGATGGTCTGTTCAATGCTTCTATGTCTCTGGATCTATTTTGGTTCATCAGTTTATGTTGTTTATTAGATTCCACAAATGAGTGAGATCATGTGATATTTATCTTTCTCTGACTGGCTTATTTCTCTTAGCATAATGCTCTCCATGTCCATCCATACTGTTGCAAATAGTAAGAGTTATTTCTTTTTTATAGCAGCATAGTATTCCATTGTGTAGATGTAACACAGTTTTTAATCCACTCATTTGCTAATGGGCACTTAGGCTGTTTCCAAATCTTAGCTATTGTAAATTGTGATGTTATGAACATAGGGGTGCATATATCTTTTATGATTGGTGTTTCTGGTTTATTGGGATATATTCCTAGAAGTGGGATCACTGGGTCAAATGGGAGTTCCATTTTTAATTTTTTGAGGGAACTTCTTACTGTTTAACACAGTGACTGCACCAGTCTGCATTCCCACCAGTAGTGCACAAGGGTTCCTTTTTCTCCACATCCTCACCAGCACTTGTTGTTTGTTGATTTGTTGATGATAGCATTTCTGACAGGTGTGAGATGGTACCTCATTGTCATTCTGATTTGCATCTCTCGGATGATTAATGACTTTGAGCATCTATAATAATAAAAGTGTAATATGCTAATTAGACTGGACATCCTTCTGGATGAAGCCGGGTCCCAGGCACCAGAGGGAAACAGGTTCTGGCAACCAGGGGAAGGAAGGCCTACTCTTGCACAAATTTTAGGCATGGGGCCTCTAGTGTTTTCATATGTCTCTTGGCCATTTGTATGTTCACTTTCAAAAAGTGTCTATTTAAGTCCTTTGTCCATTTTTTAATTGGATTGTTTATCTTCTTTTTGTTTTGTTGTATGAGTTCCCTATAAATTTTGGAGATTAAACCCTTACCTAATATAACAAAGGCAAATATGTTCTCACATGTAGTGGGCTCTCTTGTTGTCTTGTTGATGGTTTCTTTTGCTGTGCAGAAGCTTTTTATTTTGATGTACTCCCATTTGTTTATTTTTCTCCTTAGTTTCCATTGCCCTAGGAGCTGTATCAGTAAAGATATTGCTACGACATATGTCTGATGTTTTGCTGCATATGGATTCTTCTAATATTTTTATGGTTTCCTGTCTTACATTTAAGTCCTTTATCAATTTTGAGTTTATTCTTATCCATGGTGTAAGTTGGTGGTCTAGTTTCTTTTTTCTTTCTTTTTTTTTTTTTTTTTTTTTTTTTTTTTTTTTTTTTGCAAGTGTTTGTCCAATTTTCACAAAACATTTACTGAAGAGACTATATTGACTCCAATTGAGCATAATGGCTTGGGTCAATTTCTGGGTTCTCTGTTCTGTGTCATTGGTCTATATGTCTGTTCTAGAGCCAGTACCAGGCAGTTTTGAGAACAGTGGCTTTGTAATATAGCTTGATATCTGGTATTGTGATCCCTCCAACTTTGTTCTTCTTTCTCAGGATTGCTGTGGCTTTTCAGGGTCTTTTTTTATTCCAGAAGAATTTTTGAAGAGTTTGTTCTAGGTCTGTGAAATATGCCATTGGTATATTAATGGAGATTACATTGAATCTATAGATTGCTTTGGGTAGTATGGACATTTTAATAATGTTGAGTCTACCAATCCATGAACACGGTATGTTCTTCCATTTGTTTATGTCTTCCTCTACCTCCTTTTTCAGTGTCCCATAATTTTCTGTGTGCAGGTCTTTTACCTCCTTAGTTAAGTTTATTCCTAGTTATCTTTATTTTTTTGCCATGATAAAAAGGATTGTTTTTTTAGTTTCTCTTTCTGTGAGTTCATTTTTTATGCATAAAAAAGCCATAGATTTCTGGGTCTTAATTTTGTATACTGCTACATTGCCGAATTTATTTATTAAGTCTAGTAGCTTTTTTTATGGAGTCTTTAGTACTATGTCGAACAAGAGTGGCGAAAGTGGGCATCCTTGTCTTGTTCCTATTCTTAGGGGAAATGGTTTTAGTTTTTTCCCCATTGAGTATGTTGTTGGCTGTAGGTTTGTCATATAAGACTCTTACTATGTTGAGGTATGATCCCTCTGTTTCCACTTTGCTGAGACTTTTTATCAAGGGTCTTGTATTTTGTCAAATGCTTTTTTCTGTACCAGTTGACATGATTATGTGATTTTTATCTCTCAATTTGTTTATGTGATGTATCACATTTATAGATTTGCAGATATTATTGCAGCCTTGCATCCCTGAAATAAATCTCACTTGGTCATGGTGTATGATCTTTCTAATGGAATGCTGGATCTGATTTGCTGGAATTTTGATGAGGATTTTAGCATCTATGTTCATTAGGGATATGGCCTGTATTTCTATTTCTTTGTAGTGTTGTTATCTGGTTTTTGGATTAGGGTAATGCTGGCTTCATAGAAAGAGTTTAAAAGTGTTCCTTTCCCTTGAATTTTATGGAATAGTCTGAGAAGGGTAGGTTTTAGTTCTTTGAATATTTGGTAAAACTCCCCTGTGAGGCAGTCTAGCCTAGGGCTTTTGTTTTACTTAAAGTTTTTTTTTTATTACTGCTTCAATTTCATCGGTTCCATGCAGAGGACCAGTTGTAGCTTTAGGACTTTTACATGGAAGGATATGAAATATACCAAAGGTTACACAGGCAGTGGTTAAAGATGAGTAATAAAAAAAAATTTTTTTTAAAAAGTATAAACCAAGATCTGTGAAGGGCAGCTAGTTAATGGGGATGGCATTATATCTTTAATTGGTGCCCAGACTTCTGGGACAAGAGGCTATGAGGCCTTCCTTTTAGCTAAGCTGCTTACAGCAAGAAGTGTTACTCATGGCACAGACTTTGCCCTGCTCAATCCAGGGCTTCTCTGTGAATAAAACTCTGTAGAGGCTTGAGAAGTGGTTCTGGTCTGGTTGGTGGTAGTGGTAGCATCAGTTGTCCTATAGACTAAGATTTAGCACATTTTACTCTGAAAGAGATGTGGGAGATATATACCTAATTGAGATTATTTGATACTAAATTGGGCTGCTTATAGCATACTTAGTAGTTGGGGATTTGGGGAGCCAGAATGGCTGAAAATTTTGCTAGATTAGGGATACAAAATGGAGCTATAAGTAGGAGCATCTTATGGTGTTTCTGGGTCCCAGCAAGGGCAGTGAAGGTCTCCAGGTACTAGCACAGTGTTCAGGTGACACTTATAAAAAGAATAAGAATTATTTAAAAATGAAAACACTGTTTATCTAGAAATACCAGAGTATGTTACTTATCTGACACTCATTGACTCTTCAAGATTCTTTAAAAGAGAAGTGTTAGGTCCTCTAGAGCAGTGGTCACCAATCAGTGGTCGCGGACCACTGGTACTCCGTGAGGTCCGAAATGTTGGCGACTGCTGCTCTAGAGGCTCACACAAATAGGAATCTGGCAATTCAGCTGATGGTAATGCAGCTTCGTCCTTCTCCTGTATTGGTATTCAAGGCTTACTCAAGACAGACAGATCTAAGAGTTGATGCTGCTGACCTGTTGGGAGACTTAAAGCCGGTGCCTGTAAAAGGGCCCTTTTGGGCTGTTTAAAGGCCTGCCTAAATAAATGAGGGCTATTCCCAAAAATCCTGGAGTAGCACTGTTCATGTTAGCGGAATGCTTAAATTATTGGGATCTTTTTAAAGGCAAATAGGGACTGTGAGTTAGGAGGGAGGGGTATACAGAAAAAGGCATCCTTGAGATTTAGTACTGTAAACCACTCTGTGTCCTCCAGAATCTGGACAAGTAAAGCATAAGGGTTAGGGACAATTGGCTGGATAGGAATTACTGTCTTATTTACTAGTTATAAGTTCTGAACTAGTCCTCCCCCCTCTATTAGGCTCTTGTACCCATAAGATGGGAGTATTGTAAGGACTATGACAAGGTTTCAATAAACGTTGGACTTTTAAAATAGATGACTTAATAGAATATTGAGTCCTTCGCTAGAGCCTCAGGGTTGAGAGGATACTGTTTCTGATATGGGCTTTCTGCAAGATCAGGAAGGCATGGTAAAGGAACAACTTACCCCAGCTACACCCTAAAGGCTGAGAAAAATCTCTCTTTCTTGGCTTCCCAGACATGCCTGTAATGGCTTCAGCCTCTGAGGATGAGAAGGTGGCTTCAGCATTGGGGAGGAAATTAATTTCCTTGCCCCCCACTGTCAGGCTTACCCAGGGCTCCTGGGTAGAGGTGGCAATTTTCTGAGGAGCCAGGTCGGGAGATCCCGGGCCCCGTCAGTCTTGTTGGTCCAGCTGGTTGCCAGCCCCGCCCCAAGGGACCGCCATCTCTGGGGGCAGTCTGACTTCCAGTGTTTTCCTTGACAGGCAGAACAGGGCTTCGGTAGTCCACCACACCCCTTGGAGCAACTCCGGCTCATAAGTTCAACCTGTCTACAGTTGTAGCAGGTGACCGGGACTGACCGTTCGCCTCTGTGCTCTGACTGGGGGCTTCTGCTTTCCCGAAGCGCAGCTACTATGATCTCTATTTATGTAGCCTTAGCCTGGTCTCTCTTGTTTCTCCACTTTTCCTTCTGTTCTCTATTATAGAACACAGAGGTGGTAATTTTCAGGAGATTCTTTAAAGTACTCTTGGGACCAATAGCTCATTCTTGCAATCTCCTGATGTCTGGGATAGCCTGAGTGATAAATCTGTTCTTTAAAATTAGTTGTCCCTATTCTGAATCTGGGGTAATATTGGTATGTTTAACCAAAGCCTCTCTGAGCCTTCCAAAAAGGTTGAGGGGTTTTCTCATGTCCCTTGATTAATGGTTGTTAAAGTAATCAATAGGCTTTGTTTTACTATGTCTGAGGGCTTCTATAATACAGAACTGGCAATGCTTTATTTTCCACCTCTCAGTTTCAGGATTCCATTGAGGGTCCATGGGGGGAACTGCCTCTTGTCCTGTTAAGAAATCCCTGTTTCTTTCATCAGAGTCCTCTATTCCCCAGCATAAATAAGGAAATGGTCATTCCCAAATTTTCTTGCTTTTTCTAGTATATTTAAGTTTTCAGTGGCTGAGAAGGTCAGGTTTAATATGAGCATAATGTCTCTATATGAGACATCAAATACTTGAATGAGGTTTTGGAAGATGTCATATCTGTCAGAGTCTCCTGAGTACTTTCCTAAATCACTTTTAATTTGTCTCATGTCCCGGGGTGAGAAGAGGATGTAGGCTAAAGTATGGCCAGATCCTTCATTTATCTTGAGGCAAATTAAAGTTGGCTCAGTCTTGGGCAGGGGCATGGCCTCCACCTTCTCCCTTGGTGGACCTTGGGTTGTTATTCAAGACTGAGGGACTAAGTTTACAGTTTCCTGCCTGCCTCTGGCTTGTCCCCTAGAGTAAAGAAAGTCTGGACATATGGAACTTCCAACCTTTTCCTATTTCTCCTACAAAAAATCTAACTGAAATGTTATAATTAAACATCCCTCTGGGGGCTAGCTTTCACTATTCCCTAGTTGGTATTGAGGCTAAACCTGAGTGCAGAAAAAAAAATCAGGCACTTTTTCTTTAAGGTTTGTGGGGTTAAACTTATCCCAGTTTTTGAGCATACATCCTAGTGGACTGTCTTTATGTAGTGTAGAGAACACGCTTCCCATCTGAAAGAAGAAAAGAAGAAAGAAAAGAAAGTGTACAAGAATGACCAGCGTCCTTGTACCCACAAAGGATGTCCTGCATCCACTGTGCACATCCCCTTGGTGGGGGCAGGGGTGTGACCCCTCCCAACCAAGGGTACCTTTGCCAGCAAGGTGCCTCCGCCCCTGGCCAAGAGTGTATATATGGAGTGAAGACCTCACTTGTAAGTCTGGAGTGAGTGGCCCTTACTGCGCATGGTCTCAGATCAGGTTGTCGGGTGGATTAACCGTACTTACCTCCGTACCCCGACTACCCGAGCTCACACAAAGGTTGGGTGTTCCTCCTTTACCTCATGAGGGAAGCATGTATAACCCATGCCTTGTTCTCAGGCCCCTTGTCTGTGATTAAAAAGGGTCTGAGCTGGCTGTAATGTTTTGAAGTACCCACTGAACTGGTTGGGTTGAAATACCTGCTGAACTGAATTCCCAAGGGGTCTACTCTAGGAAGAGGACTTAAGAGAGTTTACATAGTACCCAGAATCCTGGTTCAGCCAGTATCCAAGAAAGTATAAACAGCTCCAGTCCTACCCCTTGTATGCCCTCATCAATAAAGGATTTATCCTCTGATTTTTGGAAAAAGGATGGAATCTATTTCTGGCCTTATTTAATACTTTAAACTCCCGGCTCACTGGCTTAACTCTTAGTTTTTATTAATTGTGAATATTGGGGGAAGAGGTTTTTATTTTCCCTTTTTAAACTTAAATTTACCCCTGAATACCTAGTGCTCATCTGTATATTTCACTCAGGTATGCTGGAAGGGGGATCACCTTCTACATATCTATACTAATAAAAGGGTAATATGCTAATTAGACTAGATAGACTGGACATCCTTCCGGACAAAGCCACGGTGGTGGAAGCCGAGGCAGAGGTGGTTAGAAGCTATCAGGCAGGCAGGCAGAGAGGTTAGGGGCAATCAGGATGGCAGGGGAGAGCAGTTCGGGGCAATCAGGCCAGCAGGGGAGAGCAGTTAGGGGTGATCAGGCCGGCAGGGGAGAGTGGTTAGGGGCGATCAGGCTGACAAAGGACATCCCCCAAGGGGTCCCTGATTGGAGGGGGTGCAGGCCAGGCTGAGGGACCCCCCTCCCGTGCACGAATTTTGTGCACTGGGCCTCTAGTACTTTTAATAATTCCCTGAAGTTCTACAAACCCCTTTCAGTTCAAAGATATGACCTGCTTAGAAGCCTGCAATTTAGAGTAAGTCAGAGTGCTTTCCATGGGTTTTTCTAGACACTTAAATGTACCAAGGTAAAGCAATGGTGTCCAAAATGACAAAATTCAAAAGTGGCATGGTTGTAGATTTGTTTAAAATGCAATTTGATAAAACCTTTACTTTATAATATTCTGAGACAACAACCTTCTAGTTACAACAAACAATCCTATATAATAAAAGCCTAATATGCTAAGTGTCCAGTCGTCTGGTTGGCCATTCACCCAATCAAAGAGTAAAATGCTAAATGATATGCTAAGGCCGCTCAAATGCTCACTATAATGTGCACTGACCACCAGGGGACAGACGCTCTGACCAGAAGGTTACCTTGCTGCTGGGGTCCAGCCAATCGGGACTGAATGAGACGGGCCGGACACGTCCTGGAGCCCTGCCTTGGTCCCTCGCCAGCTGAATCCACCTCCTGTATCCCTCCCCCGCCCTGATTGTGCGCCAATGGGGTTCCTCAGCCTGTCCTGCGGGATCAGGCTGAAACCGGCTCTCCAACATCCCCTGAGGGGGTCCTGGATTTCCTGATCCCACAGACCAGGCCAAGGGACCCTACTGGTGCATGAATTCATGCACCAGGCCTCTAGTTTGTATATAAGGGGTAACATGTGGCAACATGGTTTATTGCAGATAATATATTGAACATTGAAAACAGTTTATAAATCCCAATAAATGAAACGTAAAACACCAGAGTGTCACTGGCAGATGGAGAGAATTATCACACTTGCCCTATGTCCCTGACTGGATATGTGCTATTTCTAAAAGTTTCCTGTTTGAACTTGGTTCTGAATTTGTGTAAGTTCTTTTTTGAAGCAGACTGAAATTTCTATAACCTTCAAAGAATATGTATTTTAAATAGAATACTGTTATTAATTTTTTATTTGGCAGAGTTTCCTTATGCAATTTCAAGTATATTGAATTAATCTAATTTAGTTCAAAAATATTTATTTTTAGGGAGCCTCCAAAATCATACAAGGGACAGAATCCGTGGGTGCACTCACAATTCGACTTGAAGAGAGTTGACAAATTTTCTTGGCCAAAGCACCAATATGATACAGAATTTTTTGGACTGAATCCTGGATTCTTTGTCCGCTGGAGTCGAAGAATAAATCCATGGACAAAAGATGGTATAGCAAAGGTAGAAATTTATTGAAGAACAAGTACAGACTCCCATTTGGGGAGGGGAGAAGAGTCCCACCGACTTCCTGTTTCCATGGTTTATAAAGGCTGCAGTTCCTGTGTCCTGATATCCCCTCTGATGGGTCAATATTCCCTTTCAAATTGGTTACTATAGTAACTCTTGGGACCCTCCTCCTTCATTGTCCTCCTATTCCTTCTGGGCTTTCTTATTCCTTCTTTATTTTGTAAATATAGACCTTTTGGCTATTCCCAGTTCCCTTGTCTTATGTAAATATAACTGTTGCCTCTCCCTTGTGTTGTGAAAATGTACCTTCTCCCAGTTTCCCTTGTCTTATGGAAATGTAACTGGGCCTGGCTTCCTTGTGTTATGGAAATGTACCTTCTCCCAGTCTGTAGCCCTGTGTTTTTTCCATGGACCCCAATTCTAAAAATTCCCTAAGCCTGCTTATAGTCCCCTAAAATTCCTGTTTCAAAGAAACCCTTTAAGGGGTGCTCAATCCAAGCTCTGACATGTGTTCCCCTTGGAGCAATTAGCCATAGTCTTCAGAAACATTCTTCCAAGGCCACCAAATGTTCTCTCAGTTTTCTTTCTTGAGGGATCTTGGATGTCAACAGGTCATCACTCAAGGATCATTGCTATAAATCAAATTAAAGCCTTGGCAAGAATTTCCTACTTTTATCAGTTGAATTTTACTAGCAACCCTTAAAAACAGAAACAAAACTAGAAGCAGTTTAGAGGCATATTTATTGTGATCTTTTCTGCTAAAAAAAAGGTTTTATTATGGATTTTTTTGTTTTCAGTTAAGAAAAAGACTTATTCTGCTGTTTTTCCCATAACAGAACATTTGATATCATTAACTACATATGGAGAACTTATTGAATTGGATAATCTTTATAAATTTTTACAGTAAAAAGCATAGGTCTTTTCAGATTCATTGAATAGTTTATACTTGACACTCATGTAAAATTTGGCTTCAGTCCACTGTTTTATTTCCTGTGTTTAATGGTTGCATGCTGAGTCTAAGAAGCTAAACTTTCCCTTGGCAAATTTTATTCTAAATAGCCCAATGCTACATGTGTGGCCTTTAGAATACTTTCTGGATCCGCTGTAGACAACAGTGAAATTCTGATATCTATAAAATTCTCTTATCTATAAAATAGTTTCATTTTATCTTCTCCTTTTTTCTTTATTTCTAACCACTTACTTCATCGTTTATCATCCTCTGATCTCCTGAGCCAAGCTCACCCCTGCCACCCTCCTGCATGTCTCTTGTCCTCTCCAGACACTTCACACTCCACTTTTCCCTATCTATGCTCTTCTAAGTGACCAGGAACCTTTCTGAACACTCTTGGGATTACATCCTGAGATAACTGAAGGGAGTGGCATCATGATTATTCTTTTAAGGAGAGATTATGTTAAAGCTGTTTATATTGTTTAGAATTTTTGCTTTTGATATTTTCTGGAATAATTTAAACTATTCTTAGATGTTCAAATTGTGGACGAAAAACTGAGGTTCTATTGAAATTAACATGGCAAGGTAATCCTATATAATAAAGAGGTAATATGCAAATTGACCATCACGCCCTCCCATAAGATGGCCACCCCCATGTGGTCAAAGATGGCCACCACAAGATGGCTAGGAGAGGAGGGTAGATGGGGGCAACCAGGCCTGCAGGGGAGGGCAGATGGGGGCAATCGGGCTGGCAGGGGAGCAGTTAGGCATCAGTCAGGCTGGCAGGGGAATGGTTAGGGGTGATTAGGCTGGCAAGCAGGTGAGCAGTTGGGAGCCAGCAGTCCCAGATTGTGAGGGGGATGTCCGACTGCTGGTTTAGACATCCCCTGAGGGGTCCCAGATTGAAGAGGGTGCAGGCTGGGCTGAGGGACCCCCCCCCCCCCAGTGCACAAATTTTGTGCACCAGGCCTCTAGTCTGATCATAAATTCCTAACTGGGCAGCTCATGGTGGGTAGTCATGCCCCAGGCACATAACTCCTTTAGTAAAAGGCTTATATCTTTGCCTTAAGTAAATCCTGTTCATTGTTTCTATGCATCTAGGTTAAAACACTTTTGAAATAAGCTGTAACTACCATCAAGAGAACACATAATTTATTTTTTTAGGACACAGACTCTTAACTATCTTATAATCCAGTCCCCACCTTGCTTCTTCCCACCTCCATGTAAACTTTCTTAATTTCAAATGCATAAAAGAAGCTGCAAAACTTCTATTCTCTGCAGCATTTGAGATCTTGCTCCCCAGCATATGTCATTCGTTTGGCCCAAATAAACTGTTATAAAATTTTTCTTCAGGTTTGGATGTTTCTTATGTTGACAAAGTAAAGTGGTTAACAGAGGAAATCTTGTGTCAAAGTAAAAATCACCTCTCTTGGCACTCTCTCCCTTTTGAGGAGCAAGCCCTGGGCCTTTCTCATTCCCCTCTGTTTCCCTCCAGGCTTGTTGCCTTTGCCTTCCTCTCTCCTAAGTTTCAAGGGCCCTTCTTTTGCTTCTGTAACTTTTTTCCTGAGCCTCTGCAGCCCAGCTGGCTCACTTCTACTGCCTCTATAATTTTCTAAATAAACTTTCTCATATAATTTGAAAAAAACACACACCAAAAAAAGCCCACAAAAACCATACCTGTATTTCTTGCTCCATTCCATTTTTCTCCCTGCAATAATTTCATTACTGTTTAACACAAAAATCTCATCCTGTCACTCCTCTAGCTTTAAACCTTTCTTTGGTTCTGATTGTTCTTAGGAAAAAGTTCAAATCTTTTAACAGGGCTTGAAAAGTTCTTATATAATACAAGGGGCCCAGTGCACGAATTCATGCACTTTGAAAGGAACTGTGGGCTGCGAGGCTGTGCTGGGCACAGGGGAGGGTCTCGGCCCATCATCCACTCCCCTGCCTGGTCCCTCCTGCTGCGGCCCCCGGTCCCCTGTCTGCTGGTAGCCCTGCTCCCACTGCTGCCGCTCCCACACGTTGATAGCACTGGCCCTACTCACACCCATTGATGGCACGAAGCGATTGGGTCCATCACCAGCAGTGGGTGAGAGTGGGGCCAGCGCTGTCAGTGGATGCAAGCAGCGGCTGCTGCCCTGATCGCCCCTCAGGAAGAGGGGGAGGTGGAGAAGCCCTGAGGGGCTATTGGAGCTGGCAGCTGCAGCTTGCAATTGCTGATAGTGCTGAGGTGCAGGCGCCCAGGCGGGACTGCAGCACGCAGGAGCAAAGAATTTTCAGTAACCACCAGAGGCTCGCCCTGATGACAGTGACTGGCACCTCTGCTCACCTGCACCACCATCCCGCCACAGCCAATGCCCGCCATGTTCCATGCACGACCCCTGGTGGTCAGCACACATCATAGTGACTGGTTGTTTAATTGTTCAGTTGTTCCACCGTTCAGTCTATTTGAATATATTAGCCTTTTATTATATAGGACTAGAGGCCTGGTGCACGAAATTTGTGCACTGGGGGGGGGGTGTCCCTCAGCCCAGCCTTCACCCTCTCGCAGTCTGGGACCTCTTGCTCCTTACTGCCTGCCTGCTTGCTGCTCCTTACCAATCGGCTCGCTGCTCCTTAGCGCTGCCACGGAGGCAGGAGCGGCTTCAGCCACTGCCACTGCACTCACCAGCCATGAGCCCTATTTTTCTGTGTAGTTGTCTGTGGGCCAACCGCTCTCTTCCTTCTCATTTAGGGCGAGCAGCATGTGAGGGCAGAGCATGCTGTCATGGAATGCAGAGGGCTGCCCGGAGCTGAGGGGCGTGGCTGGGCCCAAGAGGTGAGAGGTGGACACAGAGGACGCTATCTCACCCAATTGTGGGGCGGGCTGGCCAGCCTTCATCTGCCTGACCCCACCCAGGGAGGGACCAAGCAGGATGTCTGCCTCTCCATTCTTTATCCTTCTATCTGTGATACCTGTCACCCTTGCCAGGCCTTCTCCAAAGTGAGTTTAGCTCAATCCCTGAATGTAAAAAGGGCATCGGGGGGAGCCTCCACTCTAGTGCCCCCTAATTCCCAGAGACAGGACCTGGTCTCAGGATGGTGGCCACAGCTGCAGAACATAGATCTGTTTAAAGAAAAGTTGGGAATGCAGACTTTCGTATGAGCCCCTATTCCAAAAGGTGGCAGTTTATTCACATTGTGGCAAAGACACCTTCAAGAGTAACATAAGTGGGTAAAGTCAGGGCTAAGCTGGGCCATTTTCTCATCCAGTCTCTCTGAGGTGCGTGGACAGAGCCAAGTCTCAGCTCTTCGCAGGGCACTTCCGGGTTTTTTTTTAAGCCTAAAGGACAGTAGTCTGTCTCCATTCTTGTTCTTTGGGATTTTTTCATCGTCGGATAAAAGGATATGTACATTGGGGCAATCCTCTCGAGATACAATATTCCAGTTGCACCCATGTGACGATGACAGTGCCCTTCAGAGTGAGGGAGCCAACAGATGGGGAGCAGGGAATTCTGAAAACCAAAGCAAAGGTTCAGAACATGGAAGAAGTCCTTGGTGTTCTGCTGAGAAACTTGGACTCCTTCCTCTGTGGTCACACGCCAGACAGTCCCTCAGAAGTATCTTGGCATTGGCCAACTTATGGAATTCTCCCTTCTCTCTGTTCTCCTGAGCCGGACTCCAGACATTGACTGCAGCATTTTCTTGGTTATCGTTTTTTGTTTTTTTGTTTTTCCCTCAAAATGTTACAAAGTTTATATGAATATAACATACAAAGATGCAGCCTCCTTTGTAGGAACAGGTAAGGAAGGGGTGGTTAAGTAAGGCACACAGAGCTTCAGCAAGCACCAGCTGTGGGAAGGGCCAAGAGGGATAGGAGGTTGGCACTGCGGCCGAGGCCCTAGAGCCATTTCTAGGGAAGTAGGGATCCCCTCTGAGTGCCATGTTCTGAGGCTGAACTAATTGGTCAAGCTGAGGCAGAGGTGGGTGGCCATATCAGCCACCTTTGGTGCTGTTTACCCTTTCCCACCCCAGCTCTATTGTAAAACCCCAGAGCCCTGGATTCCTGGATTCCAAAGGCCCCATCCAGAGCAGAGGCTCGGAAAGGGGGTGAGAGGAAGTGAGTGGGGAAAGTTTGAAAGCCGATATGCTTGTGTGCTGAGGGCTGGCCGGAGACAATGGTGAGAGGTAGCAGGGGAAGGGCTCTCATACATACCCTTCTGTGGGGGCCACAAGTGAAGAAGGCCAGGGGAGTAGGGTAGGGAGGGGCACCATGGCCCAGCCTCTTAGGCATCCCTGCCTGTCCTCTGCAGTGTACATGGAGGAAAGGGGCTGCCTCTGAGGAGGGGCCAGGCCAGGATAGGTGACCATCTTGAGTTCTGGCTGACATGATGGTCCTCACCCTGAGATGTCTTCTAACTGGTGATGGACCCAGGCCTGACTCCCACTGCTGCGGATGCCCAGGACCCAGGCCTGACTCCTGCCGCCCGGGACACAGAAAGTCCCCCTGCTTTGTGAGCAGCCTCCTGCTGGCCTGTTAATATGCAAATTGGTCATTTCTGTGATGTTGTTAGGACCAATTTGCATATTACTTCTTTATTTTATAGATGGTGTTTTTCTTTACCACTTCTGTATTATCCTCCCAGCCCTAGGGTGAAGTGAAAGGTCACAGTAAGAGCGTAAACTCTGGAGACAGAATACTTAACCATAGAGTCTGGCTCTTCCCATTTCATCTCATGACCTTGAGCTAATTACTTAACCTCTGCCTCAATTTTCTCATTTGCATTTTGAGATAATAACTTCATAAGGTTGTTGTGAGGATTAAATGAGATAATATATAAAGGGAACTTAGAACAAAGCCTGACATACTGTAAGTGTTAAGTAAGTGTATGCTATCATGATTTGATTTAATTTTTTTAAGATGCTATGCCTCTGCCTTCAGATCTCTATCTGCTTTTCTTTTTCCCCAGAACTTTCTCTCTTTAATTCTCACCATTATTTACATAATTTTTACTCCTTTTTACTAGTCTGAGTTCTCAAGAGAAATAGAACCAATAGGACACCAATGTGTCTGTGTGTGTGTGTGTGTGTGTGTGTGTGTGTGTGTGTGTGTACTTATTGTAAAGATTGGTTCACATACTTATGGAAACTGGCTAGTCTCAAGTTCTACAGGATGAGTCAGCAAGCAAGAGACCCAAAGGAAACAATGCTTAGTTCTAGTCTGAGTCCTAAGGCCTGAGAACCAGGAGAGCCAATGGTATAAGTTCCAGTTTAAAAGCCAGCAGACTTGCGAACCTGGAAGAGTCCATGTTTCAGTTTGAATCTAAAGATAGAAATAAAAGTTTATGTCCCAGTTTGAAAGGAAGAAGGAATTTTCCCTCCCTTGGAAGGATGTACCTTTTTGCTCTACTCAGGCCTTTAACTAATGGGGTGAGGCCCACCCTCATTAGGGAGCACAACCCACTTTTCTCATTCTACTTATCTAAATGTTAATCTCATCCCAAAACACCCTCACAGACACATTCAGGATGATGTTTGATCAAATATCTGGGCACCCCATGGCCCAACTAAGATGACACATAAAATAACCATCATATCTTTCAAGTTTCAGGGTAAAGTCTCACTTCTGGAGAAGCTTTCCTTGACCCTGATGCTGTCTTCCTTTCTGGCCTGTGAGCCCTCTGAGCACAGAGATGTGTGTATCTTGCTTTCCACTGTATCTCTAGTACCTAGCACAGTGCCTGGCACATGCTATGCTTTCAATAAATGCTTGTTATATGATTTAGTTAATTAATAGATAATTGTAAACTTCCCATTTCTGATCATATAAATATTCAAAAATATACAAAATACTATACAAAATACTTTGAGGTATAGTAAGTAAACTGTCTAAAAGCCAAGATTATCCTACTTATGCTTATTGGAAGTATTAACCTTCAATCACAGATGCTGCCTTGCTAATAAGCATCTAGTAGAATGTGTTGATGTTTGTTGTTATAAAGTATTATGCATTTTAAACTCAGTCTGGTATTTATATGTTTTGACAAAATGTATATACTAGTAAATAAGTTAGTTTTTAGTTTACATTGGAAAATACTCTACTTGGTTCATTCAATATATCTATACATACAAATTAGCTAGGAAGTAATGCCAGTTAGGTAATAAACATCATAAGTCTTAGACTTGAAATATTCTCCCATCTACTGCAAGAATTCTTTCTTTAACTATATATATATATATATATATATATATATATATATATATATATATATATATTAGAGGCCCAGTGCATGAAATTCGTGCATTGCGGGGAGGGGTTCCCTCAGCCTGGCCTGCACCGTCTCCAATCTGGAACCCATTGGGGAATTTCTATCAGTTTAGGCCCAATCCCAGGGATCGGGCAGTCAGACATCCCTCTCACAATCCAGGACCACTGGCTCCTAACTGCTTGCCTGCCTGATTGTCCCTAACTGCTTCTGCCTGCCAGCCTGGTCACCCCCTAACTGCTCCCCTGCTGGCCTGATTGACACCTAACTGCTCTCCTGCTGGCCTGATTGCCCCCAACTGCCCTCCCCTGCTGGCCCAATTTCCCCCAACTGCCCTCTCCTGCTGGCCTGATCACCCCTTAACTTCCCTCCCCTGCCGGCCTGATGGCCCACAACTGCCTTCCCCTGCCAGCCTGGTCACCCCAAACTGTCCTCCCCTGCCAGCCCGATTGCCCCCAAGTGCCCTACCCTGCTGGCCTGTTCACCCCAACTGCCCTCCCTTGCTGGCCATCTTGTGGTGGCCATTTTGTGTCAGCCATCTTGTGGTGGCCATCTTGTGGCGGCCATCTTATGATGATGTGAGGGTGTTGCGTGAGGGCATGAGGACCACCTAGGCTTCTATTAGTATAGACATCACTATATATATCCTATGTAATAAAAGGGTAATATGCAAATTGACCATCACTCCAACACACAAGATGGCCACCCCCATGTGGTCAAAGATGGCCGCCCCCATGTGGACACAAGATGGCCACCACAAGATGGCCGGCAAGGGAGGGCAGTTGTGGGTGATCAGGCCTGCAGGGGAGGACAGTTGGGAGGGACCAGGCCTGCAAGGGAGGGCAGTTGGGGGCGATCAGGCCTGCAGGGAGGATAATTAGGGACAACCAGACCGGCAGGGAAGGGCAGTTGGGGGCAATCGGGCCAGCATGGGAGCAGTTAGGTGTCTATCAGGCTGGCAGGGGAGTGGTTAGGGGGTGATCAGGCTGGCAGGCAGAAGCAGTTAGGGGTAATCAGGTAGGCAGGCAGGCAAGTAGTTGGGAGCCAGCAGTCCTGGATTGTGAGAGGGATGTCCCAGATTGGAGAGGTTGCAGGCTAGGCTGAGAGACACACACACACACCTCCCCATGCACAAATTTCATGCACTGGGCCTCCAGTATAGATATATATTGTTTAATTTGTATATATATATATATATATATATATATATATATATATATATATATAGAGTGTTCTAAACAATGTATACACATCCTTTGAAAAATTAAAATGGTAGTGTTTATTAAACTACATTTCATTTTCAAAATTGAGCTGTGAGCTGTTTAAGTCTGTATACATTTTGGGGGGAATGAATATATATATATACTGTCATCCAAAACTTGTTTGCTGCCAAAGTTTGTTTTGTGAGCTTTGTTTTTAATTTTCTTTTGGCTTTAGACTTTTAAGTACAGTCAATTCTCGATATTTGCAGTAGTTATATTTTATATAGTCACCACAAGGATTGAATTACAAATATTGAACCATAGCTTCTAGGGGGAAAACAGGGTTAGGTTCCTAAAAGACTCTGGTCACAACATTTTTGTCAACCAATTAATGCATAGTCTTGTTATATATACTATATATATATACTAGAGGCCCAATGCATGAAATTCATGCAGGAGTAGGCATTCTTTCCCCTGCCTGCTGGCACTGGCTTCCTTCTGGCACCCAGGACCTGGGCTTCCCTCTGGTCACTGCCAGGCACCCTGGACCCGGGCTTCCCTTGAAGCCCCAGCTTCATATGGAAGGTCATCTGGTCTAATTAGCATATTATGCTTTTATTATTATAGATGAATACATATGATTCATTATCCCTGAAATCACAGCTAACAGCACCATAACTCATACTTGAATGCAGCTTCCCTAATACACATACTTTCTTTATAAGGCACATCACAACCACAACCTCTTACACTTAGGAACACTAGCTGGGGGCCATTTGTGTATGTGTGTGTGTGTGTGTGTGTGTGTGTACCCAACCCCTGAATGAATAGCTGGGGGCCATTTTTCACAGTAAAATCACCAACAGAGAGCTGAACCAAAAAGGCAGGGCATTGCCTTGTTTGACCTCAGTTGGGAATGAATGTGTGGGTCAGGCAACTCAAAATTTTCATCGCTCTACACATGTTTGTGAATGACAGAAAATGATGCAAGTATTGATTTTGGAGTTACAAATTACATTTTAGCAAATAGGCAAATTTTCAAATACAAAATCTGCAAGCATCAATTGTACTAATAATATCTGTGGATGTTTCCTAATAATTTTTAGAACGGAGTTTTGTAAATACTTAACCTTGTAGTCAGCTGTGTATGTGACTTCTGTCGACATTAAAAACATGAAAATGTGCAAAGAATTTTTATGAGTTTATTTCAGCCAAACTGATGACATATGCTGGGAGCAAGATCTCAAATTCTCCAGAGAATAACAGTTTTGCAGCTTCTTTTATTCCTTTGAAATTAAGGAGGAAAGTAGAAAGATTGGAGAAAGCAAAGTGGGGATTGGATTCCAGGATAGTTAACAAGATTATGTGCTCTATTGAGGGTTAAGACTCCCTTGGAGAGGTAGTACTTCTGATATTTCAAAGGTGTGTCAACCTAGATGCACAACAAAAATGGACATAACTGACTTAAAACCTTTCATTAAAGAATTTATATGCTTGAGGCATAACTACCCACCAATATCTGCCCAAGTAGGAATTTGTGATCAGATCACTCTGTGAAGTCCTTTTTCATAGAACCCCTACTTTTTGGTCTACAATTCTATAACAAAAAGTCTTAATGTACCTCATATATGATATATATATAGAAGCATGTAAGGTTTGTTAGTTTTATTTTACCATGACTCTGAGTTACTCATTCTACATTTCTGGATTATCTTCTTCAGTATTAGTGATGGGTGTAGTCTATTACTATAAAAATTATGGCGCATAATATAAAATGTTTTGATTAAAAATTACAAATTGCTTCAAATTTGATTTTTAACTTATTTTCTATTTTAAAGGTGGAAAAAACTAAGGGTTAGAAGAATGGCTTGTGACTATTCTTCAAGTAAATATAATAAGAGAACACAGGTAGGTTTTCCATGATATATTCCATGCTTATTTTTTCACCTTTCCTCTGTGTGAAAGATGATCAGCTTATACTAGGTCAAATTAGTGGCCATGACTTCAGTAGCTTTCTATTCTACTGGTTCCCAAAGTTTAGAATGTATCAGAATGGTCATACTCAAATAGGGGACTATTTATTTATTTATTTATTTATTTATTTATTTATTTATTTTCATTTTATTTATTAAGTTGATTAGGGTGACATTGATCAAAATGAACATATAGGTTTCAGGTATGGGTTTCTATGTTACAAGATCTGTATATTGCACCATGTGCCCACCACCCAAAGTCAAATCTTCTCCTGTCACCTTATATTAGGACCCCTTTCTCCCCACACCCCCTTCCCTCTGGCAAAAAACCACACTGCTGTTTGTGTTCATAAGTTTCAGTTTTATATCTCACATATGAGTGAAATCATATGGTTCGTAGCTTTTTCTGACTGACTTGCTTCACTTAGCATAATGTTTTCTAGGTCCAATGTTGTTGCAAATGGCGTTATTTCATCCTCTCTTATGGCTGAGTAGTATTCCATTGTGTATATGTACCACATCTTCTTTATCCATTCCTCTATCATGGGACACTTTGGTTGTTTCATGTCTTGGGCACCATGAATAATGCTGCAATGAACATAGAGCTGCATATATCTTTGTGAATACATGTTTTAGTTTTTCAGGTATATAACCAGTGAAGGGATTGCTGGGTCATATGGTGTTCTATTCTTCATTTTTCTGAGGAATCACCAGACTTCTTTCTATAGTGGTTGTACCAGTCTACATTTTCACCAGTAGTAAATGAGGGTTCCCTCTTTCCCACAACCTCTCCAACACTTGTTATTGCTTGTCTTGTTGATAATAGCCACTCTAACAGGCATGTGGTGGTTTCTCATTGTAGTTTTTATTTGCATTTCCCTAATTACCAGTGAAGTTGAAGATCTTTTCATATATCTATTGGATGTTCATATGTTTTCTTGGGAGAGGTGTATTTTCAGGTGATCTGCCTACTTTTCGATTGGATTGTTTGTTTGGTGTTGAGTTTTATGAGTTCTTTATATATTTTGGAAATTAAACCTTTGTTGGAGCTATTGTTTGCAAATATCATCTTCCATCTGGTTGGCTGCCTGTTTGTTTTGTTGTCAGTTTCTTTTGCTGTGCAGAAGCTTTTTAGCTTAATATAGTCCCATTCATTTATTTTTGCCTTTACTTCCCTTGCCTTTTGGGTCAAGTTCATAAAATGTTCTCCATGACCCAGGTACATAAGTTTGGTATCTGTATTTCCTTCTATGTAACTTAGTATTTTGGGTCTTATATTTAGGTCTTTGATCCATTTTGAATTAATTTTTGTATATGGGAACAAATTGTAATCCATTATCATTTGTTTGCATGTGGCTTTCCACTTTTCCCAGCACCATTTATTAAGAGACTATCTTTATTCCAATGTGCGTTTCTGGCTTCTTTGTCAAAAATTATCTGTTTATATAGTGCATGGTTTTATAACTGGGCTGTCTATTGTCTTCCATTGACCTGTGTGTCTGTTTCTCTGCCAATACCATGCTGTTTTGATTATCATACCTCTGTAGTATAATTTGAAGTCAGGTAACTTGATACCTCCAGATTCATTCTTTTTCTCAAGATAGCTTTGGCTTTTAGGGGTCTTTTGTGATTCCATACATATCTGCTGATTTCTCATTCTCTTTCTTTAAAAAATGACATTGGAATTTTGATGGGAATTACGTTAATCTGTATATTGCTTTGTGTAATATGGCCATTTTAACTATGTTGATTCTTCTAATCCAGGAAACATGGGATATTGTTCCATTTTTTTGTGTATGTTTTAATTTCTTTTAATAATGCTTTGTAATTTTTAGTACATAGGTCTTTCATTCTTTTTTAAGTTTATTCCTAGGTATTTTTATTCTTTTGGTTGCAATTGCAAAAGAAATTTTTTTTCATTTTTTTTCTGAAGTCTTTTTGTTAGTATACAGGAAGGCAATGGATTTTTGCATATTGATTTTGTGTACTGCAACTTGCTTGTGTTTATTGTTTCTAATAGTTTTTTGTTGGAGTCTTTAGGGTTTTTTATATACAGAATCATGTCATCCAAAAAAGTGATAATTTGCCTTCATCCTTCCTATTTGGATGTCTTTTATTTCTTTCTCTTGCCTTATTGCTCTGGCTAGGACTTCTAGCACAATGTAGAATATGTGGCGAGAGTGGACATCCTTTTCTTGTTCCTGATTTCAAGGGGAAAACTTTCAGTTCTTTGCTATTGAATATGATATTACCTGAGGGTTTATCATATACTAGAGGCCTGGTGTATGAAATCTGTGCACAGGGGGAGGGGGGCATCCCTCAGCCTGGCCTGCTCTCTCTTGCAGTCCGGACCCCTTGGGAGTTGTCTGCCTGCCAGCTTAGGCCTGATCCCCAGGGAGATTGGACATAAGCCATCAGTCAGTCATCTCTCTTGCAGTCCGGGGCTCTTGCAGTCTGGGACCCCTTCCTCCTTATTGCCCTCCTGCAGCGGAGGCGGGAGAGGCTCCCGCCACCACTGCTGCACTTGCCAGCCGTGAGCCTGGCTTCTGGCTGAGTGGCGCTTCCCCTGTGGGAGCACACTGACCACCAGGGGGCAGCTCCTGCATTGAGTGTCTGCCCCCTGGTGGTCATTGTGTGTCATAGTAACCGGTCATTCAGCCGGTTGTTCCACCATTTGGTCAATTTGCATATTAGGATTTTATTATATAGGATGGTCTTTATTATGTTGTCATACACTTCTTCTATTCCTATTTAATTGAGTATTTTAATCATAAATGAATGTTGTATCTTACCAAATGCTTTTCTGCATCTATTAATAAGATCATAGGATTTTTATCCTTTCTTTTGTTGATGTGGTATATTTCATTGATTGACATGTGAATATTGAACAATCCTTGTGCCCCTATAGTGAATCCCACTAGATAATAATGTATTATTTTTTGGATGTACTGTTGTATTCAATTTGCTAGTATTTTGTTTAGGATTTTTGTATCTGTATTCAGCAGAGATATTGGTGTCTAGTTCTCTTTTTTGTGTGTTATCTTTGACAGGTTTTGGTATCAGGGTTATATTGGCCTTGTAGAATGTATTAGGAAGTATTGTCTCTTCAAGTTTTTGGAAGAGTTTGATAAGGATAGTTTTAAATCTTCTTTGAACTTTTGATAGAATTCACTGGTATAGCCTTCTGGTCCTAGACCTTTTTTGGGGGTGAAGTTTTTTGATGGTTGGTCCAATTTCTTCACTGCTCATCGATCTATTTAGATTTTCCAATTCTTCATGATTTAGTCTAGGAAGATTATATATTTCTAAAAAATTATCTATTTCCTCTAGGTTATTGAATATTATAAAGTCTTTCATAATATTCTAGTATGATCCTTTGTATATCTCTGATGTCTATGGTGACTTCTCCTTTCTCATTTCTGACTTTGTTTACATGGGTCTTTTCCCTTTTTTCCTTAGTCATTCTAGCCAAGGGTTTGTCAATTTTATTAATCTTTTCAAAGAACCAGCTCTTCGTTTTATTGATTTTTTTAATAGTCTTTTTGTTCTCTATTTCATTCAATTCTTCTTTAATTTTTATTATTTCCTTTCTTCTGCTGACTTTGGGTTTCCTTTGTTTTCCTCTTTTCCAGTTCTTTAAGATGTGATGTTAGGTTTTTTACTTAGGATTTTTTTTGTTTCTTGAGATAGGCCTGTAATGATATAAATTTCCCCTTTATTACTGCTTTTGCTGCATCCCAAAGGTTTTGATATGTTATGCTATCATTCCCATTTGTCTCTATATTTCTTTTGATCTCATCTTTTATTTATTCTTTGACTCAGTTATATTTTAATAGTATGTTGTTTAATCTCTATGTATTTGTGGGGTTTTTATTTCCTTTTGTAGTTGATGTCTAATTTCAAGGCATTGTGATTAGAAAATATGCTTGGTATAATTTCAATCTTTTTGAATTTGTTAAAGCTAGTTTTGTGACCCAACATATGGTCTATCCTAGAGAATGTTCCAAGTGCACTGGAGAAGAATGTATAATCTGATGTTCTGGGATTAAAGTTTCTGTAATTGTCAATTATGTCCATTTGGTCTAGTGTTTCATTTAAGGTTGATATTTATTTATTGATTTTCTATTTGGTTGATCTGTCTAGAGCTGTCAATGGAATATTAAGATCTCCAACTATGATTTTGTTTTGATCTGCTTCTCCCTTTACTTCTGTGAGCAGTTGTTTTATATACTACAGTGTTCCCTGGTTGGGTGCATATATATTAAGAAGTGTTACGTTTTCTTGATGTGGTGTCCCCTTTTTCATTATAAAGTGTTCATCTTTGTCTCTTGTTATCTTTGTTACATGGAAATCTATTTTGTCAGCTATAAGTATGGTTACACCTGCTTTTATGTGGATGTTATTTGCTAGGAGAATCATTTTCCACCCTTTTACTTTGAATCTAACTTTGTCTTTGCTGCTTAGATGTGTCTCTTGTAGGCAGCATATGTTTGGGTTTTGTTTTTTGATCCACTCTGCTACTCTTTATTGGTGAATTCATCCCATTTACTTTTAGGATAATTATTGATGTATGAGGATTTCCTGCAGCCATTTTAACTTCTGTTTTCTGGTAGCTCTGTGTCTCCATTGGTTCTTTTCCTTTATGTTTCTGTCTGTTTTTTTTTTTTTTTTTTTGGTTGGTGGTATACCATACATCTTTCCTCTGTTTTCTCTTTTTATAAGCTGTATGTCCTGGTTTGGGGATTTTTGTGTGTGGTTGCCATTAGGTTTATAAAAAATGAAGTTGCATATATGCCGTTGTTTTTTCCCTTTTGAGTGCAACTGGTCTTCATCTTGCTTTGCCAGTTCAGACCTTTTCCCCTTCCCCTTGTATGTTTTTTATGTCACAAATTATCCTGATTTATGCTGTAAGTTTTTTTTATGAACTTACTCTTAGTGTTGTGACCTTAAGTTCTTTGTTTCAGGTAGACTAACTCCCTTGATTATTTCCTGCAATGGATGTTTTCTGGTGATAAAATCTCTCGGTTTCTGCATGTCTTGGAACATCTTTATTTCTCCTTCATATTTAAAGGATAATTTTGCTGAATATACTATTCATGGCTGGTAATTTCTCTCTGGCATTTAAATATTTGGTTCCACTCTCTTCTGGCTTGTAGAGTTTCTGCTGAGAAATCAGATGAAATTTTAATGGATTTTCCTTTGTAAATCACTTCCTTCTTTCCCTGGCTGCTTTGAGAAATTTTTCTTTGCCAGTAATTTTTGACAGCTTCATTACCAAGGGCCTTGGAGAAGGCCTCTTTGGATTGAGATAACTAGATGTTCTATTTGTTTCTGGGATTTGAGGATCTATTTTTTTCATTGATTTGGGAAGTTCTCATCCACTATTTATTTTAATAGACTCTTCATTCTATTCTCCCTCTCTTCCTCCTCCACAATGCCTATGCTTCTGATATTCCTTTTCTGATGGATTTAGAGAGGTCTTGTAGAGCTTTCATTTTTCTTTATGCTCATGTCTCTCTCTTCTTTCCTCTGTGTCATTTCTTGATTCCTATCTTTGATATCACTTCTTCTTTCCTCTAACTTGTTGGTTCTGTTTTCTATGCTCAGCAGTTCACTCTTATTCTCCTTAATTGCATGCTTCATTTCCAGGATTTCTGATTGATTCTTCTTTAAAGTTTCAATTTCCTTGGAAAAATACTTATTTTTTTTATTGATTTGTTTTCTTAGTGCACTGAATTTCCTGTTAGTATTTTCTTGCATCTCATTGAATATTTTCAGAACTACAATATTGAAATCTGTCATTTATATCATGTAATTCCATGTGTTCTAGCCTGCTTTTGGGGGATTTTCCATTTTCTTTCTGACCATTGCTGTTACTGTGATTTTTTTTATGGTACTTGCTGACCTTGTTTTTTCACATCTTTAAAGAGGTCTTTCTACTTGTTCCAGTAGATGGCACTGAATCACAAGATTTTTACCTCTGTGATCTTCCAGATTTGAGCCTCTGTGGCTTCCATAGGACAGTATTGTCACACTGCTTGGGATGGGGTTTGTTTTACCCTTAATGTAATGGTGACCCTTTACCTCCATAGGGTCCCACCCCAAGCACCCCTCCTAAGGATCAATCACAGAGGGAAACTGATCCTACTGCAACAGCTCTTGGTTTACAAATAATATGCTCCTGGAGCCAATTTCAAGGGCAGTGGGAGGCAAGTTTTGGGAGTCCAAGCAGCAACAGGGCTCTGTAATCACTGTTTGCTCTCACCACTCATGCATGAGACTCAGAGGCTGTTCACTCTGGCCACTCCCAGCTGGCCCTGCTGTGCTGCCCCTTAGCAGTGCTCTGTTCCTCCCAGCTGAATGAAGTGCCTGTTACCGCCAGCTTTCCCCACTCTCCCGGACTAGCTGTGAGTTCCCCGCTGAGCTGTGAGCGTCCAGCTGCAAGACTGCATCTGTGAGCTGTCTGCACTTTCCTCCCTTCTCATCTCCCTGTTTATTCCTGGATGCCCACCTTTAGTTGTTTCAGTGTGGGTCTCTCAGGCATGCATCTGTATTGGGCAGGGACTTCTTTGTTAAATTATAGATGGTTAACTTGTTCAAATGTCAAGGGGAAAGGAAAAGATGTCCCCTTATTCTGCCATTCCTCTGACATAACTTTTCTAGGGGGCTATTTAAAACACACATTTTTGAGCCTAATCCTCATAAGTTCTGATTCTGTAGGTTAGGCTGGAACCTCAGAGTTTGTATATGTACGTTTCCAGGTAATGCTGCCCCTGTTGGTCAGGGACCTTTTTCACTATGCTATTTGAACCAGTTTCACTGGTCAGTTTCCTAGTGAGGTCAGTGAAAGAAGACAACTTGCTACTATGCTGTATTTTTACAAAGGTCTGCCACCTGTGTCAGCATTTTTTCTGGGATTATACTAATATACAGGTCAGCTTTAAGCTATTTATTTAATTGAATTTATTGGGGTAACATCTATATATATAAAAGGCTAAGTGACCATCTAACCATCTGGTACATATGGCGTGCACTGACACCAGGGGGCAGACGCTCAATGCAGGAGCTGCTTAGCTGCAGTGACTTGGCAACAGTGGTTCTCGAGTGCTGCACCCCGGAACCAGAGAGGAGGGAGCCCAATTTCTTGCAGGGCAGCTCCATTCCACCTTTGGCCATGGGTTACGTTGCTGCTGGGGCACTGTCGGCCCCCAATCTGGTTTACTGCACACTTGCCTTTGTGTTCCACACCCTATACAATAGCAACTTTGCAGAGTGACCTCTCTCACCTCTCTCTCTCTCTCTCTCTCTCTCTCTCTCTCTCTATATATATATATATATATATATATATATATATATATATATGTGTGTGTGTGTGTGTGTGTGTGTGTGTGTGTGTGTATATATATATATATATATATGTATGTATATATATATATTTATGGCTAAGTGACCCGCGGTACATCCAATGTGCACTGGCGATTTAAAAATAAACTCGTACATGCATGATACATATAAAGCTCATGCTGGTGCCAATCACATGCATGTGTTTCAATCTGTCATTGTCAATAGTGAATTTGGTTGTTTTTGTTGACATTCAACGTGAACCACAATGTGATTTATTCATCGACTGTCCAACCAACCGAATGGATAGTACATATGATGCGCACTGGCAATTTAAAAATAAACATTGACCCGCGCAAGTGCTATACATATAAAGCTTTCACTGGTGCCAATCACATGCATGTTTTCACTTTATAATACTATATTATATACTAGAGGCCCAATACACAAAGATTCATGCAAGAATAAGCCTTCCTTCCCCCTGGCTGCTGGCACCGGCTTCCCTCTGGCAACCGGGACCTGTGCCTTTACTCTGGCTACCGCCTTCCACCTCCGCTCCAGCCCTGCCACCCTCCTGTAGCTCCCTCCACTCCCCCGCTCCCCCATTATAGAAGCCGTCCCACCCCACCCAGCCGCTCCACGCCTGCGTGTGCACTGCCCAGAGGCCCAAAGCGGCCGGAATGGGGCAGAAAGCCAGCCAGCCACCACCATCTTTGTCGTGTCAATTTGCATATTCCCTCCTTATTGGCTGTGGGCACTGCCATCTTTGTCACAGAGTAACAATCAATTTTCATATTCCGTCTTTATTATATAGGATACTATTTTGGTATGTAATTTTTTGCAGTAATGTAATTACTTCATGAATCTTTCTTCTAATTAATTGCCTTTCAATGTGCACGAATCTGTGCACTGGGCCACTAGCTAGTTAATAAAATTATATAGGTTTCAGGTATACAATTCTACAATACATCATATGTATATTGTATTGTGTTTACCACCCCAAGTCAAGTATCTTTTCATCACCATTTATACACCATTTTATCCCCTCCTACCTCTTTCTACCCTCTCCTTCCCTCTGGTAATTACCATACTATTGTCTGTGTCCATGAGTCTTATTTTTTTTTCTTTGATTAATCTCTTTACCCTTCTCATACAGCCCCCAAAACTCTCCCCCCTGATAGCTGTCAGTCTGTTATCTGTATCCATGAATCTGTCTCTACTTTGTTTGTTAGTTTGTTTTGTTCATTAGATTCCACATATAAGTTAAGTCATACTGTGTAGTACTTGTCTTTCTCTGACTGGCTTATTCACTTAGCTTAATACTCTCCAGATCAAATCATGCTGTTGCATTTTCTTCTTTTTTATAGCTAAGTAGTTTTGTACATGTACTACAGCTTTTTTATCCACTCATCTACTGATGGGCACTTGAAAGAACTGGAGACCTCTCTATAAAAAGAGCTAAATGAAATGGAGACAAGTGATTTAGCAGATATAGAGTTCAAAGTAATAGTTTATAAGGATGGTCAAGAAACTTCATGAGAACTATTACAACAGCATGAAAAAGGAGATCTATATCTATATATATAAAAGCCTAATCAACCATCACAACCAAATGGCAACCGAACAGGCTGCGTGGGGTGACCAGGCCAGCAGAGGGGTCAGTGAGGGGTGACCAAACGACCAAGCAGCAGGCTGTGTGGGATGACCAGTCCCACAGGGGGGGCAGTTGGGGGCAACCAGGCTGGCAGGGGGAAAAGTTGGGGGCAACTAGGCTGGCATGGGGGACAGTTGGGGGTGACCAGGCCAGCAGGGGGGAGGGCAGTTAGGGGTGATCAGGCAGGCAGGCAGGCAAGCAGTTAGGAGCCAGTGGTCCTGGATTGTGAGAGGGATGTCTGACTGCCAGTTTAGGCCCAATTCCCAGGGCCTAAACTGGCAATCGGACATCCCCCAAGGGGTCCTGGATTGGAGAGGGTGCAGGCTGGGCTGAGGGGACCACCCTCCTGAATTTCATTCACCAGGTCTCTAATATATATATATATTTAAAGCCAGTGTCCATGACAACCATGATGACCAAATGACCGGTCAACATGAGGTGCATTGAGCACCTCTTGGTACTCTTCGCCGGCCTGTGAGTGGGGCAGGGTGGGACTGGGTACTGGCAAGTGGGCTGAATGGCTGACCTCTTGGTCCCTGCCCCCAGCCCACAGGCTCCAATGAATCAATGATGGTGAACAGGGGAATGGGGGTGTGTAGCGGGAGGACCAGGCTGGCTGTTAGGCCATTGGGATCACCAGCTCATCCCTGGCTGCTCAGGGGCTCAGGCCTGTGGGAAAGCAGGCACCATGCATTTGTGCTGGGCTGGCCACTGATGGAACACGCTGCCCACTCGGGGATGCTCATGCCGGGGTGGGTAGGTTGCAGTCATGCCCCGCAGCTTCTATCAGTGCCTCAAGCCCCAGTGGCAGCAGCAGCGGTGGCAGTGGCGGCGGCGGCGGTGGCACCCATGTGAGCCGCCCCAAGCAAGCAGTGTGTTCCATCAGTGGCTGGCCCAGTGCACACACATGGAGGTGAAGTCTCTGGTGCCTTCTTTCCTGCAGGCCTGAGCTCCCGAGCAGCCGGGGATGAGCTGGTGATCCCAACGGCCTAACAGCCTGGCAAAGGAGGTGGCGTTTGACCTGGGGATTGGTTAACGGGCAGAAGATGGCCCTGATTGCAGGAGGCTAGGCCCTAGGGACCCTACCCACATGATTTCATGTGCTGGGCCTCTAGTAAAGATATAAAATGGAGTCAATTAGAAATAAAGGATATCATATCTGACATCAAGAATACACTGGAAGGAATACAAAGTAGGTTGGGTGAAACAGAGGATTGAATCAGTAATTTGGAAGACAAGGTAGAAAAAAATCCCCAATCAGAGAAGCAAAAATAAAAAGAATTTAAAAGAATGAGGATAATTTAAGGGACAGTTGGGATAACATAAAGCATATCAAATCCATATCATAGGGGTACCAAAGGGAGAAGAAAGAGAGAGCAAGGGATCAAGAATCTATTTGAAGAATTATTTGTTTAATTATTTAAACTCCTTGAGAGTAACTGAAAAGTCAATTGTTTCTGGAATAGAGTTTCCAATATGGGACTGGCCAGGAACTGTAATTAATGAAAGTTATTAATCTCAAGATGGAATATTGAGTCAATAGTCTAGGTTCGTTTAAATAACTAGGTTGATTTTAAAGGAGGAAGAAAATGTTAAGTGGTTATTGTTAGATTGTCATAGATCACATTTGGGAAGACAACTAAGAATATATGTTTTCTAATGTAGTTTTACATATGCAAAAAATGTACACGTTCAAAGAAATCTTGTAAATGTGAGTACTGTTCTAAAAATATTATAAAGTCTTAAAATTTCTTGTGGAAAAGTAACACCTGGAAAAAATGCTTTAATGTTTTCAATGTTCACCAAATGTTTACCTTAATTTTCCAACATTAAAGTACTAACTATGAGTATTTATTATTCATACATCTTAAATGTGAAGGTCAGTTACTTTTGCCCCAGATACATTTTTGAGCCTGAACAGATCCAATATCTTGATTCATTCACCTAGGAAGTAAGAAATCCTTGATTTTTATTTCTGTAAAGAGAGAAGAGAAAATGTAAGAGCCAGAATAAAAATAGTATCTTTTACTGCTTGTTTTTCCTCATGGATTTCTCAGTTTTCTGTAATGAATTCCATGATTCTTTAAAAAAGGATTTTTTTTAGCCAGAGAAAATTTCCATCAGCTCTGTTGCTTGCCAAAATTAATACCTCATGATATGATATGTGCTAACCCAATACTAACAAACTTTAGCTCTAAAATTTTAGCTTCATGTAGAAAAGCTTAACTCATATGTTCATTTTGCCACTTGTATTTTAATTGAAGTATGCTTTCCTTCCTTTTTAAGAATTATTAAGATTTGTTACTTGAATAATTGTACTATGTACTAGACTGGAGAAGAAATATTAACCAGTTGACAAAAAACTGTGCAGGAATTCCCTTCTAGGCTGAACCACTGACTAATCTTCAGTTTTAAGGTATTCTGCCTGTGAATAGGAAAATTGGTCAGGAAAGTTATAGAAGTCAGAGGATTTAAATAAACATTGATACAGTAGGGCAGTCAACAGCATTGATCATAGAAATATTTCTGCCCCCATCTTCCTCTCCTTTGGCCTTTTCCTCTCCCTACCCCCAAATAAATATCTTGTAGTTCTTTTGTTCCAGGCTCCATCTGCCATTTTATTGTGTTTTGCACCTGTGCCTGGTATGTAGTTCTCAAGTTTTCACAGTATCTTCTTTCCCTCTTTCAAAAACTTGCTGAAATCTCAGCATTCCAAAGAAGTCCTGGAAATCACTTGAAAGACATTTCCTTTTTCATTTGAGTCCCCAGGGTGTAGCCCACACACAGTGTGAATGGGATAATTTCACAGCACAATCCTAGGCTGTTCTAATCATAGAGGATGTCTGATTGTGATACACATATACCACAGAATCAGTGATTTTAGCATCATAGGAAATGCTTTTTTAGTCTGTGATTACCCTTTGAGTGCCTCCCCCCCCCAAAAAAAAATAATCCAAAGAGAAAGAAAAACAAAAGGGTATAAGAACTAGAAAATAATGATCCTTTACCCAGAAATAAGCCACTCCCAATTAACAACTATTTGCACCTAACACTTTGCTGAGATTACATTGATGTGTTGATGACAGCAAGAATGGCAACAGGTGTTACACCAGTGGGGTCAGACTGGACCTGGGTTCAACAATCTTGGTACTTGAGTTCTGGCTAGGAAAAGTTCAGAGCCAAGACTAAAACTATAAGTGAACATTTATTTTGAAAATTACAGAGGTAGAAGTAGTAATTTGTAGGATAAATGAGCTTAGGAAACAAGTTATAAAGGCAAAGAAGGACCCTCAGAGCTTTAGAAGTGAGGATAATAAAGGTAACAGGCCTTAGAGGATGGAAAGGGGGAAGGAAAGGGAAAAGGCTCATGCGTGCTGCTGAGATGGGGACAGAGATCAAAATGGGTCCTGTCCTAAGGGTTTTAAGGGTGGAGATTTTAGGGGAGGTCCCAGGGGAATATTCAATAGAATATTCAGCAGCTTTCCAGGTGTGTCCTTTTAGAATCTAGGTCTTCACTGATTGATTGGTCGACACCAGGGTGGGATCTTAAGGGGGAGGGGAGAGCTGGTCATTGTTCAATGCAGCTGGTCCTGAGATCAGTCATGGTTTTACTGGTTCTACTGCTTTTCTGGGCCTGGAGCTGAAATACAAATAAGGGCTAGATGTTATCTCTATGGAGGAAAGGTCAGGGGGTCCAAACCTTATGACCAATATGCTAAGGGTGGAAAGGTCACCCTGGGGATGAGGTCCCACCTAAATTGTCCTTTGCTATACACCCATGGCTTTCCATCCTGGTGACCTTCTCTACCTGGCCTATCATCTTTGCTTTGCTCATGTCTATCTAACTGCCTACCACGGAAGAAGAGCAATTTCATTGTACAGATATAAACAAAAGAACAACAATTAGAGATATGGACATATATACTATAAGACATATAAAAGAAAGACTGTAAATTATCTTAAATGAATGTTAAAGATCTGATAAAGAAACAGAAACTTTGAAATAGATGCTTATTGATCAGGAATAGTGCAGAACATGAGAGAGGATTAGGAAGCCACACCAACTAACAAAAGGGAAGAGGAATATGGTTGGATCAGGGAAGATTCATTTCCCTGCTTATTAGTTTCCTATTGGTGCTGTAACAAATTATCACAAATTCAATGGTCTGATACAATCCACATTTATTATCTTACAGCTCTGGAGGTCAGAAATCTGAAATAGGTCTTATGTGGCTAAAATCTAGGTGTTGGAAGAAATATAGGACTGAATTCCTTCTGGAGGTTCTAGGGGGAAATCTGTTTCTTAACTTTTTCACCTTTTATAGGCTTTTGCTGACTGCCATCTTTCATTTTTATCTCATAGTTTTAACATAGTAACTTCAGTGTTTGGTGGGAGGTAGCTATACAAGTGCATGCTGTGGAGTTGTTGGGGAACAAAAAAAGTAATTGGAGGCAGTTGTAGAGATTATCAAAGGTGTTTATTGAGTACATGCAAATCATACTTTGGGGTTTTCCCCAAAATGCTTGCAAGTCACTCACAGGAGATGGATATTATTGTGAAAAATACAGGCAAGAGCCAGTGTAATGTGAGTTATCTTTGTGTCTTGGAGAAACACTGGTTACATGTATGTAGTATATTCCTGTATTTGACTTCAGGCCTTTGTAGCTAAACTTTTATTTATTAATCAACATAAATCCTAAATTTTATAAACCACTTAGATATTGCTAAAGATCATCGCTTACACCAGATAAATCTGAACTTGCTAAAATATTTTGGTACTGAAGATGAGCAGTCTTGGTAGACAGTATCCCTCAGAGAAAGTGCCTAGCTGTTACTCCTGTTTGGGTGAATCACATATGACATGAATGAATCAAAGGTATCATGACATAAGTCACCATTAGGAAAAACCTATTTGTGATTCCAAGATGGTGAGTGGGAGGATGATAGGGAGGGAGAGAGTGTGAGTGAATGAGGGAGCAAAAGGGAGTGTGTGGACATGTGATGTGTGTGTGTGTCTGAGTGAGGGACAGCTAGATCTCACAGTACCTTCAGGGGCTGGTGGACAGGACTTGCATAGCCGGGCATCCTCTGCTACTGCTGTAATCTCTCCTAGAGTGCCAGCTCTCCTGCAGAGGTCATGCCATCTTGAAGGGGAGAGCTGCTGTGATTGGGAGCCCAGCCTCACCTCCACTCAGGGTGCTATCAGACACCACCTGGGATACTACAGCCACTCTGGCCAGAGACCTGCTGCCTTGGTTGCTGACCCATGGATACTGGGACTCCAGCCTCCCCAGCTGAGGGCTCCTGTGAGTTCTGGAGGGTGTTACCCTCCCGCCAGCCAGACACTTTAGCCCTGGGCACTGGGACCTAGTGTGCAAACAGCAAAGCCTTACACAGCAGCCCCGTGTTCAGCAACTGTGAATAAACAGCTGAGCCTTACGTAGCAACCCCAGGCACAGCAACTGCTTCAGAAGCCATGTGAGCAGCCACTGCCCACAACTGCACAAGGAGCAGCCGCCCTGTGACTGTGTGAGGAGCAGCCGCCCTGCAACCACATGCGGAGCAGCAGCCCCATGACTGCTCAAGGAGCAGCAGCCCCGCAACCACCCAAGGAGTAGCCATCACCTGTGACTTCCTGAGGAGTAGTTGCTGTCCTGCAACCCACCAAGGAGCAGCCACCACCTGTGACATGTAAAAAGCAGCCACCCTGCGACTGCATGAGGAGCAGTTGCCCTGTGACCGCCCAAAGAGCAGCCACCACCCATGATCAGGCAACCTGCCACCAAGCCAACCACTGCAGCCTTAAGTCCCAAATGACGTGACACATAAATCCTTTGGTGAGAGCAAAATGGGGAGACAAAAGAACAACCCCCACAGGAAAGAAAACGAGGAATCACCAGAAAAGGAACTAAATGAAACAGAGGCATGCAATATGTCAGAAAAAGAATTCAGAATAAGGTCATACAGTTCATAAACCAGATGAATGAGAAAATCAACAACCTATATAAGAATCAGGAGGAAATAAAGAGTGATATAGCTACAATAAAAAACAATATGGAAGCTTTCTACAGTAGACTTGGAAAAGCGTAGGACCAAATTAGCGAATTAGGAGACAGGGAAGCAAAACACAACCAATCTGAACTGCAATTGGAGAAAAAATCAAAACACAGGAGGAGAGCCTATGGAGCTTTGGGACAACATGAAATGAAACAACATACATATAATAGGGGTGCCAGAACAACAAGAAGAGAAGCAAGGGTTAGAAAACCTATTTGAAGAAATAATGTCAGAAACCTTCCCTGATAAAGGTCACACAAGCAGAGTCCCAAACAAGATAAACCCCAAAAGACCCACACCAAGACACGTTGAAATTACAATGGCAAATGTTAATGACAAAGTGAGAATCTTAAAGGCTGCAAGAGAGAAACAGAGAGTTACCTACAAGGGATCTCCATTAGATTATCAACTGATTTCTCAACAAAAACACATCGGGCCAAAAAGGAATGGAAGGAAGTATACAAAGTCATGCAAAGCAAGGGACTGAATCCAAGAGTACTCTATCCAGCAAAACTATCATTACAAATTGAAGGGGAAATCAGGAGCTTCACAGACAAAAAAGAGCTTAGGGAGTTTATCACTACTAAGCCAGCAATGCAATAAATGCTAAAGGGACTGTTTTAAAAACGGTGGGGGGAGAAGGAACACAGGCACAAGAAATAAAAATAGCTACAAATAAGTACCTATCAATAATAACTTTAAACACAAATGGCCTAAATGCTCCTATCAAAAGACATCAAATGGCTGAATGGATAAGAAAACATTATATATATATGCTGTCTACAAGAAACTTACCTCAGAAGAAGAGAATGAAAGTGAAGGGATGGAAAAATATTGTTCAAGCAAATGGAAATGAAAGGAAAAAAAAAGCTGGGGTAGCAATATTTGTATCTGACAAAATAGTCCTCAAAGTGAAGACCATGCTAAGATATAAGGAAGACCACTTTATAATACTAAAGGGATCAATACAACAAGAGCATATAACTCTGGAAAGCATATGTGCACCCAATGCAGGAGCAACTAAATACATAAAAAACTTCTGGATATCAAAAGAGAGATTGATAGCAATACAATCATAGTAGGGGTCTTTAATACCCCGCTGAAACACTGAATAAGTCCTCTAGACAAAAATTAGCAAAGAAACAAAAATACTAAATGACTCACTAGATCAGATGGACTTAATTGACATCTTCAGAATATTTCACCCCAAAGCTACAGAATATACATTCTTCCCAAGTGCACATGGGACATTTTCAAAGATAGACCACATATTGGGACACAGGCAAAGTCTCTCCAAATTCAAGAAGATTGAAATCACATCAAGCATCTTTTCAGACCACAATGGCATAATATTAGAAATAAACTACAATAAAAACAATTTAAAAATTCAAACAGTTGGAAGCTGAATAGCATGCTATCAACAATGATTGGATTACCAAAGAGATCAAAGAAGAAATTAAAAACATCTGGGAAACAATGACAATGAAAACACAATACAAAATCTATGGGATACAGTGAAAGCAGTCCTGAGATGGAAGTTCATAGCATTACAGGCCTACTTCAAAAAACAAACAAAAAAAAACAAACTGGGAATAAATTATCTAATTCTACAACTAAAGAATTAGAAATACAGCAACAAGAAAAGCCCAAAGTAAGCAGAAGGAAGGTGATAATAAAGATCAGAGCAGAAATAAATGACCTAGAGACAGAAAAAATAATAATAATACAAAAGATCAATGAAACCAAGGGCTGGTTCTTTGAAAGGATAAACAAGATTGATGAACCTCTAGTCAGGCCCATCAAGAAACAAAGAGAGAGGACCCAAATAAATAAAATCAGAAAAAAAAGAGGCAAATGACAACAGACCCCACAAAAATACAAATGATTGTAAAAAAGAAACAACTTTGAACAACTCTACTCCAACAAACTAAACAACCTACAGGAAATGGACATATTCCTAGAAAAATATGATCTTACAAAACTCAAGAAGAATCAAAAAATCTCAACAGGCCAATCACTAAGGAGGAAATTGAAGCAGCCATCAGAAAGCTTTCAGCAAACAAAAGCCTGGGGCCAGGTGGCTTCACAGGAGAGTTTTACCAAACATTCAAAGAAAAACTAAAACCTATTATTCTCAGGCTATTCCAAAAATTTCAAGAGGAAGGAACGCTTACGAGTTCTTTCTACGAAGCCAGCATTATTCTAATCCCAAAATCAGATAAAGACAACACAAAGAAAGAATTACAGGTCAATATCACTCATGAACATAGATCTAAAATCCTCAGCAAAATTCTAGCAAATTAGATCCAGCATTACATTAGAAAGATCATACACCATGACCAAGTAGGATTTATTCTGGAGATGCAAGGATAGTATACTATCCACAAATCAATAAATGTGATACATTACATAAATAAATTGAGAGACAAAAATCACATAATTACATCAATGGAGACAGGGATCAAACCTGCAACTGAGGTATGTGCCCTTGACCAGAAATTAAACCTGAGACCCTCTAATCTCTGAGCCAAACCGGCCAGGGCTAATTTGCATTTTAAACAGCTTTATTGAGGTATAATTAATATACAAAGAACTGTACACATTTAGTGTGTATAATTGGTGAGTTTGGTTATATACAAACACCCATCACCACAGTAAAGGTAAGAGGCATATCCAACACCTTCCAAAGTTTCTTTGCGTTCACTCATTTTTTTGTGTGTGTGGAAAGATGCTCAACATTCTTAATTATCAGGAAATGTGTGTCATATATTACCTATCATTCTATATAATAAAGAGGTAATATGCAAATTGACCATCACTCCAACACACAAGATGGCCACCCCCATGTGGTCAAAGATGGTTGCACCCATGTGGACACAAGATGGCCACCACAAGATGGCTGGCAGGGGAGGGAAGTTGGGAGGAACCAGGCCTGCAAAGGAAGGCAGTTGGGGGTGAGCAGGCTTGCAGGGGAGGGCAGTTAAGGGTGACCAGGCTGGCAGGGGAGGGTAGTTGGGAGCAATCAAGCCAGCAGGGGAGGGCAGTTAGGGGTGACCAGGCCTGCAGGGGAGGACAGTTAGGGGTGACCAGGCTGGCAAGGGAGGGAAGTTAGGGGTGACCAGGCCTGCAGGGGAGGGCAGTTGGGGGTGACCAGGCCTGCAGGGGAAGGCAGTTGGGGGAGATCAGGCTGGCAGGGGAGGGCAGTTAGGGATGACCAGGCTGGCAAGGGAATGCAGTTACAGGTGACCGGGCAAGCAGGGGATGGCAGTTGGGGGTGACCAGGCCGGCAGGGGAGGACAGTTAGGGGTGACCAGGCCTGCAGGGGAGGACAGTTAGGGGTGACCAGACTGGCAAGGGAGGGAAGTTAGGGGTGACCAGGTCTGCAGGGGAGGGCAGTTGGGGGTGACCAGGCCTGCAGGGGAAGGCAGTTGGGGGAGATCAGGCTGGCAGGGGAGGGCAGTTAGGGATGACCAGGCTGGCAAGGGAGGGCAGTTACAGGTGACCGGGCCATCAGGGGATGGCAGTTGGGGGTGACCAGGCCTGCAGGGAAGGACAGTTAGGGGTGACCAGGCTGGCAAGGGAGAGAAGTTAGGCATGACCGGGCCAGCAGGGAAGGGCAGTTGGGGGTGACCAGGCCTGCAGGGTAGGGCAGTTAGGGGAAATCAGGCCTGCAGGGGAGTAGTTAGGCATTGAAGAGGCTGGCAGGGGAGTGGTTAGGGGATGATCAGGCTGGCAGGCAGAAGCGGTTAGAGGCAATCAGGCAGGCAGGCAGGTGAGCAGTTGGGAGCCAGCAGTCCCAATTTCTGAGAGGGATGTCTGACTACCCATTTATATACAGGCAGTCGGACATCCCTCAAGGGTTCCCAGATTGGAGAGGGTGCAGGCTGGGCTGAGGGACACACACACACACACCCATGCATGAATTTTGTGCACCAGACATCTAGTATCATCTATAATGCTGGTGGATAATCTATTGTGAGAAATATATTCCTTTGTGTTGAAATTCTCTCCAAAATTTTTTTTACAATGTATATTCTCCTAAGAAAAGTGTCTCATCTATGTTTTTATTAATGCTTGGTCATATTCTTTATGAATTAGTTTCTTAATAACTATTTTGCAATGAAGTTACTATGGAAATGTGAATTTTATAGAAGGATGGAGGCACTTATTTAGTGTATTAAAAGAAGAATTCTGTTGGAATTTAGAAGGGCAGAGTCATAACAATACTTTTTAAAAAGTGGTTAATATCTGAGTTGGAGAAAAAGGATTATCTAGATGGAAAAAGAAGTATCAACAATGCCAAGGTGAATAGACTCCAAAGATGATCATTGTTTAGTTCATAATTTTTCTTTGAGCATCCCTGGCAGAAAATTCTTATATTCTTGAATATATTCTTAATATGGCCCTTAAAACATGCTTTAAGAGCCAGTGGTGTAGTGTTGGAAATTTTGGCATGTGAAAAAGCTACGTTGGTATGGAAGGGGGGTGCATTTGGTTTGATGTTCACTGGCTTAATAATTAAGGGAATAGGCACAGAAACCTTTATAAAATTGTTTAGGTAATTCTCTTCAGTATGGCTTCTATTTGCATTATTTAGTATTATAATCTTCTTTAATGCCAAAGAAAATCTTTTCCAGACTTTAGACTTGGCTTTTAGAAAACTAAACATTTTTGTTGATGTCATTAAGATAATAGATGATTTGGGAGGCTACTATTAAGTCAATTGACAAGTACAGGGAGTTGGGATTACAGAACACTTATGAACAAAATACATCTGGTGTTCACATGAGTGTGTGTTTATAAAGGCAGTTCCCACCTTAAGAACTGACTGTTTTTAAAAATTCATTTTGAAATCTGTTGTTTGGTACCTAGAATACATTTTCCCTTAGAACCAAATATTCTATATAATAGTTAAGTTTCCACACCAGCACCCAGAATGGCATAACTCATGCAGGATGCCCCACCTCTTCACTGTCAGGACTCAGGGGAGCTTGAGGGTGAGTGAGGCAGCGGTGCCAGCACAGGACCTGGGAGAAGGTAGCACTTTCTACTCCACCCAGGCCCATGTGGACCACAGCTGCACCTGCCAAGGTGGGCAGGGTGTTTCTGCTCTTTTGTTTTGGTCTGGCCTCCACCCCCTCAGCCACAGACCTGTACCTGCACTGAGACTGTGAACGGTTCAGTGGTCCTACTTTTGGTGGACGATGGACAAACTCCCACCTCCTGGAGACTGGTAGTTAGATACTGGCGGTTTCTGAGTTGTTCGTGGGGAGAGTGTGGCCTTGGTCCAAAACAGACTCAGGCGTCCATGGCAAGGAGGCCTCCCTGGGCTAGGGGCCACTGGCGGTTTGAAGGCCAGCCACGCCCCCAATCCAGGTGGGGGTTCCCTCTGGGGCGCTGGGCCAGCCTGGGCTAGGGGCTGCCAATAGTTTGAAGGGCAGCAACACCCCCGTTCCAGGCGTGGGTACTCTCATGGTGACCGGTCGTTTGGTTGTATTGGTCATGACACCTCTTGGCCTTATATTATTAAGACTAGTGGCCTGGTGCATGAAATTCATGCATTGGGGGGTGTCCCTCAGCCTGGCTGCACCATCTCCAATCTGGGACCCCATCGAAGGATGTCCTACTGCCAGTTTACAGGGATCGGGCCTAAACCGGCAGTCGGACATCCCTCTCGCAATCCGGGACTGCTGGCTCCTAACCGCTCACCTGCCTGCCTGCTTGCCTGATTGCCCCTAACCACTCTGCCTGCCAGCCTGCTCGCCCCCAACTGCCCCCCCACCGCTGACCTGCTCACGCCCAAATGCCCCCCTGCCAGCATGATCACCCCCAACTGCCCCCCATGCCAGTGTGCTTGCCCCCAACTGCCCCCCTGCTGACCTGCTCACCCCAAACTACCCCCCCACTGTTCTGATCACCCCCAACTGACCCCCACTGACAGCCTGCTCATCCCCAAGTGGCCCCCCCACCAGCCTGATCACCCCCAATGGGTCCCCCCACCAGCCTGATCACCCACAACTGCCATCCCTTCCTGGCCTGATTACCCACAACTGCCCTCCCCTCTTGGCCTCTAACTGCCTCTACCTCGGCCCCGCCACCATGGCTTTGTCCAGAAGAACATCTGGAAAGTCTCCTGGAAGGTCTCCCAGTCTAATTAGCATATTACCCTTTTATTAGTATAGATAGAGGCCTGGTGCATGGGTGGGAGCCGGCTGGTTTGCCCTGAAGAATGTCCTGGATCAGGGTGGGGGTTTCCTTGGGGTGTGGGGCAGCCTGGGTGAGGGGCCTGTGGTGGTTTGCAGGCCAGCCACGCCCCCATAGGGTGAGGGTCCCTGCTGTGGGGGGGTGGCCAACCTAGGTGAGGGGCTGAAAGCTGTTTTTAAGCTGGCCACACCCCCTTCAGGGTGGGGGTCCCCACTGGGGTGCCTGGCCAGCCTGGGTGAGGGGCTGATGGCTGTTTGCAGGCTGGTCAAGCCCTCCAGTGGGGACCCTCACCCCATAGGGGTGTGGCCAGCCTGAGTAAGGGGTTGAGGGCCGTTTTAGGTTGGCCACACCCCCCAGTGACCCAGGCTCCCAGCCCCTCCTTGAGCAGATGCCAGGGTGGGTGGGAAGCTTGGCTTCCTCCATCACTGGGGGCAACCCAAGCCTCCTGCTCACTCCAGCTCCTTGGCCGCCGCCATCTTTGTTGGGTTAATTTGCATACTCACTTCTGACTGGCTGGTGGGCCTAGCAGAGTGACTGTCAATTTGCATGTTTCTCTTTTATTAGTGTAGACTAGTGGCCTGGTGCACGAAATTCATGCACATTAAAAGGGAATTAATTAGAGGAAATATTTTAATATTTTAATATTGCTATTTGCCCTTTCTCTATACCAGAAGTGTCAGAGAGGAAAGAAAATTAGTAAAATGTATATGAAAATCTCCCTCCTGTCAGAGTCTGGGGCAGGCCATGGGAACCAAAATCAAGTCCCCACCCACCCACATGCGTCTTGAAATCACAGGAGACCAAGACCCGACCGAGCCCACCTGCATTGGGCTGGCCCCACCCCTGTGAAGCCCTTTCAGGTGGGGGCATGACCTGAGGTCCCCTGGCCCAGACCATGGGGCGTGCTTTGAGGTACCCTGGCCCAGGCCAGGTGGAACAGCCTGAAGTCCCCTGTCAAGCCCCGCTGGGCAGGTGTGTGCCCTTACATCTCCTGTCAAGCCCTGCTGGGCGAGGGTCATGGCCTGAGGTCCCACAGCCTGGGCTGGGGCAGAGGGTACACCTTGAGGTCCCCTGTCAAGGCCCGCATGGAAGGACCATGACCTGAGGTCCTCTGGCCCGGGCCAGGGGGCACACCTTGAGGTACCCTGGCCTGGGCCAGGTGGCATGGCCTGAGGTCCCCTGTCAAGCCCCGAATGGCAGGGGGTGCGACCTCAGGTCCCCCAGCCTGGTGCCAAGGCAGGGGGCACAGCCTGAAGTCCCCCATCAAGCCCCGCTGGGCAGGGCATGTGCCCTGAGGTCTCCCATCAAGCCATGCTGGGCGGGGGGTGCAGCCTCAGATCCCCCAGCCCGGAGCCAGGGCAGGGTGCATAGCCTGAGATCCCCCGACCTGGTGCCAGGTTGGGGGGCATAGCCTGAGGTCTCCCATCCTGGGTTAGGGCGGAGGGCGCACCTTGAGGTCCCCTGTCAAGCCCTGCATAGCAGGGTGTGTGGCCTCAGGTCCCCGGCCTGGTGCCGGGGCAGGGGGCACAGCCTCAGGTCCCCCAGCCTGGTGCTGGGGCAGGGGGCATGGCCTGAGGTCCCCTGTCAAGCCCTGCCAGGCAGGGGTCACAACTTGAGGTCCCCCAGCCCAGTGCTGGGGCAGGGGTCATGGCATGAGGTTTCTCAGCCTGGTGCCAGGGCGGGGGGCATGGCCTGAGGTCCCCTGTCAAACCCCACCAGGCGGGGGGTGCAACCTCAGGTCCCTGTTGATTGCTTGTTAAGGCTCGTTATGGGAACTTGGCTTCCACTGTTGGTGCAGCCATCTTGTGTTACAGAATCCCTGCCTCCGCTATGGGTGCAGCCATGTTGTTATGGTGTGATGGTCAATTTGCATATTCCCTCTTTATTAGATAGGATTATGTATAACAGGATACTGTAAAAATTAAGTTACAAAATTTTTATTAAAACATTTCTTACATACTGTTATATTGGCTGGGCTGCAAAAATATTCGTTGTGGGCCACATCCAGCCCATGAGCCATGAGTTTGACATGCTTGATCTAGGTTAAAACACTTTTGAAATGCCCCCTTTCAGACCCTTCCTTCTAAAGTGTACAAGGGAGCACATATACTTACTATCCTTTAATCCAAGTTGATTCCTCTCACTTACTTGTAATCTTCCTTATCTTCTCTTCTTAGTTTCAAATTCAAAGAAACTGCAAACTGTTACTCTCCCAAGCATTTATCTCAGTCTGCTAAGATCTTGCTTCTAGGTATATCTTCTGTTTGACTCAAATATATTTTTATAGAAATTCTGTACAGGTTTTGATGTTCTTATGTTGACAGTTTATAAATTAATATGAGATCACATTTATTTGCAATATGGACCTGTATTAAGTTTCTACTGCTGCTGTAACAAATTACCACAAATTAAGTAGCTTAGAACAACACAAATTTGTCTCACAGTTCTAGAGGTCCGAAGTCTGAAATGAGTCTCTCCAGTTAAAATCAATGTGTCAGCAGAGCTGTGTTTCTTTCTGGGGCTCTAGAAAGAGTGTATTTTCTTGTTTTTCCTAGCTTCTAGAGCCAGTCTGCATTCCCTGGCCTCATTCCTCCATCTTCAGAATCAGCGACATTGAGTTGAGACCTTTTCATACTGCCATGTCTGGCTCTTTCTCACTCATTTGCCTCCCTTTTGTATGCATAAGGTCCCTTGTGATGACCTTGGGCTCACCTGGATAATCTAGGATAATCTCTTGATCTCAGGTCAGTTGATTAAGTGACCTTAATTCCCCTTTGCCATGTAAACTAACATGTTCCAAAATTCTGGGGATTAGGACATGGGCTTATTTTAGGGACTATTGTTCTGCCTACCGCAGGAATTATTTAGTAGTTAAATTTGCTTATGTCTAATGACTTTGCAATTTTATTTCTAGATAACTAGTCCCTTCAGAAAATATAGCACATGTTCAAGGGGATTTATATAAGATTCAGCATTGTTTAATAGTTAAAAATTAGAAATAACCTAAATGTCTATGAGCAGGAACAGGGATAAATTGTGTTCTATTGATGCAATAGAATATTATATAATGGGTAAAAAGAATGAACTAGAGGCTACAAGTGTCAACATGGGCATTTCTCAATAACAAAATGTTGTAGAAAGACATTTTTTCTATGGTACCATTTTTTGAAAGACATGTTTTTATTGATTTCAGAGAGAGGAATGGAAAGAAGGAGGGAGAGAGAAACATCAATGATGAAAGAGACTCATCCTGTATGCCCTGACAGGAAATCAAACCATAACCTATTGGTTCATGGGCCTACACTCAACCATTGAGCCACACTAGTCAGGCTATGGTACCATTTTTGTAAGGTTTAGAAACCAGAATACAACCATATCTTATTTATGGACACATTGCTTCACGTATAAATAACCCTCACCTAAACTACAATGTTTTTAGACTCACCTTTAGCCTTTCACTTTTGTGTTTATGCCCATTCATAAACATATAACCTTCTTCTATAGCAGAAGTTAGTAAATTATGGCACTGTGGGCAACCCAACTTTTTTGTGTGAATCAAGTTTTGTTGAAAATATAGACTACCCACCTTTTTGTAAATAAAGTGTTATTGGACTATAGCTGTACTTATTCCTATATTATCTATGACAGCTTTCATGCTACAATGGCAGAGTTGAGTAGTTGTGACAGATTGAGATAATACCACTTGTTCAGTCCCAGGCATTGAGCTAATCCCTCAAAGTTGGAGTTTTCTGGTGATATAATGAGGATACAATGGTGTTTAGAGGGTCCTGCCCTAAAGAGATTTAAACTAATAGAGAAAGAGATATTAAGTAAGTTCAATAAAATGTAAGTTTATTCTCTAGTAAGGAAGTTGTTTAAAACACAGTGATGTGGGAAATGATAACTTTCTTCAGAGATTGAAAGGACATAATATATGAGAGTTAACAGATAATGTACCTGGCTCATAACAGGATTTCAGTGCTATGAGTTCACAATTTTATCTATATTTATATACTTGTGACTGTCATCATTCTTTGAGACTGCATGAATGAGAGTAAAGAAATAAAGGGAAGAAAAGGGGCAGAAAAAGAATACTTAGAAGAGAAAGTTGAAAGTACATCTATAATAATAAAAGCATAATATGCAAATTGACCAAATGGCTGTACAGCAGAATGACCATCCAGACGACTACACTATGATGCCCACTGGCACCAGGCCAGCCAAGGCGGATGCAATGCCTTTGGTGGGGGCCTGGCCATCACCTCATGATCACTCCACAGAGGGAGGCCCCAGCTACCTGGGCAGTGCTGTAGTGGGTGGGCGGGGCCTCCCTCTGCAGGGCGATTGATCATGGGGCTCCCAGGCTGTGAGAGGGCACAGGCTGGGCTGAGGAACACCCCCGCCCCGAGAGTGCACGAATTTTGTACACTGGGCCTCTAGTTAAATAATAAAAAATAAGGAATGACAATTTTTAGTGTTTACAACTTAATATTTCAAAAATAATAGGTTTGTTGATTCTGTATGGTGTTTTTAAATTTTATTGAAAATATAAATCAGTAATTTTCACCAGAAAAATAGCCATTTGGTTTTCCTAGTGCTAACTATAAATAAACTGAATAATACTTCTCAAATTATTTTGCTTGAACTTTCATACTAATATTTGCTGGAACATACATGCCTATAAATTATAAATATGGTTTATTTATAGGATACTAAATATTTTTTGAAACAACTCCTATTTTCTGTAAGAGAATACTTTTTTAAAAAATGAACTCTTAAGGCCAAAAAAGTGTAGATAAATTGTCATCATAACCATTATCCATTTTTATTTACTGAGTTTGTAAGGCCTATTCAGTTCTCTGCAGAATACGTTTAACTCTACTACTCGTCCATCATGATTCCCCAAATGGCCATTAAAGTCATTTTGGCTCATGTTAATTTTCTTGAGAAAACCCACTTTTATCTGTCTCCAGGATAATAATAGTTTATATGTGATATGTTTTTCCCTTCCTCACTCCCCTTTGATCATTCAGTGGCCTCAAGTATTTGTTCTCTTGGGAGGACAAATTTGTTCTCTAAGGATGAGCTAGGCTTGCCTTGACTAAATGATTTTCACTCAATTACAAAATGATTATTCTCTGGTTTTCCTTCTGGCTATTTTTTCACATTTTTAACTGTTATGGAAAGTCTTATAACTATGAGATTTTTAGAATTAATTTGTTATGATAATACTTCTTAAAAGGGCATTTTGCTCTTTTACCTGGTGGAATTTCACCAGGAAAGCAATTTGCTTCTATGCTTTTAGGAAGAATTTATCTTCCAGAGCAAGTATGTCCTTTAGCAACTAGCTCAATTGCTTTTGCCCAGTTGTGGGTTTGTTTAGGACAGAAACAGAAGGATATATTTGCTCCTCACATTTTTTAGTCCAGGAAATAAAATCAGTTTTATTTCTCACTGCAAATAACCTAAAGTTAATTCAAAGACAGCACATAGCCAAATATTTTTCTTTTAGAATAAGCATTCTTCTGGATCAAATTTGTTCCCTCACCATGAAGAGCTCTCCAGTGATTCCTGTGCTTCTCTCATTCTTTTGGTCTTCTCAATATTATGTTCTCTCTCTTTTGTAAATAGTCAAACTCTTATTCTTTTGTTCTCTTATTCAGTTGATCTTTTCTGTTTTCAGCATTGTGCTGGGTTCCAAATACATAAAGTTTAATGAGTTTTATCTTGGATGAGACAAGCATGCAAACAAATGCATGCAAGAATTTATAACGTGCTTTTGAAAGATTTTGCAGAGGGTACACAAAGAGGGTGTGAGTGGTTAGACAAAGTCTTATATAAGTGCTAACTTTGGTCTGAGTTTCAAAGAATAAGAAAGAAGAGAGTGAGAGAAAGGAAGGGAATTGTGGATTAAAGGATGCATGAAAATTTGGGAAATTGCCAACTAATCCAAATGACAATTTAAAGTATCTGTAAGTGCCTGGCCAGCCTGCCTCAGTAGTTGAGCATCAACCATTGAACCAGGAGGTCATGGTTTAATTCCGGTCAGGGCATATGCCCGGGTTGCAGGCTCGATCCCTAGTGTTGGGGGGTGCAGGAGGCAGCCAATCAATGATTCTCTCTCATCATTGATATTTCTATCTCTCTCTCTCTCCCTTTCCCTTCCTCAATCCCCACCCAACACTGGGGATTGAGCTCACAACCTGGGCATATGCCCTGACTGGGAATTAAACTGTGATCTTCTGGTTCATAGGTCAATGCTCAACCACTGAACTACACTAGCCAGGCAATAAAAATATATATTTTTAAAAATCTGTAAGTATTACTTTATATAGAAATATTTCAGTCTTGGTCACATTTTATTTTGAATGTGGGTCTTATTTCCCTAATAAAACTAGAAGTATCTTGTGCATAGGAAACATTATATTCTTCACATCACCTAGACCTCTAACTAGAGAATATGCAATAAATATTTTGATTTATTTATATGTGGTAACTGAGAAGACTAGGATGAAAAATATTGTGGGCTGGATTATTCACTTTAACTGGTTTCACAAAGCACTGTTATTTTAACAGGATTTTCAGTGTGTAAAATACTCTTGGGTGAGTCCCATAGTAACTCAAGCAAGCAGCTCTCCTGAGCTCTACAGTCTATGATTGTTTCCAACATATCATTAATACCATCAATCATCATTGTTAATTACCAAACTCATAAGAAGAGTATTTGCCTGGTCCTTGTGCTCGGTAACTTTGTGTAGAATGAATGGATACCTGCATATATCACCTGAATATTAACCAAGAGTGAAGGGAAGTCAGCGGTGACCTTTGAAAGCATTTCTTTATGCATTCCCTGTGAGGTTTGTTTTCCTTTCTTGCAGTTATTCGTGATGCTGGTGTGATTCAGTCATACCTGAAACTATATTAGCTGCATTGTTTCAACACAATTACAATAGCATAAAGACAAAAACCCATAAATTGGTGGTGGCTGAAGAGGAGAATAAAAATAGGCTGCATTCTTGACAACTTTGTTTTGCTGCAGAGCCAATTCTGGGCTTCTTAGCTCCAGACTTCTCCTTATGGAAGATTATTAAATTGCTTAAATGACTGTTTTTCCTGTCCTAAAAACTGTGCAGGGAGATGCATTCCTTACTGAAATAATACCAGTATATGGCTTTTATTAGATTTTCAATGAATATTTGTGTAATGAATGTTAACCCAGAGGGGCTTGTGGGTCAGTGGGACTACACTAAATTGTATTAGTCTGCTAGGGATGCCTTGACAAAATGCCACAGAGTGGGTAAGTTAGACAACAGCACTTTATTTTCTAACAATTCTAGAGACTAGAAGTTCAAGATCAAATTGTTGACTGGTTGGTTTCTCCTTAGCCTCTCTCCTTGACTTGCAGATAGTCACCTTCTTGCTCTGTACTCACATGGCCTTTTGTCTGTGTGTGAGCACCCCTGATGTTTCTCACTGTGTCCTAATTTCCTCTTCTTACAGATACCAGTCAGATTGGAGTAGGGCCCATCCTAGCAGCCTCATTTTAAAGTAAATTACCTCTTTAAAGGCCCTATCTCCAAGTACAGTCACATTCTGAGGTACTGGGTTTAGGGCTTCAACCCTGTGAATATAAATTGGAGGTGGGGGCACACAGTTCACTCTATAACATAAATATGATTTAGTTACTATTACTGTTTCTTTATTTCTTCACATAAACATTTGAATCAGTTTGCTTAATTTTAAAAAATTAGCTTTTTTGCCCCCTTGGGATGCTTTAGATTTGTAGAATAGTTTAGTGAGAATTAATAACTTTATGCTATAAATATTATGTAAGAACAGGTAGGTTTTTCTTTCAAACAAATATTTTTCTATCTCAGAAGCATTTTAAAGTTTTTCATTTTTTTTGCTAGTAATTATCCTATCTAATAAAAGAGTAATATGCAAATTAACCATCACTCCGCTACACCCACCAGCCACGCCCACCAGCCCACCAGCCAATGAGGAGTGAATATGCAAATAAACCCAACCAAGATAGCTATGGCCACAGAGAGCAGGAGGGAGGCTTGGGTTTCCCTGGCAATGGAGGAAGCCAAGCTTTCCGCCTGCCCTTGCCGGCCTAGGCCTCCACTCAAGGCTACAAAGTTTCAATGATAGAAGATATATAAATCCAAACAGAAATGGCGGCAGCCACGGAGCTAAAAAGAGCAGGAGGCTAGGGTTGCCCCCCGCGATGGAGGAAGTCAAGCTTTCCACACATCCTGTCAAGCCCAGGCCTCCGCTTAAGGCTACAAAGTTTCAATTATAGAAGATACATAAATCCCAACAAAAATGGCTGCCACCACGGAGCAAGCAGAAGGCTTGGCTCCGCTCCAGGCTACAAAGTTTCAATTGTAGAAAATAAATAAACCCCAGATACGAGGGCCTCTGCTTGGGTCGCCAGGGCTCGTGGCTGGCCTGCAAACCACCACAGGCCCCTCACCCAGGCCTCCCCACACCCCAAGGGAACCCCCACCCTGATCTGGGACACCCTTCAGGGCAAACCAGCTGGCCCCCACCTGTGCACCAGACCTCTATCCTATCTAATAACAGAGTAATATGCAGATTGACCATCACTCCAACACACAAGATGGCTGCCCCCATGTGGTCAAAGATCCTGCCCCCATGTGGACACAAGATGGCCACCACAAGATGGCCAGCAGGGGATGGCAGTTGGGAGGGACCAGGCCTGCAAGGGAGGGCAGTTGGGGTCGATCAAGCCTGCAGGGGAGGGCAGTTAGGGGTGACCAAGCTGGCAGAGGAGGGAAGTTGGGGGCGACCAGGCCTGCAAGGAAAGGCAGTTGGGAGGGACCCAGGCCTGCAGGGGAGGGCAGTTAGGGGTGACCAGGCCTGCAGGGGAGGGCAGTTAGGGGTGACCATGTCTGCAGGGGAGGGCAGTTAGGGGCAAACAGGCTGGCAGGGGAGCAGTTAGGCATCAATCAGGCTGGCAGGGGAGTGGTTGTGATCAGGCTGGCAGGCAGAAGCGGTAAGGGGCAATCAGGAAGGCAGGCAGGTGAGCAGTTGGGAGCCAGCAGTCCTGGATTGTGAGAGGGATGTCTGACTGCCCGTTTAGGCCCGATCCCACTGGGATCGCGCTTAAACGGGCAGTTGGACATCCCTCAAAGGGTCCTAGATTGGAGAGGGTGCAGGCTGAGCTAAGGGACACCCCCCCCCGTGCACGAATTTCATGCACCGGGCCTCTAGTCTATATAATAAAGAGCTAATATGCTAATGGTCGGGATGCCCTCATGCATAACAACCTATCAGCAGGCTTCATGTGCAGCAGGCATGGGTGGGCGGGGACTTGCAGCATCAGGGACTTGTGTCACACCGTCACATTTACCAGATGGAGGACTCCGCGCGGCCCAGCCCAGGGGTGGGGCCCGGCAGTGGCCTCCACGCACCTCTGCCGGGAGTCTGGAGGCCTCTGAGCATAGCCTAGCCTGGAGGTGGGGCCCAGTGGAGGCCTCCACACAGTGAGGCCTTGGGGTCCCGTGGCATGGAGGCGGGACCCCCAGCTCTGGCCTACCTATTTGGGGCAATCCATCATGGAGCCCTGGATGGGTGGGCTGGGCCTACCTTTTTGGGGCAATGGATCGCGGGGTTCCTGCACTGTGACAGGGCACAGGTCAGGCTGGGCCTCCCTCCCGCCCCTGAGTGCATGAATTTTGTGCAACAGGTCACTAGAAACATGCAAATTGACCGTCCCTCGGCTACACCCTCCAATCAGGAGTGAGTATGCAAATTAACCCAACAAAGATGGCCGTTAATTTGCCTACACAAGGGCGGAGTGAAGACTGAAGACAGCGTAGAAGGAAGCCAAGTGCTGCAGAAGGGAGCAAAGCAGCAGAGAAGTGAGCGAGACAGTGGAGAAGGGAGGGAGTGAGGCAGCGTAGACAGGAAGGAGCCTTCCCTGCTTCGCTCCAGCCGTAGGCAGCCCTATTCTTGCAGGAATCTTCCTGCTATGGGTCTCTAGTCCTATATAATAAAAGCTTAATATGCTAAGTGTCCAACTGTTTGACATTTGACCACTCGCTATGACGTGCACTGGCCAGCAGGGGGCAGACACTCTGACAGGTAGGTTAGCTTGCTGCTGGGGTCCAGTTTATCAGGACTGGGTGAGATGGGCCATACATGCCCTGGAGCCCTCCCATGGTCCCTCCCTGGCCTCAATTGTGCATGGGGGGGGGGGGGGAGAAGGGTCCCTTGACATGGCCTGCACACTCTCGCAATCAGGGACCCCTCGGGGGATGTTGGGGAGCCAGTTTCAACCTGATCCCTGCAGGCCAGGCTGAGGGACATCACTGATGCACGAATCTGTGCACTGGGCCTCTAGTGTAGTTATATTATCCTTGAGCATATTATATATATTCTCTTACATTATGCTTTTTAAGTAGCTGTAATTTTTACTGAGGGCTCTTTATATTTGTACCAGACATTTTATAGTCTGTAACAGTTTTGATTATGAGACTTTTGGATTTTCAATTTCTGTAGTTATATTATCTGCAAGTAATGTTAAGTTTGCCTCTTTTCCTTCAAGTTGTATAATGTACATTTCTTTAGTTCTTTCTTTTTTGTTAAGTGTGTTAGCTAGAAATTAGCTAGGAGCCAGTTATCATCTTCTAGTGTTTTTTTTTTTACTAAACTTGATGGTGGATTTTGTATTTATAAATAACTAAAAGGCAACCATCTGTTGTTATTATTTTTATTAATGGTTTTAATCCAGATATATATTAAATATTTATCTAATGTTTGTTCAGCAACTATGGAAGTTATGTATCAATATGGGTCCAGGTTTCATGTAATCTTTCTGTGCTCAAACAAATGGAATGTCTCGAGTTGTAACTGTGGGTGAGTAAAGGCTGTTTCAACTCCTATAAGTGGGAAGGTGGTCTGGTCCTGCCCCCGGGGCTCACATAGTGAGCAGTTTCCTATTCCCTCTGTGTGTGTGTGTGTGTGTGTGTGTGTGTGTGTGTGTGTGTGTGTGTGGCAAATTTGGCTCCCATACCTACACAGTCCATGAAATTCCATTCCCAGTACATATATATAGTTACATCTCCATCTGGCTTGTAGTACTTTAATCTCTGCTATTGCAGAAGCAACATGAATATTTTCACCACCTGTTTTTGAGTGTGATCCTGTAGCTTTTCATATCTGAATAATATTTTATTCATTATTTCTATTTTGGTGTGGAAGGAGAGTTATCTGATTGAAGATCTCATTCATTTTGACCCAAGCCCCTTGTTCTCTTTCTGTGCATTATCAAGTCCTAGAGTTATTGTGTGATTTTATTTCAGGTAGCTCAAGAATTTTGAAAGAAAATGTTCTCTTTTTAGTCAGGCCATGTAAAATCTTGAGAAGTCTCTAAGCGTTGAGGTCATCAAGACTTGAAATTGAACCACTGCTTTGCACTCACTTGCCTGGCAAATCTATTTTAATGCAAATGATTTAACTCTTTTGATAATGAATTTATAAAATGGAATGATGAGAATTATCATTTACTTGACTAAATGAGACAATTAATGGAAAATGCTTCCCAAATAGCAGAGGCTCTCGATATATTCTTTTTTTTTATCACCTCTTGCTTTCCAAGAAGAATTGATGGAGTGTAATGATATATAATTACATTTTAATATATAACCATTTCAAATCTTAGACAAGTGAAAAACATTTCAAATTGGAGAAATGATTAAGAATAACATTGCTGGGAAAAATCCAAGATGGCAGCTGTCAGGACAGCAGTGAGGGAGCGTGAGGGAGTGAGGGAGTGGAAGGGGAGTGGGTGGACGTGTGTGAGTGTGTGTGTGTGTGTGTGTGTGTGTGTGTGTGTGTGTGTGACAGTTATATTCCACAGGAATTTGGGGGCTGGTGGACCAGGCTCCCCTAGCCAGGCTGCCTCTGCTACTGCTGTGATCTCTCCTGGGGCAGCCAGTTCTGCAGCAGAGGCCACGCCATCTTGAAGGAGAGAGTGGCTGTGACTGGGAGCCCAGCCTCACCTCCACCGGGGAAACCCTTGGACATCACCCAGGACCCTACAGCCACACCAGCCAGGGACCTGCTGCCTTAGCTGTGAACCCACGAACACTGGGACTCCAGCCTCCCTAGTTGCAGGCTCCTAAAAAGTTTGTCCAGGGGGAGACAAAATGGCAGCTGACCATGTGGATGTGTCCTGTGCTGTCTCGTGGAGAAGATAGAAGGAACAGATGAATAGAATAACATCCACCCTGAATTGGAAAATTAAACACAGCTGGTGAGACAAACCATGGATGGAAAGGAAAGAGGACACCTGGAGAATGGCCAGATCAGGGATCTGGGCTGGAGAGAGAGATGCACACAACCAGGACTATAGGGTCAGAAGGAAGCTGCATTGCACCAAGTCCGCGTCCCTTGGGGACACACGTAACACTCGACTGTGGAAGGGGGTCCACAGGGCTGCTGTTAGCAGGGGACTCTAGATCTAAGCCCACAGCTGTGAAAGGCTGCACCCTGAAATTCTGCAATGGCCAAACAGTGTCGGAGCGGGGCGGGGAGGGAGAGACACGCAGCAGTGCGGTTGCCCTGTCTTTATAATTTCCTTGCTTTTACTCACTAAACACAGTAGGATCTTTCAATTACAAACACTCAGTGAGGCTGTGGGCTGTGGTGCAGGAGAAGGTGGTTTTGTGAAAGCTGGGGAGCAAAATAGGGAGAGGCAACAAGGAAGCCAGCTCTGCGACAGCCATTTTTCTCCTTCCAACCCTAAACAGCCATTTTTCTCCTTAAGACTAGGCTCCTCCTGGCAGTGCAGCCACACCCAGCCTTGAGCTCGGCAGGGAAACAAGGATTCTGACTAGCCCCAGGGAGCCCTCGGGGACTGGGTTGAGGGGCCATTTGGTCCCGGAAGCTAATACAGCAACTCTGCCACCTATAGCTCATGTCAAAAATAGACACTTGTGTAAATAAGACTGAAACCAGGCGGGCAGATTGATCCCGCCTGCCTGAAACCAAGGCTGTGGAATTAGACACAGAGGAGCAGTGGATCGCTTGGAACTTCAACAGGGTGCTGACTACCTAACAGGAAACTGAGGCATGGAAGACAGAACAGTAGAGGGACCTTAAACCAGCCCCCATGGAACATTAAAACTCAGCTGAAGTAAAAGACACTTCACTACTTCACATTTTTATTTTTTATCTTTTACTTAAGAAATTCAAATTTTTTCTTTATTTTATTTTTTTTATTATTATTATTATTTTATATAGCAAAGGTGGAGATTTATTGAAGAACAAGTACAGACTCCCACATGGGGAAAGGGAAAGAGTCCCACAGAATGGACTCCCATGTAGAGAGGGGGAAAAGGGTCCCCTTTTATTATTTTTTTTTTAACCTTTTATTTTTTTGGACTAGTGTTCTACATTCAATTTTTATTTTTTTTAATCACTATTTTCATTTGTAACATTTTTTTCCTTTTTTCCAACCTTTTCTTCCTCACTTCTCCCTTATTTATCCTGTTTCTCTTCTCCTGTTTCTGCTTTAGTTTTTCTCTCTCCTTTCTTTTTACTCTTTGTTAAAAATTGATCTTCTTTATCTGATTTATTGATGCATTACTATCATAGTAGTCTCTGTTAGCTTACTCATATATCTAATTTCCTCTCCACTGTGACAAGTCCATGCACCCTTCTCTTTTCTCTTTCTTCACTGGGCAATATTATTTTCTTTCTTTTCTTTTTTTTTTTTTTAAATATATTTTATTGGTATTTCACAGAGAGGAAGGGAGAGGGATAGAGAGCTAGAAACATCGATGAGAGAGAAACATCGACCAGCTGCCTCCTGCACACCTCCCACTGAGGATGTGCCCGCAACCAAGGTACATGCCCTTGACCGGAATCGAACCCGGGACCTTTCAGTCCGCAGGCCGACGCTCTATCCACTGAGCCAAACCGGTTTCGGCAATATTATTTTCTTGTTGTTGTTTGGTTGATTGTTTTTTTGGTTTTGTTTTTATTTTATGCTTTTGTTTTTCTACTCCTCGCTTGCTCTCTTCTTCTACTAATAGCTTAATTAGCTTCACTCACCAAACTCAAGCCTATTTGCTCTCGACTCTATTCTCCTTTTTCAAAAATAGATGAATATATAGATATATTAAAGAAAGGGGGAAATTTTATATATATATATTGAAATATATATATTTTTTATTGAGTATGTTGTTTTTTACTTTTCTTCTTATACAATCATTCTCTTTTTATCTCCTCTATACTGAATTGTGGCCATTCCCCCATTCATTCAATTTCTTTACCTTACCATCTGGAAATAAGCGTTGCCTCTTAAGCATCAGTCCCCCCTCTCCCACCTCTTTTTTTCTTGATACTTGTTGTTTGCATTTTTTGGTTTATTTATAGGTTTTGTGGAGTTTTCTCACCATACACATGTATTTTTCCCCTTCTTTTTCTTCTTCTTTTCTCTCTTACCTTTTTTTCCTTTTCTCAATATCATTTTTGCGCACTTTTCTCTCTCCTAATTCTCTTTTCTCTGATGGTCACCTTTATTGCGGTTATTGGTGTCGTTAATACATTCGTGTATTGTTCCCCCTGTACCGTGTCTTGTCAAGTTGTATTTTGTGTCTATTGGTCAACGTAGTAGAGAGTGAGCCACATAACCAGACACCCTGAAAGGAGCAAAACTGGGGAACCAAAGAAACAGCCCCCATATGAAAAAAAAAGGAGGAATCACCAGAAAAGGAAGTAAATGAAATGGAGGCAAGCAATTTGTCAGAGAAAGAATTCAGAGCAATGGTCAGAAGGACGCTAAAAAGGATGGAAGACAAATTCAATAACGTGTAAGAATCAAGAGGAAATGATGAAGAACGAAGACATAAAGAATGACATGGCTGCAATAAAGAACACAATAGAAAGCATCAACAGTAGACTAGAAGAGGATGAGGACAACATCAGCAAGCTAGAAGACAAGGTAGGAAAAAAAGCCCAAGCAGAGCTGCAACTGGGGGAAAAAAACACAAAACTTAAAAAGCAGGAGGAGAGCCTAAGGGGGCTTTGGGACAAAGCAAAACGAAACAAAATCTAGGGGTACTAGAAGGAGAGAAAAATGAGCAAGGAATAGAAGACCTGTTTGAAGAAATAATGACAGAATACTTCCCTGATATTGTGAAGAAAAACTCACACAAGTCCAACAAGCTCACAGAGTCACAAACAAGATAAACCCAAAAAGATCAACACCAAGACACATCATCATTAAAATGGCAAACACCAATGACAAAGATAGAATCTTAAAGGCTTCCAAAAAGAGACAGCAATTTACCTATAAGGGATCTCCCATTAGACTATCAACTGATTTCTCAACAGGAACAAATTATGCCAGAAGGGAATGGAATGAAATATACAAAGTGATGCAAAGCAAGGGACTGAATCCAAGAATACTATATTCAGCAAGGCTATCATTCAAAATTGAAGGTGAAATAAGGAGCTTCACAGACAAAAAAAGGCTAAGAGAGTTTATTTCCACCAAGTTAGCAATGCAAGAAATGCTAAAAAGACTGTAGTAAAAGAAGAAATAGGAAGGGAAGAAGGAACACAGGCATAAAGAATAAAAATGCTGGCAAACAAGTACCTATCAATAATAATCTTAAAGTAAATGGATTAAATGCTTCAATGAAAAGACATAGGATAACTGAATGGATAAGAAAACATAATCCATATATCTGCTGTCTACAAGAGACCTACCTCAGAACAAAGGACTCACACAGACTGATAGTGAAGGGATGGAAAATATTTTTCAGGCAAATGGAAATTTAAAAAATCATGGAGTAGCAATACTTATATCTGAAAAATTAGACCTCAAAGGTGAAGGCCATACAAGAGATAAGGAAGGCCACTTCATAATACAAAAGGGAGCAATTCAACAAGAGGATATAAATCTGCTAAAATATATGCACCTAATACAAGAGCACCCAAATACATAAAACAAATTCTGAAAGATATCAAGGGAGAGATCATAGTAGGAGACTTTAATACCCCACTGACACCACTGTATAAATCCTCTAAACAAAAAAAAATCAGCAATGAAACAGCAATCCAAATTACTCACTAGATTAGATGGAATTAATTGACATATTCAGAACATTTCACCCCAAAGCTACAAAATATGCATTTTTTTCAAGTGCACACAGGACACTTTCAAACATAGACCATATATTGGGACACAGGCAAAGTCTTTTCAAATTCAAGAAGATAGAAATCATATCAAACACCTTCTCAGATCACAATGGCATAAAATTGGAAATCAACTACCATAAAAATAATGAAAAAAAATCAAACATTTGGGGGCTAAATAGCATGATATTAAACTATGTTTGGGTTACCAAAGAGATCAAAGAATAAGTAAAAAGCATCCTGGTAACAAACAACAATGAAAACACAGCAATCCAAAATCTATGGGACACAATGAAAGCAGTCCTGAGAGGAAAGTTCATAGCTCTACAGGCCTACCTCAAAAAACAAGAAAAAAATGGTAATAAATTATCTAACCCTAAAACTCAAAGAACGAGAGAGAGAGAGAGAGAGAGAGAGAGAGAGAGAGAGCAACAAAAGCCCACAGTAAGCAGAAGGAAGGAAATAATAAAGATCAGAGCAGAAATAAATGACATAGAGACCAAAATAAAAAACAAAAGATCAATAATACTAAAAACTGGTTCTTTGAAAGTATAAACAAGATTGATGAACCTCTAGCCAGGCTCACCAAGAAGCAAAGAGAGAGGACCCAAATAAACAAAATCAGAAATGAAAGAGGTGAAGTAACAACTGACCCCACAAAAATACAAAGGATTATGAAAATATACTAAGAACAACTCTATTCCACCAAACTGGACAACCTAGCTGGAATGGACATATCCCAAGAATAATACAAGCTTCCAAAACTCAATGAGGAAGAATAAAAAAACCTGAATAGCCTAAGAACTACCAAAATAATTGAAGCAGTGATCAAAAATCTTCCAGCAAACAAAAGCCTTGGTCCAGATGGCTTTATTGGGGAGTTCTACCAAACATTCAAAGAAGAACTAAAACCTATCTTACTCAGACTATTCCAAAAAAATTCAAAAGGAAGGCACATTTTCAAGCACTTTCTATGAAGCCAGCATTACCCTAATTCCAAAACCAGATAAAGACACTACAAGTAAGAGAACTAAAGGCCAATATCCTTGATGAACATAGATGCTAAAATCCTCAACAAAATTCTAGCAAATCGGATCCAGCATTACATTAGAAAGATCATACACCATGACCAAGTGTGATTTATTCTGGGGATGCAAGGATGGTACAATAACCACAAATCAATAAATGTGATACATCACATAAACAAATTGAGAGACAAAAATCACATAATCATATCAATCGATGCAGAAAAAGCATTTGATAAAATCCAACACCCTTTCCTAATAAAAAACTTTCAGCAAAGTGGGAATAGAGGGATCATACCTCAACCTAATAAAAGCCTTATATGACAAACCTACAGCCAACATCATACTCAGTGGGCAAAAACTAAACCATTTCCCCTAAGAACAAGAACAAGACAAGGATGCCCACTTTCACCACTCCTGTTTGACATAGTACTGGAAGTGCTAGCCATAGTGATCAGACAAGGAGAATAAATAAAAGGCATCCAAATTGGAAAAGAAGTAAAACTGTCATTATTCACAGATGACATGATATTGTAGATAGAAAACCCCAAACACTCCATCAAAAAACTACTAGATTTAATAAAGGATTCTGGCAATGTAGCAGGATACAAAATTAACACCTGCAAATCTATGGCTTTTTTATACACCAATAATGAACTCATATAGAGAGAAATTTTTAAAAAATCCTTTTTACCATTGCACCAAAAAAATCAAGATACCTAGGAATAAACTTAACTAAGGAGGTAAAAGACCTCTAGTCAGAAAACTACAGGACATTAAAAAAAGAGATAGAGGAAGACAAAAACAAATGGAAGAACATACCATGTTCATGGACTGGTAGAATCAACATCATTAAAATGTCCATACTACCCAAAGCAATCTATAGATTCAATGCAATCCCCATTAAAAAACCACCGGCATATTTCACAGACCTAGAACAAACTCTTCAAAAATTCATCTGGAATAAAAAAAGACCCTGAAAAGCTACAGCAATCCTGAGAAAGAAGAACAAAGTTAGATAGATCACAATACCAGATACCAAGTTATATAACAAAGCCACTGTTCTCAAAACTGCCTGGAACTGGCACAAGAACAGACATATAGACCAATGACACAGAACAGAGAACCCAGTGATGGACCCAAGCCATTATGCTCAATTAATATTTGACAAAAGAGGCAAGAGCAAACAATGGAGTCAAGACAGTCTCTTCAATAAATGGTGCTGGGAAAATTGGTCAAATACATGCAAAAAAAAAAAAAAAAAAGAAAAGAAAAGAAAAGAAACTAGACCACCAACTTACACCATACAGAAAAATAAACTCAAAATGGTTAAAAGACTTAAATGTAAGATGGGAAACCATAAAAATCTTAGAAGACTCTATAGGCAGCAAAATATGAGAGATTTGTTGTAGCAATATCTTTACTGATACAGCTCCTAGGGCAATGGAAACTAAGGAGAAAATAAACAAATGGGACTATATCAAAATAAAAAGCTTCTGCACAGCAAAAGAAACCATCAAAAAAAACAACAACAAGAAAGCCCACTGCATGGGAGAACATATTTGCCAATGTTATCTCAGATAAAAGTTTAATCTCCAACATTTACAGGGAACTCATACAACTTAACAAAAGAAAGATAAACAATCCAATCAAAAAATGGGCAAAGGACCTAAATAGACACCTTTCAAAAGAGGACATACAGAAGGCCAAGAGACATATAAAAACATGCTCAACGTCACTAATCATCCAAGAGATACAAATCAGAACAACAATGAGGTGCCATCGCACACCTGTCAGAATGACTATCATCAACAAATCAACAAAGGTCAAGTGCTGGATAGGATATGGAGAAAAAGGAACCCTCCTGCACTGCTGGTGGGAATGCAGACTGGTGTAGCCTCTGTGGAAAAGAGTATGGAGTTTCCTCCCATTTGACCCAGTGATCCCACTTCTAGGAATATATTCCAAGAAACCAGAAACACCAATCAGAAAGGATATATCCACCTCTATATTCATAGCAGCACAATTTACAGTAGCTAAGATTTGGAAACAGCCTAAGTGCCCATCAGCAGATAAGTGGATTAAAAAGCTGTGGTACGTATACACAATGGAATACTACACTGCTTTAGAAAGGAAGGAACTTTTACCATTTGCAATAGCATGGATAGAACTGGAAAGCATTATGGTAAGTGAAATAAGCCAGGCAGTGAAAGATAAATATCACATGATTTCACTCATATGTGGGATATAATGATCAACATAAACTGATGAACAAAAACAGATCCAGAGACAAGGTACCACTTAACAGACCATCCAACCTCAGAGAGAAGGCAGGGGATGGGGGTGTGGGGGCTTAGAGATCAACCAAAGGACTTGTATACATGATATTAGCATAACCAATGGACACAGACACTTGGGTGGTGTGGGCTTGAGGGGAGGCAGGGTGGGAGTGGCCAGAGCGGGGGTCAATCGGGGAAAAATGAGACATACTTTAAACAATTAAAAAAAAAAAAAAGAGCAGGAGAGAGTGCCAGCATGGTTAAGGGCAAGATTATGAAAGAAATAATTTACCAAGATAAAGTTTGAATTTTAATACTAATCACCATCAGAATTTGAGTACCTTTGCCAGGTGCTGTACACAATTATCCCTATTTTACTGATAAGAAATTAGACTGAGAGTAGTAATTTGTCAAAGACCAGTTTTCAGTGGTGAGAAATAGAGTGAAGAAATAAAATGGAATCACTATAGTCAAACTGCTAAATTATTGAAGTCAAGCAGATTGAAGTATGAGGAAATGATTCTATTCTTGTTTTAACTAGCCTGGGAACTTACTTTTGAAATTTCTAGTCTGACATCAATACCTCGATATACATCAAACCTCCAGGTGACCTTCTGATCACTCCTTGAAAGACTAAGGAAAGAATGTTCACATATCCAAACTACTGCCATCCATTATCCATACCTCAGGTCATCTAGAGGATTACCATTTTGGACCAATTCAGAAGCTATGAATGAAGAACTCATTCTTTTCAAGAATGTACTTTTTACTGTGAGAACCCTTAGCTTTTCTTTCTTTTTTAGAACACTCTGGGTATTGCCTTGTTGTGTTTCCGGTTTGCAAATCCTAAGACCCTTGAATAAATCTTTATCATTTATTTCTAAAAAAAAAAAAAAAAAAAAGAATAACATTGCTGCCTGGCTGGTGTGACTCAGTGATTGAGCGCTGACTTATGAATCAAGAGGTCATGGTTGTATTTCTGGTCAGGGCACATATCAAGTTGCAGGCTCAAACCCCATTAGGGGCGTGCAGGAGGCAGCCAATCTATGATTCTATCTTATCATTGATGTTTCTATTTCTCTCTCCCTCTCTCTTCCTCTCTCTAAAATCAATAAAAACATATATTTTTTAAAAAAAAAATAACATTGCTAATCACCAGTCAGAAAGTTAGTCCTGACACATCTTACTTATTTGGGATAATATCTTTTATCATGCATTTTTTAAAGATTGATTTCATTTTGGGAGGAAGGAATGAAAAGTTACTATAAAAATATGACTGGAAAGATTAGCAACAGAATTATCATATCCAATAGATATAGGGACTTCCGAATTTGTTTTTTTTTATAATCAGATATGTTAGACTAAAGGATTCCCAAAGGTCCTTTAGTTTTCACATTCTCTGATGCTTCTATGATAATATAATCTATCCCCTTCCTTTTATGTAGAAGGAAACTGAGTCCCAGAAAATACATGTTGGCTAAAACCACATGCACTACTTTGTCAGTAGCAGAACCAAACTGGAAGGCAAGGTTCTTCACTCCCCAGCACATTTTGAAGTTCCTCAGAGCTAGCCATTCTACTAAAGAACGGAAACCAAAAATATTTGCCTGCCAAAGAGTGGGCTGAAATTTCCACCACAGCATGGCAACAGCGAACATATTTATTAGAATGATCAGTTCTCATGTTTCTTGACATGAATATATTAGAATTTATAATTCTGTGGTTATTTTTATTCAGGGATGGATGGGTAGATATATACTATATAATTTGATTATGAGCAAATTAAAATGAATAGTGATAGAAATATGAAATTTGAAATGACCTGGCAGAGTGTCACCCAGGGTTACACTGCTGCTGTTCTGCCAGATGGATTCGGCTATGTCTGTAACTGCTATGCTGAAGAACTCGGGTGCCTTTTCACCTGGACCAAACTCTGTGATTTAAAACATACTGCTTGTTGGCCATAACCTTTCTAATTGAAATAGAAAATGGGCAGATGTGAAAACCAGGCAAGGCAAAGAGGAAGTGTACTTTTTCTGCTCTGGCCCAAACACAGTTGTGACACAAACACTATCCTCTTATGGCTTTTTAAATGATTTCCTTTTAGTATAATTTAGGTTCTAAGGGTAAAAATATAATCAGAAATTTTGCAACAATAGCTACTCTGACCCTGGACATGGGTGGAGAAACTATCAGTGTGGCCTGTGCTAGCTAGTCATACTTGTTACCACGTGGTTGCTTTAGAGCAGGGTGATGCGAGGCTGTGGTTCTCAAACTGAGCCTGCATCAGGGTCCCCTGGAGAACTTATCAAAACAAGAATTCCTAGGCCCTACTTCCAGAGTTTCTGATTCAGTAGATCTGATATGGTGCCCAGAAATTTGAATTTTTAGCAAGTTCCCAGGTGCTGCTGCTATTGGTCTGGGGACCACCTTTTGAAGACCACTGGTTTAGTGGTAAAGAGCAGGGTCCCAGGAGTCCAACTGCCCGGGTTCAAATCAAAGCATCATCTTGAACAAATTACATAACTGCTCCATGCCTAGTATCTAGATCCATGTAATAAGAATAATGATACTATCTACTTCATAAGTTTACTGTGAGGATTAGATAAATTGATGAATATGAGGTATTTAAAACAGAAGTTGGCACAAAGTAAATATATGCTTGCTATTCTTATTAAGACAACCTTCTTGAAAATATTTATAGTGATTCTCAGTTTCTGGAAGAAGTTTCCTTTTAATGTCTTCAATTTTTGGTTAATATTTACACTGAGGGCATATGGAAAATACGAGCAAGGTACGTGGTACACACTTGAGAAGAATCAGCTACATGGACATCTAGTTCTGACCAGGCTGAAAGAGCCAAGTCCTTTCTTCTTGGATTGTCAAGTGCTGACGTGGGCTTAATTGGTGCTATTACAGACCTGTAGCTTTCAACTCTGGCTGACCCCTTGATAGTGCATGGACACCAGCAAGGGCTGTCAGTCACATGAGCTGCTTCTTAGCCCACCCCCAACTTGTGTTGACAATCATAGAACAGCAACAATGCTATGTGCACATACATGCACACATGCACACACACACAGACATGAATGATATTTCTGTTTTTTGCTTTCCAGCGGTTCATATGGTGATCATTTGGTCAATTTTCCCCCATAAACTTCCTTTTATCCTGTGGCTAAAGTGAATGGCTTACTTCAAGGTCAGGCTTGTTGATATTTCAGCAGTTAAGTGATTCTTTGGCTGCCCTATTCCTGAGGCATTTACTCAATCATACTGAAGCCAGGAAATCTTGCACATTGAGTTGCGATAATTATTTCAGTGTTTATGATATTTAACAAGGATTTATGACTACTGCATATTGTAGTATGTAGGTCACAATAGCCCCCAAATTTAGGTTCCGTGTATGTATCTGCCTTTTTTCCCTCACACAAAGCTAAGCATTCATCTGAGAGTTGTGACCCACAGTGAAAATATATGACTATTTTGGTGGTTCTCCAAATTCCATGGAGTTCATGGTTCACTGTGCCTTTTGACATAACTCTAGGCCAAATTCAGTGCCCTTATTAACCCCTTAGGAATTTCTCAAGCCCTTTCTCGTCACCATTGCTGATCCTCAACCCAGGACCCATGGAACAGTCCTTTCTTCTTGGATTGTCAAGTGCTGACATGGGCTTAACTGGTGCTATTACAGACCTGTATTAGCTTTCAACTCTGGCTGACCCCTTGACAGTGCATGGCCACAGCAAGGGCTGTCAGTCACATGAGCTGATCCTTGTGGTGACTAATACTTCCCCAGAGGAGAATGCTAGAAAGGCAGCTAATGGAACAATAAAATTAGTCACACAAGTTACAACAGTTTTGGACATTTTAATAAAACACACTGCTTTCATAGCCAGAATTTCCTCTGCCATCACATAGGAATGCACCAGCCGCCTTTTTGGAATCTGGTCTTAAAACCGCAGCCTCTCTGGTTCCTTATGTCATTGTTACTCTTTTTAGCAATAGAATCATATTTAAAAAGCTGCTTAGAAATCAACAAATCATTTTACTATAAGCATGAAGTTTCTCAGGGCCCTAACAGCCTACCAGTGGGTAAATTCAAGGGCTCAGTGTGGTGACAGATCTGCAACCTTGATGTTTTTGGACTTGAGTCCCATTTCTTCATAAGCCATATTCTCTTGACTAATTCCTCTTTCTTAATGCAATTTCCAAACTAAAGCCAGAATATTACCTTTAGGATCCCCTTCGCTGAGGACTCTTAGAGGAGGGGTGACTCTGCTTCAGCTGGCCAGCCATTCTCATTGGCTCAGGACCGAGCGTTTCTCAGGATGCAGGACTCTGAGTGCTAAAACCTGGACATTTGTGAGAAAGCCAGGAGGAGTTGGCCATCCTTTTTATATCTTAGTCTTCCCTATTACTCTAAACTGGGTTCTGTCAGAACGATATTCTAACAGCTTTGGACCACTCACAAGTCAGCCTGTTCTCCTGTGGAACAATTAATTCTAAAACAAAATCTTCTGATGCATTTATAAAAATTGTAAAATGTCCTCTTTCATTAGATGTGTAGTTATAAACACCCTCTCTTCAAATATTTTACTCCCTCCATGCTGAGAGTCCAGCTCCCGATTGAAGAATTGGTGTCCCCACCACAAAAGTTATCTAAGTTGCATGGTCTCCGCATGTTCTCTCACTCCCGCTGCACTCCCCCACCTTCTTCTCTACCATCTTCCTCAGCTGAGAAGCACAAACATGGTGTGTAAGCATGGTTACTCCTTCAGCTCCGCTCCATGTTCTGCAGTGACAACTTGCGACTCTTTTTGTCCCCATGTCCTAACCATGCTTTATCACTCATTTTTCAGTGACAGAATTTGGATATGCCTTATGGGGCCACGACACTCATTTTGGGAGAGGACTGTATCCTGCTTTCAGTCTGATGTAGCATACATTGTTTTTCATTATCCTTCACTATTTGGCAGGTGTGTGTCCCAAGCCATACACTAAAATATTGCCGTTTCCCTGATTTATTGAAGATTAATACATTTTTAATCCATTTTAATCCATTTTCCATTGCTTTGATGGTCTCAAAGAGAGGTGGCAAAAAAACAAACCAAACGAAAAACCACCTTTATTTGTTGTCTTTATTAGAATCATTACTTTGGGGGGGAATGACCAATTATACATTTTTCTATTTCTTCATAAATATTTATCTTTTTTTTTCTCTTCTCTTGGACACATAAGGCGTATTAAGGATTGACAGACATTGGGTGTTTGGGGACTCTGTTGGAACTCTCACCTGGACCTGACAACCAGGAGGTGGGCTAGGCACAGATTCAGTCTATTTGTTTCATTAGTTTTCTCCACCATGCCCACTTCCTTTTCCCCATGCCCCAGACCCCAAATATAATACCTTTTTAAACACTGATGGAAAAATCTTTTAGAAAAAATTTAGTAGTATTGCATTAAACACTTTTTCCCCCCATCACTTTTTAGAAAAGGCCAGGCTAAAAATCTAAACTTCTCTTGACCCTAATGAAAACATTTGATGGAAAATCAGTAAAATATTTCTGTACTTAAGAAACATTAGAGATGGCATTCTCTCTTAGAGACTCAAAATTCCCATGTAAAGAACATTGTAATAATTTATACTTGTTTGTAGTTTCCAAATAAACTCTTTATAAGAAAGATTTCTTTCTGTGTTGTGGAATACAGGTCTTGAATTTAATTAGGCTGTTATAATTAAAAATCTATCTTATCCCCTTATAAATCTGAATTTTACAGATCTACATATTATCTTTCTAAATGTCAAGCATTATTGCACATTTATTACTACATGATGTGGTAGTGAAACACTTTCAGAGGTTGAACTCTGCTTTGTAAAACAGACCTAAACCTAATAGCTTGAGCTGTGTTAGCAGAGACGGAGGTTTATTTTATTTGGTACAGCATAAAGCAAATGCAAGTGAGGAAAACTTTGTAAAACTAGTCTGATTCTGAGACTGCAAACTTGGCAAGTCTATTGACAGTAAGAATAAAAGTAATCCCATTTGTTTATCTTTCCTTTTGTTTCCTTTGCCCAAGGAGATATATCAGGAAAAAAAATATTGTTAATGAAATGTCCAGGACTTTACTGCCTGTGTTTTCTTCTAGGATTTTTATGGTTTCAAGTCTTACATTTAACTCCTTAATACATTTTAAATTTATTCTTGTGTGTGGTGTAAGAAGGTTTCATTATTTTTGCACATATCTGTCCAATTTTCCCAACACCATTTATTGAATAGACTAATTTAAAATAATATATGTACCCCTATGGTCATTGCAGCATTATTTACAATAGCCAAGATTTGGAAGCAGCCCAAGTTTCCATCAGTAGATGAGTGGATAAAAAAGCTGTGGTACATTTAGACATAAAAAAGAGGAAAATTTTTAAAAAGAGGAAAAATTTTACCCTTTGTGATAGCTTGGATGGACCTGGAGAACATTATGCTAAATGAAATAAGCCAGTCAGAGAAAAACAAGTACCATACGATTTCACTCATATGTGGAATTAATGAACAAACTGAACTACCAAGCGAAATAGAGACAGGAGGCACTGTTGGTGAGGAGGTATAAAGGGGGGGGTGGAAGGATTGAACAAAAAGAAAAAGAGAGAGAGAGAGAGAGAACTCAGGGACATGGACAACAGTGTGGTGATTGCAGGGTGGGTGGTGGGGAGTGGAAGTGGAAGAGGGCATGGGGGGATAAATGGTGATGGGGGGAAAAAGAATAAAATTAAGTAGTTTTTTTTTCTCAAAATTAATTCTTCCTAAATAAATATCTCTATGTTATGTTCAATGTATTGAACCCTTTTTGAGTGTTGCATACACTTCTTAGGAATCAAAGGGAAACATTTTTTTCCCCATCACTTTTTAGAAAAGGCCAGGTTAAAAATCTAAGCTTCTCTTGACGCTAATGAAACATTCTATGGAAAATCAGTAAAATATTCACAGGGAAATATTCAAAGTGAAACTCCTCTCAAGAGCTCACTGTCATTATTCTCCATGTTGACAATGGCCACTCTGTGCTTGGAGAATTTTTAATACTCTTCAGTTTGGTTTCCCCATAACTTCAAACATGTCTGGGGAGATGTGTTTACTAGATCTATGCTAGACATATAGCTGTTCTTCTGAAAAATAAAAGGGTCCAATTCATTACTTTTGAGATTTGAGATTCCAAACCTTGCCTCACGTATTATGTTACACATATTTGATTATACGTCCATGCATTTCTTTTTTCTCTGATGTTTTCCTTCTCTTAGAAACGTTCATCAAAGCTGACTATTCTGAATATATTCACAATGACTTTGGAGAGGGTGGCAGGGCACCAAATCTCTGGGATTTCTTCCTTAGTCACCTTTTCTGGAGCCTGTTCCTTTAACTGGCCTTATCAGCATTCCATAGGACTTATATTCTCTCTTAACAATATGCTCTCCTTAGATTGTGTCATCCATTTCCATGACTATTAATACCATTTATCAGCTGACTCCACAATGAATTTCTTTTCTCTGAGCTCAATTAGGGAATTTCCCTAATTGTATTCTGATTCTGCCCCCATCAGCTTGTACATATTTCTTAAACTCTACATGCTTTAGTTTTTATGCGAAAAGTGGGCTTAATAATAGCACAAAACTTGTAATTTTGTTGTGAGGATTAAATGAATTAATGCAGAAAAATGTTTTTTTTATCAAACACAGAGGATTGCTATTAGGCCTAATTTAGTCGGTACATAATAGTATATCTTATTCAGTTTGGGCTACTATAACAGAACACTATATCCTGAGTAGCTTAAACAACAAACATTTCTTTCTTACAATATTGGTAAAAGATATGCCTTCTGGAGATTGGAAAGTCCAAGATCAAGGTAACACCAGATCCACAGTCTAGTGAAGGCCCCTTTCCTGGTTTACAGGTGGCTGTCTTGTTACATCCTTACATGGAGAAGAGGGTGAGAAAACTCTCATGTCTTTTATTAGGGCACTAGTCCCATTCATGAGAGCTCTACCTTCATGGTCTAATTACCTCCCAAAGGTCTCGCCTCCTAATACCATCAGCAAAAATGTTCAATCCATAGCAACATAACAAACTTTTAGATCTGGAGCAGAGTGACTCATTAGTAACTGTTAGCTATTATACCCAAATGCCTATCCAATGTCTTTGTCAGGTTATATCAAAGCATCTCAAACTCCTGATTGTCTCTCTATCCTTTTGTGTCTTGTTCTTTCCCCATATCAGGAAAGCACCAACTTCAATGTAGTTATTCAAGCCGAAGCTAAGCATCACATCCTTTATCTTTGCTCATAGTATTCTAGATATCAGAGAATTCTCTTATCTCAAAAAATTTTCTCACTAACTTCTAACTTTCCAAGTACTTGATGCTACTTTCTGGACCATTGTAGAAGACTTCTGACTGACTTCACTGCTTCATCTTTACCTCCCATTCTTACTCAGTTTGATCCATTTTCCATACTCACATCACATTGCATCACCCTGCTTAAAATTCTTCAGTGGATTCCAATTTCAGTCATATCAAAGTCCATCTCTTTACTGTGTGGTCTAGCCCTCTGCCTGCCTTTCCAATGCTACTTTCGGCTTTCACCCTTTTGTTCAGTATCTTCCATTACATAATTAAACTCCTTTCCAAGTTGAGGCTTTCAACTTGCTAAGCCTGGACATCTTCCCCTAGCTCTTCATACATTTTGAATATTCTCATTCATCACATATTAGCTTAGATGTTATCTCTTAGAGAAATTTTTCATTACCACCCTATCTGAAGCAATTCCACTCATTCCAGCCTCATTACTTTCTATCACATTTTCCAATAAATTCTTTTCAAAGATTCTTTTGTCTACTTATTTTACTTCCATGTGTATTGTCTCTTGACCTAGAATGTATATGGTGCAGGAGAACAAGGATCATGTCAGTTTTGTTCATAATTGTATTCTTGGTATCTAACAATATGCCTGGTAAATAATACTCATTCAATAAATAGTTCTAGTATAAAGGAATGTGAATATCTTAATATTTTCAAGATACTATGAAAGCTCTGAATCTCATCTGAATGACTTTCTTTTGAACTGAAAAGTGGACATCCATCCCTGGGGAAGAGGAAGCTAAGGCAGGGCTAGTAATTAAATTAGGGGATTGTCTGTCAGATGTGGCTAATTTATCTGTAGATGTGGGTGGGCTAAAAGTAGAATGTGAGAAATAGCTGGTGTTAAATCAAAGGATTTTGATTAGAAATCCAAGGCCGATGGTGAAATCCAGGACTGTTTATGTTCTTTATATTGCAGATGAGAATGAAGCTATCATTGGGGGGAATAAATGAAATGATTTAGGGATCCAGACATGCCTGCTTAAAGCAATCAATAAGCCAGGAGCATTTGAAGTCATTCCATCCAGGAGAGTGGAAAGAGTGCCAGCCAGTCAGGCACAGTAGCCAAGTGTGAGTAATTCCAAGATCACTATTTTAACAAGCCAATTTGACATTTCCTGGGCGGCTCTGTCTTGGGTGTTATCTCTCCTCCTCTTAAAGAGTCTGTCTGAAAAACAAATGTAAACCTTCAGGCAAGAGGTAGGGTGTTGGTTTTTAGAGTTCTGACTCATTTGAAAAATTTGAATAAATATTATAAAAATTTTAATAATCATATGTAATGAGCAGTACATATTTCTCCCATTCTTTCTCTGCAGCCACCCAATTCTCTTCCCAATAGAAAATCACTAGTACCAATTTCATGTATATTTTGGTAGAGATATTCCATTTCAGATACAAACAAGTAAGTATATATGCAATGTGAAAAATTCATTAGCAGAATAAACACAATGTTCTACACATTAATTTTTCACTATAATAATATAGTGAAACTTGGCCAACTATTCCATTGCATAGATGTGTACCCATAATTTATTTAACTAGATCCTTAGTAATAGACATTTAGGTTCTTTTCAACCTTTTGATCATATAAACATTAAAAAATTATTAACTATTGTATATAGCAATTCCAATACAAATCAGGTTATATTTATAGAAGTAGTTTTTCTGGGTAAAAGGTACACACATTTTTTACTTGAATTGCTATCTAAATCACCCTCCTCAGAAGCTATTTAAATTTACACTCCCACTGGGATTGTGGGAAAATGCCCATTTTTACACATTTGCCAGCAGTTTTTTTGTGTTTTTTTTTTTAAATAAAATTTTGTGATTTTTATGTAGCAAGAGGAAATATCTCTAGCTATGTGGTTAAAAGATATTTAATATTTTATTCTATTTTATTTAAGATTTTTTTTTCTGGTACAACATGCTGTTTATAGCCTTTGCTGAAATTCCAAATGTGTTGTTGACCCTTTCTAATTGACTTATAATAGTTTGTTATCTATTCTGGAAGTTAGCACGTTGTCTGTGATATGAGTCGTAGATTTTTTTCCCAAAATTTTATTTTGCCTGCAATAGATATTTTTCTTGGCCTTGAGGAATTTTTTTGGTAGTTGAATTTATCTATCTTTTATTTGGCTCTGTGTTTTGTGTAACACTTAGAAAATTTTTTAAACTGAGGTAACATTGGTTGATAACGTAAGTTTCATGTGTACAACATTATAATTTGATATCTGTATACACTGTAGCATGCTAATCACCTAAAGTTTAGTTTCTATCTGTCACCATGCATTTGATACCCTTTACCCATTTACCTTTTCCCATCTTCCCTTCCCCTCTGGTAACCATCAATCTGTAAGAGGTATCTATGAGTTTGCTTTTGTTTTGTTTGCTTGTTTCTTTTACTTGGGGGGAGGGGTTGTTTTATTTTCCATATATGAGTGAAATCATACAATTTTTGTTTATTTTAGTTTGACTTATTTCATATAGCATAATATCTTCAAGGTCCATCAAATTGTCAGAAATGGCAAAATTTCAACTTTTTGTGGTCAAGTAGTATTCCATTGTAGAACATCTTTATCCATTCATCTATCAATGAACATTTAGGTTGTTTCCATATCTTGGTTATTGTAAATAGTACTGTGATGAGCATAGAGGTGCTAATATTCAAATTAGTGTTTTCATACTTTACTAGAATTGATTTCTAATTTTATGCCATTGTGATCTGAGAAGATGCTTGATATGATTTCAATCCTCTTGAATTTGGAGAGACTTTGCCTGTGTCCCAATATGTGGTCTATCTTTGAAAATGTCCCATGTGCACTTGAGAAGAATGTATATTCTGTAGTTTTGGGGTGGAATGTTCTAAAGATGTCAATTAAGTCCATCTGATCTAGTGAGTCGTTTAAGACTGATGTTTCTTTGCTAATTTTTTGTCTAGAGGATTTATCCAGTGATGTTAATGGGGTATTAAAGTCTCATACTATGATTGTGTTGCTGTCAATCTCTCCCCTGATATCTTCCAGAAGTTTGTTTATGTATTTGGGTGCTCCTGCATTGGGTACATAAATGTTATATCCTCTTGTTGTATCAATCCCTTTAGGATTATGAAGTGGCTTTTATTGTCTCTTGTTATGGTTTTCACTTTGAGGTCTATTTTGTCAGATATAAGTATGCTACCCCAGCTTTTTGTTCATTTCCATTCGCCTGATATATTTTTTTCCATCCTTTAACTTTCAGTCTGTGTGAGTCCCTTGTTCTGAGGTGGGTCTCCTGAAGACAGCATATATATGGGTCATGTTTTCTTATCCATTCACTCACTCAATGTTTTTTGATTGGAGCATTTAATCCATTTACGTTTAATGTTATTATTGATAGGTACTTGTTTGTAGCCATTTCTGTACTTTATGCCTGTGTTCCTTCCTCCTTTTCTATTTCTTCTTTTTACAGCATTCCCTTTAGCATTTCTTGCATTGCTGGCTTGGTAGTGATAAACTCCCTTAGATTTTTTTTGTCTGCAAAGCTCCTGATTTCCCTTTCAATTTTGATTGATAGTCTTGCTGGATAGAGTATTCTTGGATTCAGTCCTTTGCTTTGCATCACTTTGTATACCTCCTTCCATTCCCTTCTAGCTTGATGTTTTTCTGTTGAGAAATCATTTGTAATCTGATGGGGGATCCTTTGTAGGTAACTCTCTGTCTCTCTCTTGCAGCCTTTAAGATTCTCTTTATCGTTAACATTTGCCATTGTAATTGTGACATGTCTTGGTGTGGGTCTTTTGGGATTCATCTTGCTTGGGACTCTCTGTACTTGTGTAACTTCTTTCTTCCCCATATCTGGGAAGTTTTCTGTCAATATTTCTTCAAATAGATTTTCTAATCCTTGCTGCTCTTCTTGTCCTTCTAGCAGCCCTATTATATGTATGTTACTTCGTTTCATGTTGTCCCAAAGCTCCCTTAGGCTCTCCTCCTGCTTTTTAATTTTTTTCTCCAGTTGCTGTTCAGATTGAGCTTGTTTCTCTACCTTCTCTTCTAACTCACTAATTTGGTCCTCTGCTTCTTCTAGTCTACTGTTGAAACCTTCCATGGTGTTTTTGATTGTAGCTATATCACTTTTCATTTCTTCCTGATTTTTGCATAGGTTGTTGATTTTCTCATCCATCCGACCATTACTCTGAATTCTTTTTTTGTCATGTTGCATGCTTCCATTTCACTAATTTTCTTTCTAGATGACTCCTCATTTTCTTTCCTCTGTGGATTGTGTCATCTCCCCATTCTGACTATCACCAGAAGGTTCAAATGTCGAGTTGTGTGGGCCTGGGCCATGTGCAGTGGGAGCTTCATACCACCTGAGTGCCACTGAAGAGCTCCAACACCAAGATGTGTGACTGTCATGGGTTGGTGGGAGCCATGCTCACCCAGGATCAGAGTCACAGGCACTTAGTGTGGCCTTGTGTATGCACCTGGAATCAGGGACCCCACTTGTGCCACGCTGAGACAGAGACCCTGCTGGCGTGTGCCGAATATCAGAGTCCCCTAGTGCATACCAGGAGTCAGAGTTCCCCTGTGCCTGCACCAAGAATCGAGTATCAGAGTCTCTATTGCTTAGTGTGGCCTCATGCCAAGAATCAGGGTCCCTGCGTGTGCATGTGCCAAGAATTGGAGTCACTGGCTCTTAGTGTGAATGCACTGGGAATGAGGGATCCCAGGTGCATGCAATGAGAAACAGTCAAGTCACTGGTGTTCAGTGCTGCCTCTCACCTGGAGAATTAGGTTCCCGGTCAGTTTGGAGGACCAGTTGCACAGTAACACTGTATCAGCAGGAGGTCCACTCCTGCACTGAAGAAAACAGACTTCCATGTGCGCTTGCCCAGAATCGAAGTAAGGTGACACTGCCGCCCTGTGTGAGTGTGGGGTTTGGTCACCTGATTGTGTTTCGGGGAACAGATTCCCAGTGTCCACGCACTCCCAGGCTCAAATTCCTGTAGCGGCGCTGCGGCCCTGTGTAAGGGGTGGGTCTAGCAGTTCCTATGGTGCTGCCGCAAGCCTGTGGGGAGGCGGGATGGGCTCTGTGACTCACAGAAAACTGTGGCCGGGATGTCTGGATTCTTGGTGTCTGTGTGTCTACAGCTGTGGTCGCAGGTCTCTGTCCCCACTGGCTGCAGGGTCCCAGTTTGTGTCTGAGACCAGACTGGGTGGTGCTGAGGCCAGGATCCTAGTCTCAAGCAGCTCTGTTTTTCAAGATGCCGTGGTCTCTGTGCCCACGCTGGCTGCCCCCAGAGTGTCCGCGGTGGCCGTGGGGCTCTGCAGTCTAAGACTGCCTGGTTTGGCCGCCCCTTGGAGGACCTGCAGGATCTGTCCCTAGCTCATACACACACACGCCACACACTCCTCTATCGCTCCCTCACTCTCTCACACTCTCTCCCTCTCTACCTTCCTGCCGGTCGCCATCTTCAGAAATCTCCGGTATTGCTTTCTTAATTTCACTTTCTGATAGTTCATCATTAGTGTACTAAAATGCAATTGATTTCTGAATATTAATTTTGAACCCTGATACTTTAGCTGTTAGGGTTCTTTCTATATAGTGTCATGTTATCTGCAAATAATGACAGTTTTTTCTCTTTTTTTCCAATTTAGATGCCTTTTATTTCTTTTTCTTGTCTGTGCTGTGACTAGAACTTTCAATACTATCTATACTAATAAAAGGGTAATATGCTAATTAAACCGGGTCAACCAGACATTTTCCAGTCATCTGGTCCTTCTTCCGGACAAAGCCACAGTGGTGGGGGCTGAGGAAGAGGCAGTTAGAGGCTATTAGGCTGGCAGGGGAGAGCAGTTAAGGATGATCATGCAGTCAGGGGAGGGTGGTTAGGGGTGACCAGGCCAGCAGGCAGAGGCAGTTAGGGGTGATCAGGCAGAGGGGTTAGAGGTGATCAGGCAGGCAGGCAGAGAAAGTTAGGGACAATCAGGCAGTCAGGCAGGTGCATGGTTAGGAGCCAGCCATCCTGGATTGTGAGAGGCATGTCCGACTGTATCCCCCGAGGGATCCCTGATTGGAGAGGGTGCAGGCCGGGCTGAGGGATCCCCCCTCCATGTATGAATTTCATGCACCTGGCCTCAAGTGTTGAATAAAAAATATGAAAATGGACATCTTTGTCTTGTTCCTGATCTTAAAAAAATGCTTTGAGCTTTCCCTGTTGAATGGTATTAGTTATGTGTTTGTCATAATGGCCTTTATTATGTTGAGTAATATTAAATCCCATGGGTATTGGATTTTGTAAAATGCTTTTCTGCATCTATTGATAGGATCAAATGATGATTTGTATCTTATTTTGTATATTTGGTGTACTACATTAATTGATTTGCAGATATTGTACCAATTTTGCATCCCAGGAATAATTTCCACTTGGTGACGATTTATGATCTTTTAAAAGTATTGCTGAATTTAGCTTACTAATATTTTGTTGAGGATTTTTGCATTTATGTTTATCAGAAATATTATCTATAACTTTTTTTGTAATGTCCTTGTCTAGTTTTGCACTCAGGGTAATTCTGGCCTCATAAAAGGAAGAATACATTAACTGAAAGGAAGAATAGATTAGATGGAATTAAGAACACATCATATGAAGCAGAGGACCTATCAATGACAAGGTAATGAAAAACAGCCAATTAAAACAGCTAAAGGAAAGAAAGATTTTTAAAAATGAGGATATTTTAAGGGACCTATGGGACAACATTAAGTGTAGGAACATTTACATCATAGGGATGCCAGAAAGAGAAGAGAGAACACAAGGGATTGTAAATCTATTCTAAAGAATAATGACTGAAAACTTTCCTAATCTGGCTAAGGAAATAGACATGTAATTCAGGAAGTGTAGAGAGTTCCAAAAATCCCACACTAAAATACATAATAATTAAAATATCCTAGGTTAAAGGCAAAAAGAAAATATTTATATTTCCTTTTGATTGAATGTATTGGCGTGACACTGATTAACAAAATTATACAGGTTTCAGGTGCACAATTCTACAACACATCATCTGTACACTGTATTGTGTTCACTACCCCAAGTCAAGCAGCAAGAGAAAAGCAGTTAATTATGTACAAAGGAGATCCCATAAAACTGTCAGCTGATTTCTCAATAGACACTTTGCAGACCAGTGATAGGCATGACATATTTAAAGTGATGAAAAACAAGGACCTACAACCAAGATTATTCTACTCAAAAAGGCTATCATTTAGAATCAAAAGAAAAACATAAAGAACTTCCCAGAGGGGAAACAACTGAAAAAGTTCAAGACCACCAAACCAGTATTATAAGAAATGATAAAAGAACTTCTTTAAAGAGAAGAAGAAAAAGGATTAAAAATATGAGTAATAAAATGGCAATAACTATCAATAATTACTTTGTTGTAAATGGATTAAATGCTTCAATCAAAAGACATAAGGTAACTGAATGGATGAGAAAACAAGACCCATACATATGCTGCCTACAAGAGACATAGTTCAGCTAGAAGGACACACATAGACTGAAATAAAGGATGGAAGAAGATGTTTCATGAAAATCAAAATTTACAAAAACCTGGGGTAGCAATACCTATATCAGGCAAAAAATACTTTAAAACAAGACTATAATAAAAGACAAAAAGAGACATTATATAAAGGGATCAAATCTAACAAGAGGATATAGTCCTTGTAAATAATTATACATCCAATGTAGGAGCACCTAAATAAATAAAGCAAATATTGAAAGACATAAAGGAAAATAATACAGTCATAGGGACTTCAATGATATCAGTAGATAGATCATCTGACAAAAAAAAAAAAAATCAACAAAGAAGTAGTGGCCTTCTATGATACATTAGCTTGGACTAAAGGAAGAAACCAAAAGGATAATCCAAGCATTGGCTTGTACATTAGTTTGCTAGGATTGTCATAACAACGAAGTACCACAGACTGAGTTGCTTCAAAAATTGAAATTTAGTTTCTCACAATTCTGTTAGATAAGAGTCCAAGATTAAAGTGTTGACAAGAAAGGTTTCTTCTCATGCCTCTCTCCTTATAGATGGCCATCTTCTCCCTCTGTCTTTACATAGCCTTCCATCTCCATATACCTGGGTGCAAATTTTCTCTTTTTATAAGGTCACCAGTCATATTGAATTAGGGCCTACCTTAATCACCTGATTTTAACTGATCTCCTTAATGAGCCTATCTACAAATACAGTCACATTCTGAGGTGCTGGGGGGTTAAGTCTTCAACATAAAATTTTAAGGGGACACAATTCAGCCCATAGTATCTGGGGTAGTAGATCTTGGTTCAGAGAGAAATATTACAATTAGGGTGAAACCTAGAGAGCTCCTACAGACCCTTGAAGAAATGGCTCTTAAACTACTAAACTCAGTAATAAAGTGAAGGAACACCTTTTCCCAAGGAATATCAATGGATTTTTATTGCTAAAGACTTTGAGACTGCCATACTTCCTGCCCATTCATAGGCTTGGGTGTTCAACATTTCCTTGACTGTAATGAGATATCTCAGTAGTCTTCAAAAACTATCTTTTTAAACTTAAAATTATTTCTACTTTCCCTGGTTAGTGTGGTTCAATTGGTTCGATGTCATCCTGTGCACCAAAAGATTGCCAGTTCAATTCCTGGTCAGGGCACATGCCTAAGTTGCTAGCTTGATTCCCGGTAGGGGACATGAAGCAGGCAGCAAATCAATTTTATGCTCTCACATCAATGTTTCTCTACTCTCTCAAAAAATAATAAAAAAATATATATTAAAATTATTTCAACTTAATTTTGTAATTTTCAGAACACATTAGAAACTTAAAAATGCTTTAACATTTAAAAATAAGTGAAATATTTATAACTTTTCAAAAGAATTTACAGTATTCCATTAAAGACCAACCCCATGAAGAGCATACATCTTCAGATTATTGACTACTAAAGTGTCACAAGCATTAAATTACCAAAATAATAGATCTCACACTGTAGACACATACTTTCTGGGATGAAGGAAGTTTTCAAGGTGAAGTTAATTATTTAAACTTACAAAATAGCATATTTACTTAGCATATATTTATCAAATATTTACTAAGTGATTTTACATAGTTTAAAGTAGTCATTGCGGTGGTTATATAAAAACAACACACCTAATCCATGTCCTCTGTCCTCAAAGGGTATATAATCTAGCTGGAGAGACACTGAACACCTGTAATGTTACATGGAATGTTGAGAGTCATCCATACACAAAGACCATACTATTTTGTTATCGTCTTAGTGCATGTATGATATTGACAAAGAAAACATGAGGATTACTGAAATGTAAGATATAAAAATTAAGACTACATTCAACTCAACTAGAAATAGCTGGATTTTCAGCAACATCAACAATTTATGATATAGATAGTTCAAACTAGAAAACATTTTGACTGCAAAATAAACGTTATAATGATTATATGACAAGTTCTACATTCCTGTCTGACTTCCAGGATAAGAGCAATTTCTTTTTTTCATATGTTTAAGGCATGAGTGTAAAAAAAAGATCATGAGAAATTTTTTTCTGAAAACATTTTGACCATCTTGATCTTTTGACTGATTGTGAAGTATTAATACAACTCTAGAGAAAACAATAAAATGCTGTCACTTGGTACAAACTTTCTTGTAAAAATGTAATTAAAGAAACAGCATAAATATTTATAATAGTGCTATCTTAGAAGAAAAAGTAAAGAATATTTTAAAATGCAAATACATATATTTGAGCAAGATTCGCTTTTTCTTCCTTTTCCACTTTATTAAAACATACAAAAAAGAAAAATACCCATTCTCTAAATGCATTACTATGGCACCACCTACTGGAAATTTAGAAGATAACAGTCAAGTTATTTCAATGTAACTATCCTTCCTCAACTACAAGCATTTTAAAGATTATCAATAAAATGATCAAAGAAATGTCTAATATACATACACTGGTGAAGACAGAGAAATCTTACAAAATTATTAGTAAATTTTTATGTTAGGGAGTCTCTAGTTCAACCATTTTTCATTTTGGGTCCTATTAATCAGAAAGATCATATCTAGATGAACTAATTTGGATTAATGAAACTGATAATAGAATTACTAACTAAAACAAACACTTATCTATCTTAATAAAGGCCCGGTGCATGAAATTCGTGCACTTGGGGGGGTGTCCCTCAGCCCAACCTGCACCCTCTTCAATCTGGGACCCCTCAGGGGATGTTCGACTGCTGGTTTAGGCCTGATCGGGTCTAAACCAGCAGTCAGACATCCCTCTCACAATATGGGACTGCTGGCTCCCAACCGCTCACCTGCCTGCCAGCCTAATCACCCCCTAAGCACTCCCCTGATAGCCTGATCAATGCCCAACTGCTCCCCTGCCAGCCCGATTGCCCCAACTGCCCTGCCCTGCCAGCCCGATCACCCCCAATTGCCCTCCCCTGACGGCCAGGTCACCCCCAACTGCCCTCCCCTGTCAGCTAAGTAATCCCCAACTGTTCTCCCCTGCTGGCCTGGTTGCCCCTAACTGTCCTCCCCTGCTGACCTGGTTACCCATAACTACCCTCTCCTGCTGTCCATCTTGTGGTGGCCATCTTTGACCATATTGGGGCAGCCATCTTTGACCACATGGGGGCAGCCATCTTTGTGTGAGGATGTGAGGGTCAATTTGCATATCACCTCATTGTTACACAGGATAATAGAGGAATATGCAAATTAGCCGGGATGCCATAACATCATGACCAAATGAGGCTGCATGGCCCCTGGCCGGTGCGAGGGACCTCAGGTGGTGCCCCCCACCCCACGGGGCTTGATGGGGACATTAGTCCATATCCTCTGCCCCAGAGCTGGGCTAGGAAACCTCAGGCCATGCCCTTGCCCCAGCACTGGTCCGGGGGACCTCAGGCTGTGCTCCTCACCCAGCGGGGCTTGACGGGGGACCTCAGGCTGTGACCCCAACCCCGGCGCTGGGCCGGGGGACCTGAAGCTGTGCCCTCTGCCCAGAGGGGCTTGACTGGGGTAGGGCCAGCCAGGTCTGGGTCTCACCCAATGGGGGTGGGGCCAGCCGGGTCTGGGTCTTCTGCGGGTGGTGGGCAGGGACTTGATTCTAGGTCCCATGGCGCACCCCAGACTCTGACAGGAGGGAGATTTTCATATACATTTTACTATTTTCTTTCATCTCTGACACTTCTATTACAGAGAAAGAGCAAATAGCAATATTAAAATATTTCCTCTAGTTAATTCCCTTTTAATGTGCATGAATTTCATGCACCAGGCCACTAGTCTATATATATAAAAGCCTAAGCAACCATTCAACCGTTCGACTGTTCGCTATGATGTTCACTGACCACCAGGGGGCAGACGCTCAATGCACAGTCATGGAAACATGGAATAGACTGATGAATCTCAGAGGGAAGAGGAGAGGGGGGAGGGTGGGAAGAAATTAACCAAAGATATTATATGCATACTAGAAGCCTGGTGCTTGGATTCGTGCACCAATGGAGTTCCTCAGCCTGGCCTGTGGGGATCGGGCAGAATTCGTGCACTGGGCCTCTGACATCTCCTAAGGGCTCCCAGAATGCAAGAGGGCACAGGCCAGGCCGAGGGACTCCACCGGTGCACAAATCTGTGCACTGGGCCTCTAGTTAACTTATAATGAGAGATAATTCCTTATAAGATTAATTTGGTTCTATTTTTGCATCACATATCTGAGAAAACTAATTAAATCTAACTGGATAAACATTTCACAGACTGGGTTTTCTGGAAGCCCACACTGAAGCTGATTTGGTGTGCAGAAGAGAGATCAGCACTTGTGGAAGTGACAGGGAAAACTAGAATTGATAGAGAGGCAAACTGTGAGCACTGAGGCCATGGACAGTCCAATGTACAACTCTGGATCACATACATCTCTGCATTGGGCCAAAATGGCCTGATCTTTCCTCCACGCATCAATGGGAGCCAGATGTGGGGAACTCCAGGAAGTGCATGCCCTTGAGTGGAGCAGTCTTCTGTACTGAGGCAGACCCTGAAGAACCTGCCAGCAAAAGAGCTCTCTTGAAAGGGGATCTGGGTGGCTCCTCTCTGTGTATATACCTCAATGTGGGATTACAGAGACACTGTAAAGAGATTTTAAGGCTACATTTATAGAAATATTTATCAAACTGATAAATGTGATCATATCTAGCATGCTATTTCAATCCTTCTATAATCCTAAAGTTCTTCCTCTTCTGTGCATAACTGCCATCAAAACAGTCAAATTCTTTCCCAGCATCATCTGAAAGAATTTTATGCTGACTTCTGCTAATGTTCATATTTACCTCTTGATCATAGGTTATATAAAATCAATTTTAAAACCATATTTCTAAGGGCCAACACCTTTTCTTTTCCATTTCTATCTTTCTGGTTGCTAGTTGCTTGACACATAAAGGATTTGAATTTGCTACTGCCAGGTTCCTGTTGTCACTACCAACCTGTAGCTACTGCAAATGACAAAGTCCTCATCTTGAGATTTTTTTCAGAACATGTATGCAAGGTAAATAGTAGCCTCTAACCAACATCTCCAAATAAACAGCTGTGGTTGTAAATCCCCTCAGGAGAGCTGTATGTGACCCAGAGTTGTACACTGGAGTGGCCATGGCCTTGGTGCTCACAGTTTTCCTATCAATTCTAGCTCCGGAAAAGATAAAGTCGACATGTTTTTTACTGTCTTTCCTGAGTAGAAGGTTTTCTCCATTTTTCCTGATGTATTTGCTTTTTCCATGGGTCCTAGGTTTAATGCTGCTTTGCCTGATGACTGGCCTGAATTATACTTCATGGGCCTAAAGATCCAGGTACAGTGAGAAGAGAAGCTTTTAAATAAAAAAGTGAAATTATGTAGAAAGTTAATATTAGAATAGGAAAAGAAATAGCAAAGTCATGAAATTATGACAAATGCCAACAAATATAAATTCAGTCATCTTCATTTTTTTCTGGCATTTTTTTACTGCATCCCTTCATATGTCAGCAATTTTGTAAATTTTTTAAAGGGGAGATTATAAAAGTAATTCATTCTTCCTTTTGGCACAGTTGATAAAAATGGATTCAGGCTTTCTTCATTCTTGGACTTTGAGGCTATTTCTCAGTTTCTTCTCAGACTAAGGGATGCATTAAAACTGTTTTAATATTTTATCTAATACTAGAGGCCCGGTGCACAAAATTCGTGCACTTGGGGGGAGGGTCCTTCAGCCTGGCCAGCACCCTCTTGCAGTCCAGGAGCCCTTGGGGGATGTCTGACTGCCTGCTCCCGCCCTATGGGGAGCAGGCCTAAGCCGGCAGTAGGACATCCTTAGTGCTGCTGCAGAGGCAGGAGAGGCTCCTGCCACCACCACTGTGCTCAACAGTCGTGAGCCCAGCTTCTGGTTGAGCGAGACTCCCCCTGTAGGAGCACACTGACCACCAGGGGGAATCTCCTGCATTGAGTGTCTGCCCCATGGTGGTCAGTGTGCATCATAGTGACCGGTCGTTTGTTCGGTCGATTTGCATATTAGCCTTTTATTATATAGAATTGCAATTCTCTTGTTAATGAGGTCAGCCAGGTTATTGGAAATCTAAGCCATTCCAACACACCTCTGTCTCCACCACTCCACTGAAACTAACCGTGTCAAGATAACCTACTCTTTGTCCTCATTTTACTCAGAAGCATTTGTCATAGATGACCACTTTCTACTTTTAGAAAAATTATCCTGTCTTGGATGAAAAGACTCTTTCCTACTTCATCTGATATTCTTCTCTATTTCCTTTGCTGGTTTCTCCTCCAACAGAGCACCTTTTAATTCTCTTGTGAACTCAGTCCTGGGGCCTCCTCTCTTCTCTATACATAACCTTATCATATCTCAGGAATTCCCTTGATGTTGACTGCATCTCAGAGCTGATGATTCTTAAATTTAGGTCTCTAGGAGAACAATTCTGCTTCATGCTCCAAACTTACAACTCCAACTGCAAACTTATATACATACAGAAAATGAACACATATCAAATCATATGAAATTGGAAGCATGTCCAAGGCCATGCAGATGTCCCTTCCAAATGATACATCTCTCCTTCCTCCTAGAAGTAACCATTACCTGGATTTATGTGCGATCTTTATTAGGTCTTTTGCTGTTGTTAACATTCATGAATACATTCCTATATTTTAATTTTACCTAGTTTTCTTGAATAGTAAATAAATGGAATTATACTATATACTTTTATCTTGCTTTTTTCACTCGGTATTATCTTTATAATATATGCAGCTGTCGTTTGCTCCTTTTTATTGCGGTGCAGTATTCCATTATATGAATGTCCTCCAATGTAGGTTTACTCTTGTTGGATATTTGGGTTGCTTCTAGTTTTTGCTAGTATAAACAATGCTTCTAAGAACAGTTGTGTATGTGCAAACTGATAAACATGCACCTACATATTAGGAAAACTACTAAGGAATTACTGAGTAATGTACTCATAACTTTAGATGTTTTAAAATAATGCCAAACACTTTTTCAAAGTGGTTGCAATAATGTACGTACCCACAGTATAATCTGTGTGATTCTATTGATACATGCACACTTCACCACCATTTGATAGTGCCAAATGTTAATTTTTTGCCAATCTTGTTGGCATTTGCTGGTATCTCACTGTGGTTTTAATTGCATTTTCCTGATTACTAATGAGGTTGAGCACTTTTTTCATGTTTAACAGTCATTTTGATATATTTTTTGTAAAGCCCCTGTTCAAGTCCACTTATATATTGGAAGATTGTAAATCTTCTGAATGGAAATTTGAATTGAACCACCAAAATGAAGTCATGGCCCCTCAACTAATTCCAAGACTCAAGTCAGTTTGCAGCTCCAGAGCCACTCAAATGAAGAACTAGTCCCTTTGAGAAAGTTCCCAATTTTGTAGAAGTATCCATACTCTAATATACCCTTGCCTAAAGGGACTTGTGTCCATTTGCCAAGATGACTGTGCATTGGGGAAAACAATACATTCAGGTATTTCAGATATTTTGTACACTGTATCTAAACTGATAAAATTCCTGGGGATGCAGGAATGCCATTATGGTACGTACACCAGTAAGAATAGAAATTTATGTAGGTCAGATGATTAAAGCGTTTTGCGCTAGGTTCATCTTAACTGAATTCTCTTTCCAGCAGCTTTCCCCCCCAGAATAGTCTCTGGCCTTCTGAAATAGTTTTATTTTGGTGCATTTAATTTCCTTGAAGGTTAGTCTGTCTCAACACCCTCTGATTTTTTACAACACTGTAGTGTACATTTTCTTTTGTACTCATAATCACAAATTGAAACTTCTCCCAGTTTTGTCTTGTTTTTAGACCTACTTACAGGAAATTCCAATCACATTGGGGGTCTTATTTTATCAAAATTTATTAGTAATTTCTGTTTCCTGGGCATCTTAGGACACATAGAATTTCCCTTTCTTTACTCTGCTACCTCCTCACATCTGTTAATCTTGACAAAGTCTTACCAAAATATTGTTTGACTGTAATTTGGTTCTATTCACTTACATTTTTTGGCTCCATGAGAATGCCTTCTCACTTAATTTGCTGAAAATTCTGTCTACAGTTTTCTTTAGCTTTCCTTGTTGCTTTTAAAAAGGATCTGGGAACATTTTAGAGTTTGTCATCTCACCTAAGCCCATTCTTTCTTTAGTTTTATTATTGCCAGTCCTCTTGCTTACTGCAAGTATCTTCTCCCACCACATTGCCTTGTCTTTTTACTCCTCCGGGAATCTTCTGCTGGACAGAATGCTTAATGTTTAAATTGATCAAAAATTTCCTTCATGTTGAGTTCTTTTTCTGTGTCAAGACCTCCATTTTTATTCTAAGATCTTAAAGGTATTCCCCTATGCTATTCATGGAACAGCTGTATCAGAATAACTTTCCTGCCATCACTGTCCACAAATCTGGATAAAAATATATGAAGCAACTCTTTTCAGTGTTTGGATAATGGATAGTACAAAGTTGAAATACTTGAGAGTGTGAAGCATACTAGGTAACTTTCCTGGAAAAATTTTCAAACATGAAGTATGGCAAGTGCAACCCCCAAAGGAAGTTTCTTTCTTTTTTTTTGTATGGCATCTTTATTTTTTTCCATCACTATTTAACTCCCACTCCCCTTACCCCATACCCTCTTCCACTCTACCAAACTCCCTATCCCTGCAGTCACCACACTGTTGTCCATGCCCATGAGTTTTTTGTTTGTTTGTTTGTTTTTCCCCCTTTTTTGCTCAATAAATTTCCAGGACTACTGAATACATACTGAAGTTCCAAACTGTTAAATTTGGTTTTTATTTTTCCAAGAAATTAAATTACTTCTTTGAAAAATGATTCTGCTGTATTACTTCAGTAATCAATTTTTTTTAGTGATTGCTAGTCCAAATTTTAAGTTATGTGTTCTGTGAAAGTGTGAGGATGGCAAAATTTTCATAATTACTGAAAGGGGTGGGGACAATTATAACTAATACATCATTTCCTTTCAAGCCTTAGGCCTCTGGTTTAAAAATACCAACTTCCAAAATAAAGATCAGGCAGAAAATTTTGCTATTTTTCACTTAAAATGTATTAGTTTTTTTTAAATATAAATGTTATCATTTTAAAATTATCATTTTTTTACAGTTTCAATTTCTAATATGGTGAACAGCAATAGATATAACTGGCCCAAACAAAAGCTCATTTAGGTTTTCAATAGTTTTTGAGTGTGAAGTGGTTCTGAGACCAAAAAGTTTGATAGCTACTGTTCTGTATCAGTAATATTCAAATAGGAATTTTTTTTTCAAAGTTGAAAAAAGCTCATTCATAAACACCACAAAAACATTAAAATACGTTAAGATATCTAGAATTAAAAACAAATGAAAATAATTTTAAAACTCTACTGAGGGACATAAAAATATAATAAAAAGTCAGGCAACATTCTTTTTAGATAGGAAGGTTCAATAGTATAGGATGCCATAATTTTCTGTATACCAATCTGTGTAAGTCAATGTAATTGCAATCAAAATGCCAGCAGGATTTTTATTTGAAAGGACACTGAATAATGTAAAATTTTTTTTTGTAAGAGTACCGAAACTTCTGGCAAAAATGAGTATTAAGGGTATATGTGTTAGAAATAACACTTGACTTATTAGATAGGAAAACATATACGTTACATATAAAAATATTTTAAATCAATGTTAAAATAATAGTAATTAAATTAGCAATGGTAGTGGATAAAAACAAATGGAACTGAAGAGTGTTTATAAATATCAAATATAAAAATTTATTATCTAATGAAGATTACATTTTAGATCAGTAAGGAAAAAGAATTACTTTATAAATGTATTAGACATAATCTTGGCAGAAATTTGTGAATGCTTACCTCACACCTTAAATTAATATAATTTTCAACTGCATTAAAGACTGAAATAAAAAACAGTCATAAACATATTAGAAAAAAACACAGGTATTTTATAATATTGGACAGGGAAAACTCTTCCGAACATGATATCAAAGGCGGACATGATAAAGGAGGTCAACAGATCTGATTAAAAATAAAAAGTCATGAAACAGTATTATAATAAAGTAAATGACAGAAAAAGTGCAATGCATGTAATAAAAGATTAATGATTTCTAACATGAATTACTGCAAATTTATAGACATGAACACCCACAAGAAAAAATGCAAAGGGCATAAGAAACTATACAATAAATACAAACAGCCATTAACATTGAAGTATTTCACTCTCACTAAAAATAAAAATAATACAATAAGCTTTTGGCTGTTACTGAAAAATCTTAATGACTGATAACATTCTATGTTGTTGAACTTGTGAAGAAACACTCTCACATACTAGTGGTAGCAATGTAAACTGGAATAGCTTTGGTGAAGGACAGTTTGACAATTCAGTTCAACATTTTTAATTTGTATACTCAGTAGCTCAGAAATTATACATCTAGAAATTTAGCAGAAAGACAAAAGGTATAGAAATAATATACACGTAGACATAAGTAGCAGCCTACATTATATAAATTATAGTACATTTTCCTTAGAATCAAATACTAAAGGGGAGTAAGACAGGCAGATCCATACATATTTTCTTAAAATATGTCCACATTTATTGTATTTTCTGTGTTTATGAAAACCACTTATATATAGTTGCCTGTGTGTGTATATGTGCACAAGTATAGAAAGATGTCCCGAGGCATCAATACAAAAATGTTAAGTGTGTAGTTCTGGGTAGATGCATTTGGGCAGATTATTACTTATGTCTTATTACATAAGCTTTGGTTTATATATGTACTACCTGGCAGATTATGTGGCATGAGGTATGCATGCAAAAAATATGTATAGATGGGTATGAATTCATTTTAAAAGGCATCCCTCCACTGCTGATTTTAAAAACAAAGCATTAAATAGCCATCATTAAAAGATCTCATTTGATAGAACATAGCAACAAGATTTCAATTAGAACTAGTGCATTTACTCTTGAGGTCCCAGAGACAGTTTACACATAAATTCCTGAATATTTAGTGTTTTAGGGATTAACCTTTGGATAAAAAGGAATCTCTGATAGGAACTAGTGTGTTAGTTCTTTACCTATTGTCTCTCAGTTCCAATTCAGCTCCACCCTTGTATCCTTAGCTCTGTGATGCTGGTGCTGGGATTGCAAACTGCATTTTCCTGTCCCGTTTACTGCATCCACTTAGATTCTGCCAGTAAGTTCTACTAGAGGACAGTTGGAAGGCAGAAAAACAATATTTACTTCCTAGTCTTTGCTTGCTAATTCTACCAGTGTTGACCTAATAGCGTCAATTGATTCCAGTCTTCAACCACTTTTTTTCTAGAACCGTGGTCGGCAAACTGCGGCTCGCGAGCCACATGCGGCTCTTTGGCCCCTTGAGTGTGGCTCTTCCACAAAATACCACGGCCTGGGCAAGTCTATTTTGAAGAAGTGGCATTAGAAGATGTTTAAGTTTAAAAATTTGGCTCTCAAAAGAAATTTCAATCGTTGTACTGTTGATATTTGGCTCTGTTGACTAATGAGTTTGCTGACCACTGTTCTAGAACTATCTTCATTGCATCCCTCAGAAGTAGCAAAAGTGGAGAGGTGGTGAACCTCCTCAGACTGAGCAACTGCATGGGGACTTGGAGCTCTAAGTTTCTGGTCAGATGTGCTATCTGATGCAGTGAAGTGATTAATGGCAGGATCAAGATAAAAGGACAAATGTTAAAGGCCAATTTGCTCAGGTTAGCACTTTGGACAGTGTGTGAATGTTCCAGGGGTATTAATAGAGGAAAATGTCCATGTCAGTAAGGGTCTGGGGCAGCTCTGTCCAATAGAACTTTCTGCAATAATGGAAATGTCCTACAATACGTTGTCCAATGTGATAGCCAAAGGTCAACATGCCGCTATTGAGCATTTGAAATATGGCTAGTATGCCTAAGTAATTATATTTGGCTTAAATTAAATAGCTACATGTGGCTGGTGGCTAAAGTATTGGACAATGGAGGTCTAAGGTGACTGTAGGGCTGGAGAACCTGCAAGACTATGAAGTTGCCAGATATCTTCAAAGTTACTTGGGAGGCAAAAACCAGAGATATTACCTTCCTCTAAAGAAGCCCAGTCCAGCAATGGAAGACAAACATGCAAAAACTCTTTGAAAGATTATTCTGCCAACAATGTGTAAGACAGATTGTAGGGACAAGATTAAATATAGACGCCACTAGGGGCCAAATCCACTTGTCCAAATTAAGAGATCAACGAAGAAAAGGGATGCATGAGCAACTATTAAAAAAATTGACCTGTTCACAACTTGGCAATCCATGGGAAATAAAAGTAGAATTGAGAATAATTTCCCATTTCTAGATTATTATATAATTAACCAAGGGAATATGAGAATCAGGCTTTGGAAGAAGTGAGGAATTGTTTTGGATTGCAAAGTTTAAAATGCTTGTGAAACATCCAAGTCTATATGTTAGACGAACAATTGGAAATTAACTCACAAGGAAGGTTTGCTTAGAAACATGATCTGTGAGTTGGCGTGTAGGCAGTGCAGAAAGACAAGGTAGTAGAAATGACCACCCAGGAAAGTTGAGGAGTTACAACGGGCCTTGACAACTGTGATATTTAGGGAACAGAGAAAAGAAAATGACAAGGAATGCAGACAGGAATGAGAGTAGCTCAAAAGAGCCCGTCTCAAGAAGGTACGGATTCTAAAAATCAGGAGCAGGAGTAACCAAGTGACAAACTGTAAAAAGGGCTGACAATTATTGAACACTGTGGCAGAGATTATCGGAGTGTTTTATATATAGAACCCCATTTTATCTTTTCAGAGTCCTACAAGGTGGGTTATAGTGTAATTCCATTTTGAGAAACTGAGGTACAGAAAGGTTGAGCTCACTTAAGGTCAACCCGCAGGTCACTGATCCAGGATCTGGACTTAGGCATCTGGATCTAGAGCCTGCACTCTGAAGCCACTCAGAAGGGAGAAGTCCAGTGAGCTCAAGGCTGAAAACATTGGAGTGCAGCTTTGGCTGGAGCACATACCAAAGCAAGTTGGCCTTATGGCTGAGGTGGCCAAGCAGAACACTTAACCCTCTGCCTTTCCTGTGACATACAATAATGTGAAAAGCAAACTTCTTCACCTGAATGCTTTAGCTAGGTTTAATTAGTCTCTCAGGGTAGGGCCACAGATGATTCTTAGAATTGAAGTTGGAGGAGCATTTACCAAATGTCCTCACTTTCAAGTCTTTTAGGAACCCACATGATAGGCTTCTCACCTGCTTCTGATACACAGACAGGGTAAGAAATACTAGTCTAGCACTAGATTAATGAAGAAGTGAGGGCCAGCTGCTAAAGGACAAACTGATGTACAGACCATGGGCTAGTACAAGCATGTCAAACTCAAAGGCTAACACGAGCCAAATAAACAAGGTTTAAGTTTATGTGGGCCGCAAAAAAACAAAAGCTTCAATTTTCACAGAAATGTAGGTTATTTCGATAGAGACATGCTGAATACAAAGGGCTGAAATAAATGAGTAATCATTAACATAACAGAACCTTTTAATAAAAATTAGTATTTTTTCTTGACCATTAACTTACTAGACACTGAAGAACTGCACAAATTAATAAGCATAACACAAATAAACCTATTTTTCTTGTTCTCCAAAAGTGAAATATTTCCTGTTGCGTACACCGAACAAGTGAGTTCAAGACTAATGACGTGGCAATTGGCTGCTAAAATATTCGCTGCTAGTATCAGTGGAGAGAAATGGTGCGCATCTTAAGATGTGTAAGGGAAATGAATACAACAAGATTATAGTAATCAGTCATTAGTGAATGTTGTAGTTTGTTATTAATAATTATGTATAATAATATTGTAGGAATCAAATTATAAATTTTTATTAAAATTTTCCTTACATACTGTTATATTTGCTGATCTGCAAAAATATTTGTTGTGGGCTGCTTGCGGCCCATGGGCCATGAGTTTGACAAGCTTGGGCTAGTACAAGGCAAAAAAAAAAAAAAAAAAAAAAAAGAACTTTTAAAAAATTAATTTTGTCCCAAAATTACGTCCCAAAATAATGGATGTAATTTAAATTTATAAGTTCATTTTATACATTTAATTTATATTTTTCTCATAACATTGGATTTTCAATAATGTCCATCCCCTATTTAATCCTGGTTATCTAAACTTACAGGTTTAGAGGAGAAATCTGAAGGGAAAGATCCTACCCAATGTCCCCAATTGTCTTAGTAAGGCAAAGGAAACATTATCCCATTCTTACTGGAGCTGACATTGGATAGGAGGCTGAGGATGGTAGTGAAGGTTTGAAATAGTCATTGAGAAGAATTGTGTATGGAATAAGGATTTTTGAAATTCTGGTGCGTGTGCATGATTGTATTCAATTGTGTAGATAGTCTGTCACTCATGCCTCATTTAACTTTTATTAGTGTATCATTTATTATTTGACTAGAGGCCTGGTGCATGAATTCGTGTGGGGAAAGGAGCATGGGAGGTTGACTGGCCACCAGCCAAGGGAGGTTGGCTGTAGGAGCGCACTGACCACCAGGGGGCAGCTCCTGCGTTGAGCTTCTGCCCCCTGGTGGTCAGTGCGTGTCATAGCGACCGGTCATCCTATGGTAACTGTCGCTTAGGCTTTTATATATAGATTATTGTTGTCACCTCTATCAAAGCTAATTAGAAAAAGGTGGACTGGAGGGGGAAGGAGAAAGTAGATGGTATCTCATTTCTGTAGGCATTCCATCCCCCTCCCAAAAAACCCAATACTGCTTATGTGTATACACTGTATAACATTATGCAAACATGGGAAATATGTGGCCACAATGATTAACAGTAGTACCTCCAGGGTGGGGGTGGAATAAAAAAGGGATGGGGAGTAGGTAAGAATAAAAATACTAGCAAAACAGAAACAGACCCATGACACAATGTTAAGTAAACCTGATGAAATAAACACATGAACAAGGACCAGTCAACATGGACTACTGCATTCATTTGGCAAAGGTTTGTTCAATAAAAATACTGATTAGATGAATGCTTTGTGAGCACTTTCTAATTGATCTGCTTTATCTACTATAGGTTTTAGAGAAATGAAAGTTAGAAAACAAAAAAGCAAATGTAAGAACAGAACTATAATGTTCAGGTTGAAAATCGTATTTCTGTTTTTGGAAAGGAGATATGAACTGGGTCATCACATATTGCTATGGACTAAATTGTGTTTTCCCTAACCCCCACCAAATTCATGAGTTGAAGCCCTTACCCACAATGTGTCTACCTCTTTAAAGGCTGTATCTCTAGATGCAATTAAGATTAAATGAGGGTGGTGCTCTAATCCAATATGATTGTTATCCTTATAAGAAGAGGGACCCCAGAGATATTTGCGTGCACAAAGCGAGAAGGCTGTCTACAAGCCATGGAGAGGCCCCGGGAGAAACTAAACCTGTCAACACCTTGATTTTGGACTTCCAGACTCCAGAACTGTGAGAAAATAAATGTGTTTTTTAAGCCACAAGTCTATGGTATTTTGTTTTGGCAGGCCTAGCTAACTAATACATATAACTTGAGTAAAGTTAAACGGTGTTTAATTTGTTTAATGATGTAATTTTTTTTTAAAATTAACTTCCCCCAAGCATTGGAGTGATTGTACTTTTGGAAAAGGACAGGGGGATCCAGAGGCAGATTCAGCAATTCTGAATTATAGAACAAAGACACTGGCCTTGTGAAGAATCAGATAAAGGAGAAAATCCACCTTAGTCTCAAACCTAAAACTAAGCAAAATCATTTTTAGTCATGTCCTTGAAATTACAAGTGAGGGAAATATAAAAATCTTCCAACACACAGGGAATCCCAAGTAAATGGAAATTAAAAAGCATCGACTTGAGGTGCTGTGGATCTCAGACTTGAGCAGATCAGAATCATCTGAAGGACTTGTTAAAACACAGGTCACTCGAGGAGCTTCTGAATCAGGAGTCTGGTGTGGGACTCACGGATTTCCAATTCTACATGTTCCCAGACGTTGCTGAAGCTGCTGGTCTGAGATCACGGTTTGAGAACTGATTCAGTATATGGTCATTATAGTATTTTAATGAACCTGGAAAGTATTAGCGGGGTCTCAGAGGTTCACTCATGATTACAGCCTCCCTATGCCCTGTGTTTATAAGAAATCCTACAAGTCTTAAGTTTTATCTGTTTGAATTCTACCTTGTATCACTGCAAAACATACTTTTTGGGGAGTGGGGAGGACTATAGTAATCAAAATAAGAGCCATTTAAATAAAAGTAAAATCTGCCACAGACAACAGTTTTATGAAGTTCCAAGTTTTACATTACTGCCTATAAATTATATTTAACCCAGTAAATAAGGTAAGGAAATTTTGCTGACCTAAAGATTAAAGCCAATATAAAAACAAGTAATTTCTCCAGTTCTTGAAAAAGGTCACTTCTGTAAATAAGTACTTCAGGTTCATTACTAGGAATAAATAAACGGGCTTTTAAGTACAAAGCAAATATAATAATAAAACTTACCTTCGGCACAAAAGCCACATATGATTCTCTGGATGTTGGTTATAAAAGGAGAAATTTCCACATGGTGTTTTGATTGTGTTGTGTCTCAGTAGTCAGACACATAAACACAGATCACTTTACTGTTATGGTAGAATATCATAAAATGCTGCAGATAATTTAGAAAAGCTTAGATAATACATATAAAGCTTCTGAGGTTTTGACAGAACTTGAAAACCAATGCAGAACACAGATTCTGCTTAAGTGGAGAACATAAAATCTGAATCAAAACACATTTGGATAGCTATGATATGCAAAACCTACACTTACAACAGAAACAGTACCAGGTCCTTGTCATTAATGCCTTAGCAGCATCCTGATACCTTTGTAAGGAGCATCCTAGAACAACTTAATATTCCCCTTTCCTCCTCTGTCTTTTGTGAGAGGCACTTATACAGAGCACTTTTGGCGGCGCCATACAAACATACACGCAGTATAATGATATATTTTACTAAGCTAACAAAGTATTGTTCATAAAGAAATTTTATAAATTCAAAAATAGGTTGTTGGTAACATGATTACCTTTAAAGCATTGATTTTGATTCACAATGTTAACTTCATTAATCTTAAACAGAAGTTCCATCTATAAAATGTTCCACAGCTTCTTCCTTATTGAAAAGGTGGTAAATAAAAGCAGGTCAGATACTCATAAATTCTAGGTCAACAATAGCAACTTCATTTCACAGCACTGATTAGCAGAGAACATTTTCAATTAAAGTAGTATACAATTTACAAAAAATAGAATGATTCTGTAATGCAAAACATTGTCTTCCACTATGAAGAATATGTATGTATGTGTATGTATTATGTATACATATACATATTTCTTATAAGTTTCACTATTAAATAGCCCTTATTCAAGTATATTTTCTGGTATCTTTTGAAATAATCACCTTGCTATATTATTTGTAAATACATAAAAAAATAAAAGGTTAATCTAAGAAAGGTTAAAAGTTTCAGTGTGGTCGACTTAGTCACTTACTTCAGTGAAAACCTGATTTGAATTCAAAACAAGTTCAGGTGCCATATTAAGTTTAACTACTTAGTAAAAAAAAAAATATATATATATTTAAGTGTCAAATATTTAGTAAATTTCCAATGTGCTAACATTAGAGCAAAATAAAAAGTCTATTAATCTACTCATCACCCACTCTTAATCCCCAAAATTCATTTATAAAACTAAAATAACACACTAATATACAATATACCTGCTTACAAACACATAGGTAGCCATAAATAAAACTTTATTCTTTAATTCCATTTACAAGCTACCAAATGTTATGTATCGTACACAGTGTTGAACACTTAAACGGCTGCAGTCATGGAAGGATCCAGACTCAATGGAACAATGTAGGTAAAGATAAAAGCAGTAATACTGTAAGAGAAAGGTGGCAAAAACATGGTTTTTCAATGATACGATAAATCAGATTTATAATTATACATGAGATCTGGCTAAGAAAAAGTCTGAGAGCCATGCGATTCCCAGCTTTATTGTTTGCAGTCCAGCTAAAGTCTGTATAGTCATTTTGTATTTTGAAGTCATTAAAATAAAAAAATGTTAAAAACTATAGCAGCAATAAGCAAACCCTGTGACAGGAAGGCAAGGGTTAAGAACTGAAAAAAAAGTTTACACAGTGTGTTTAGGGAAAGTGTGTGCTGTTTATCTTCCATCAGCAGGAGTTCGACTGAGGGACAACATGATTCGGGCAAATCTCTCACACAGTTCAAGTGTAGAATAAGAAGGTAACTTCGGTGGCTCCTGGAAACCTTTAATCTCCGTAGAACAATCGAGAAGTTTTGGCAGAAAATCTGTCAGCTTCTCTTGAAGGTTTGCTGCAAATAGAAACAATTAGAGGTAACTAAGGATAGAGAGTGAGTGAAATTATCTTTAAGATAATTTATTAACTTGTAGTGGCCAGTTGATGATTCGTTTTAAAATATACAAAATAATTATCATCTTGAGGGAAGAGATAAAAAGATAAATGACAGTTCATAGCTTAGTTTGTAAATAAGAAAAAAGTAATGTGAATATTATAGAATATAAAAAATGATACAAATAAATAACATTAATTCTAACTGCTTTTAATTCCAAACAACTCAGGTGTCCATTAGCATTATTTAAACTTACATTCCATTTCTTGTCCAAGATAAGAGCACCATCGATTTCTCATATCTTCCACAGCAAGTATATCTTTCTCTTCCATTTCATCCACCAATAATAAGGGCAAAAATGGGACAATAAACTCATTCATAATAATCAGACCATTGTTTACTTCTCGATCCTCTCCAGATTCAAACAGTTCTGCAGCTTGCTCATTTAATTTCTTAATGCAATGAGAAAAAGAATAGGTTTTATTTTTTAATGTAATAAAATACCTGTAAGTGTAAATACTGAAGATGATATAATGAGTATGTTCTCAAATGGTATTAGAACTAATGGCAACCAGGAAAAATAATCTCAAGCTATTGTAGCATGGAAAATCTCTTAGAAAAAGCTATGTGTATAACAACAGAAATAAAAGGAAAAAGAAGTAGGGAAAATATTGTTATCATGCTTTTAAAATTTGTGTTTAGCTTATATTGATCATCACTACAGGGGCCAATTTTTATTTACTCTCCAGGGATGAACTTCCCCCAATGCTAAAATTTAATAAGCACTCAAAATAATTTTGAAAAGAAAGAAATTCAAACGCCATATTAATTTTGAAAAACTCTTTATCATGTCTTCATAAATGTCAACTGAACAAGAAAAGCTATATTCGTTGGTACAAAAATATAAAAGTAAACAATTAATTCATTTATCCCTTCAAAAAATTCTTCCTGAGTTCATGGCATGTGCCAGAAACTTCTAGACGCAGGAGTACTTAAGTGACAAATACAGAAAACTCTCATGGAGCTTACAATGTGGTACAGGGACTGGTTAAGTTTTTTCTGTGAAGAACAAGACAGGAAATACTTTAGGCTTTGAGGCCATATTGTTTCTACTGCAATTACTCAGCCATGCCATTGTCTTACAAAGGCAGCCACATATGAATTATAAATGAGTATGGTTATGTTTCAAATGAAACTTTACAAAAACAAGTGACAGGCTGGAGTACAGGCCAAGTGTGCTGATCCCTAACCTAGTAGAACTGAGAAATCCTTAAGGATAAGAAATATAGACATAAGAGATTGATAAGGAATCCAGGTAAAATAAGAGCTATAATATTTAAGAGCTTATGTTTAAAATCTTATGTTTATAGCATGATAAATATGATTTTAAATAACTATAGTTTTAAGCTGAATTTCAAATACAAAGATTATATTATTTCTTTTTTTTTTTAACATTCTGGAATAGTTCATTTCCTTGTCACTGTTGAAGTTTTATTGTTACCCATCAATATACAATAAAACAAACTTATAATCACTACAGAGAACCCAGAATTGTCTTGTGGGCAGATAATATATCAAGAGCTTGTAGACTGGGAGAGAAACCAAGATGGCGGCATAGGTAAGCACCTAAACTGCTGCCTCACACAACAATTTCAAAACTACAACTAAAAGACAGAACGGACACCATCCAGAACCACAGGAAAGCTGGCTGAGTGAAAATTCTACAACTAGAAGGAAAGAGAAAAGCTCACAGAGAATTGGAGGTACGGCAAAGGGTCTTTGTGCGCGCAGAGAGGAAGGGCGGCTGAGAGCCTGGCTGACTTTCTCTGGCGGAAGGGGGAAGGAAGCCCCCGACCGCACTGAACCCCAGTTCTGACTGCACCGAACCCCAGTTCCAGGCGAGCCCCTGGGGACCCACGCTCTTGTGGGGGGAGTCTGGACTCTCGGGCGGAGACTCGGGAGCCGGGGAAGGCAGAGGACTGAAAGTGCGCACGCGCGCATGCCAGTGCGCACAAAGGCTGTGGAGGTTGCCACAGGCTTTCCCTAGTGGAAGGGTGTCAGAGGCTCCTGAATGCACTGAGCCCCAGTTCTGACTGCAGTGATTTCCAGTTCCAGGCGAGCCCCTGGGGACCCACGCTCTTGTGGGGGAGTCTGTACTCTCGGGTGGAGACTCGGGAGCCGGGGAAGGTGGAGGACTGAAAGCGCGCATGCGCGCACGCCAGTGCGCACAAAGGCTGTGGAGGTTGCCACAGGCTTTCCCTAGTGGAAGGGAGTCGGAGATTCCTGACTCCACTGAACCCCAGTTCTGACTGCACTGAACCCCAGTTCCAGGCGAGCCCCTGGGGACCCACGCTCTTGTGGGGGGAGTCTGGACTCTCGGGCGGAGACTCGGGAGCCGGGGAAGGCGGAGGACTGAAAGCGCCCGCGCGCGTGCCAGTGAGCACAAAGGCTGCGGAGGTTGCCACAGGCTTTCCCTAGTGGAAGGGAGTCGGAGGTTCCTGACTGCACTGAACCCCGGTTCCAGGCGAGCCCCTGGGGACCCACGCTCTTGTGGGGGGAGTCTGGACTCTTGGGCAGAGACTCAGGAGCCAGGGAAGGTGGAGGTCTGAAGGCGCGCACGTGCGCGCAAGGGTAAGGCTGACAGGAAGCCAAGACTGAGACTCCACCCCATCCAAGCTGAGCACAGAGGCTATTGCAATTTGGCAAGTCTAATCCTATAAGGCTGTCTCCAGCACCAAACTTCTCCCAGCATAGACACAGCTGATCTTTACAGCCAACTGGCCTGGAGGTCAATTCTTCCCAGTGATACCAACAACAATCAAGACTTAATTACAACAAGGCTGTACACACAGTCCACAAAGGGGTGCACCAAGAGTGTCCACCTCAGGTTAACTGGGGAGGCAGACCCACTGGGCCATATTGGAAACCTAGCACACAAATCTACCTTACCAACTCAGGGAAGCAATGAAAATGCGGCGTCAAAGAATCAGATCACAAACGAAAGAAATGGAGGAAAACAAACGACTGGATATAGAATTCAAAACCACGGTTATAAGGCTTTTTAAGAATATCCTAGAAAAGGCCGATAAATATAACGAGACCCTCGAAGATATGAAAAAGGACCAACTAGAAATTAAACATACACTGACTGAAATAAAAAATATTATACAGAGACCCAAAAACAGACAAGAGGAACACAAAAATCAAGTCAAAGAATTGAAACACAAAGAAGCAAAAAACACTCAACCAAAAAAGAAAAAAGCAAAAAAAAAAAAAATCCAAAAAGTTGAAGATAGTGTAAGAAGACTCTGGGACAACTTCAAGCGTACCAACATCAGAATTATGGGGGTGCCAGAAGAAGAGAGAGAGCAAGATACTGAAAACCTATTTGAAGAAATAATGACAGAAAACTTCCCCCACCTGGTGAAAGAAATAGACTTACAAGTCCAGGAAGCGCAGAGAACCCCAAACAAAAGGAATCCAAAGAGGACCACACCAAGACACATTATAATTAAAATGCCAAGAGCAAAAGACAAAGAGAGAATATTAAAAGCAGCAAGAGAAAAACAGTTAATTACCTACAAGGGAGCACCCATACGACTGTCAGCTGACTTCTCAACAGAAACTATGCAGGCCAGACGGGAGTGGCAAGAAATTTTCAATGTGATGAATAGCAAGAACCTACAACCAAGATTACTCTACCCAGCAAAGCTATCATTCAGAATTGAAGGGAAGATAAAGAGCTTCACAGATAAGAAAAAGCTAAAGGAGTTCATCACCATCAAACCAGTATTATATGAAATGCTGAAAGGTATTCTTAAAGAAGAGGAAGAAGAAAAAAGTAAAGAGAAAAATTATGAACAACAAATACATATCTATCAACAAGTGAACCTAAAAATCAAGTGAATTAAAAACCTGAGGAACAGAATAATCTGGTGAATATAATAGAATCAGGGGCATAGAAAGGGAGTGGACTGATAATTCTCAGGGGGAAAGGGGTATGGGGGGATTCATGAAGTGACTGGACAAAAATCATACACCTATGGATGAGGACAGTGGGGGGGAGGTAAGGGCAGAAGGTGGGGTGGGAAAGGGGTGGAGGGGAGCTATGGGGGGAAAAAGGAGAAATAATTGTAATAATCTGAATAAAGGTTTATTTTAAAAAAAAAAGAGCTTGTAGACTGGTTGCAAATGCAAGAAGCAGATGCAAATACTATTGAAAAGGTAAATTTATACCCCCCAAAACAATCCTATGCTATTATTACAAAGACTAGAGGGCCGGTGCACAAAATTCGTGCAAGGGGGGGGGGCGGTATGTGTTCCTCAGCCCAGCCTGTACCCTCTCCAATCTGGGACGCCAAGAGGGATGTCCGACTGCCCTCATTTAAATGGGCAGTCGGACATCCCTCTCACAATCCAGGACCGCTGGCTCCCAACCACTCGCCTGCCTGCCTTCCTGATTGCCCCTAACAGCTTCTGCCTGCCAGCCTGATCACACCCTAACCACTCCCCTGCCGGCCCGATTGCCCCTAATTGCCCTCCCCTGCTGGCCTGGTCACCCCTAACTGCCCTCCCCTGCCAGCCTGGTTACCCCTAACTGCCCTCCCTTGCCAGCCTGGTCGCCCCTAATTGCCCTCCCTGCAGGCCTGGTCAACCCAAACTGCCCTCCCCTGCAGGCCTGGTAGACCCAACTGCCCTCCCTGCAGGCCTGGTACCCCCAACTGCCTTTCCCTGCAGGCCTAGTCACCCCTAACTGCCCTCCTTTACCAGCCTGGTACCCCCAACTGGCCTCCCCTGCAGGCCTGGTCCTCCCCAACTGCCCTCCCCTTCAGGCCTGGTCACCCCCAACTGCCCTCCCTTGCCAGCCTGGTTGCCCCCAACTGCCCTCCCCTGCCGGCCTGGTCACCCCTAACTGCCCTTCCCTGCCAGCCTGGTCACCCCTAACTGCCCTCCCTTGCCAGCCTGGTCGCCCCTAATTGCCCTCCCCTGCAGGCCTGGTCATCCCAAACTGCCCTCCCCTGCAGTCCTGGTACCCCCAACTGCCTTTCCCTGCAGGCCTAGTCACCCCTAACTGCCCTCCCTTGCCAGCCTGGTCACCCCCAACTGCCCTCCCCTGCAGGCCTGGTACCCCCAACTGCCCTCCTTTGCCAGCCTGGTCCCCCACAACTGCCCTCCCCTGAAGGCCTGGTACCCTCAACTGCCCTCCCTTGCCAGCCTGGTACCCCCAACTGGCCTCTCTTGCCAGCCTTGTCCCCCCCGAAACTGCCCTCCCCTCAGGCCTGGTCCTCCCCAACTGCCCTCCCCTTCAGGCCTGGTCACCCCCAACTGCCCTCCCTTGCCAGCCTGGTCACTCCAAACTGCCCTCCCCTGCAGTCCTGGTACCCCCAACTGCCTTTCCCTGCAGGCCTAGTCACCCCTAACTGCCCTCCCTTGCCAGCCTGGTCACCCCCAACTGCCCTCCCCTGCAGGCCTGGTACCCCCAAATGCCCTCCCTTGCCAGCCTGGTACCCCCAACTGGCCTCCCCTGCCAGCCTGGTCCCCCCCAACTGCCCTCCCTTGCAGACCTGGTCCTCCCCAACTGCCCTCCCCTTCAGGCCTGGTCACCCCCAACTGCCCTCCCTTGCCAGCCTGGTTGCCCCTAATTGCCCTCCCCTGCAGGCCTGGTCCCCCCCAACTGCCCTCCCTTGCCAGCCTGGTTGCCCCTAATTGCCCTCCCCTGCAGGCCTTGTCCCCCCAAAATGCCCTCCCCTGCAGGCCTGGTCCCCCCCCAACTGCCCTCCCCTGCAGGCCCGATCACCCCCAACGGCCCTCCCCTGCAGGCCTGGTTCCTCCCAACTGCCCTCCCCTGCTGGCCTTCTTTTGGCAGCAATCTTGTATCCACATGGGGGCAGCCATCTTGTGTGTTGGAGTGACAGTTAATTTGCATATTACCCTTTTATTAGATACGATGCTTACCTCCTATGTATTTGTCTTTATTTCAGACTGTTAAAGAAGGTTATACACTTTCTGATATTCTTAATGATACCACTAAGAAGACCTCAGATACCTTGGTCTATGGTGAGAACAGCCTCAGAACACTTTGTATAATATAAAATGACTTGTTTTCATGTGATTATGCTTTTAAATAAAGTAGTAGAAAACAAAGTGCAGCTGCCTTTCCCCCCTTCATTGAAATTAATTCCTTTTTCTATGGCTTAGAAAACTCTAAACTCTGCAGTTTTCCCAGGTTCAAGTTGGGACCTAAAGCAAAGATGGCAGAAGCTAAAGGCTCTGTAGGAAAACCAGGAAGGCAAGATAAGCGCTCTCCCCATTCTGCACTACACCAAAACCCTTCTTTAAACTGCAACCTGCATTCTGGTTCCCATATCATCTTAAATGGGCTGTTTTGCACAGATCAGCACACCTACATACACCTCTAAGGGCATGTCCCACTCCTGCTGGGGCACAAGTGTCACCTTCACGTGTAAAAATAACATTTCTATTTTAGCTGAGTTTTTAAGACGAGATAGAAAATCTAGACAAGCCTAGAATTATATACTATAGTTTTTGCCATAGGGCCCCTAAACAAGTATTCTGTGGTGTTGCTTTCAAGTTTTCTTTTGACTCTAAAGAAGACTCTTATTTTTGCTTCGTAGTGGTGGGCTCCTCTGCAGGCTCTGGAGTGCAGTCTCCCAATACAGAAGATGGACTCAGGGGGGCCCGGCGACCCAAGATGATGCTTAACCAGTCGGCAAAGCCAGGGGACAGAGAGAGCAAGGAGCCCACATCTTTGTTGTTAAATTTCTCATACAGACACACATAAAATTTATATCATTCTAGTGCAATTTATCTTTAGCTAGGAGAGAGGCTTAAGTACTAATTACTCACATTCTATGCAGTCTCTCCTTTCCCACCAAAAAAGGGAGTGGTAGAGTGATGAAGAAATCTAAATATAAAAATGTAATCATTCTGATCCCATTTTAAAAACATTTATGGTTTATCACATGCAATACTTAGATCCATAAAAAAGAAGGGATAAAGAATCAAGTCTATTCTCCCATCTTAAGGGAGTAAAACCAGATTATAGACATCATCAACTTCTTATCCCATCAGAGTTTATAAAATCAATCAGTTATATATGAGTCTGGAAAATTTGCTCAACGTAAGTCAAAAAGATAAAGTAAATAAATATTATGTACATTCAACTTACAAGTAAACATTCTCTTCTATAATGTGATATCAACTCTTCATCATGTCCTCTGTATGGGCCTTTGGACAAGAGTTCTTTGTTATTCTGATAAGCACAGATAAGGAACAGCAAGGAATCTATATAACTTAAAAATTATAAGAAACAGATAGCATTAGTATTTCATATAAAAGCCAATTATAATTATAAAACAATTTAAATAAACAAACACATTTTGATTACCAGAACAACATTATAATAAAAACTATCATCTGATGCATTGGAAGACTGAGAGCCTTGTTTTAAAAAACAGACATATAAAATAAAATAAAAATAACAAAAAATAAAAACAGGCACATATGAAACCACGAGAGTTATGTCTTAAAAGTGAAATACAAAAATAAAATAAACAAAACAAAACAAACAAAAACTGGGAGAAAAGGCCCTAATTTATGAATTCAGGTAGTTCCTTTTGTCTGCTTTGGGATTTATTTTCCTGATGTCTTTCATTTAGATTCAAAACTAAGACATGTGAAAGTCAATAAACTACTTGTTTAATAGAATGTCATTTTTGTTTGAAGAAAGAATGTTACTTTGTTTTTTAACCACATCATTGGTTCATTTAGTGACTATTTGGTCAGGTTTTTTCTATGCCACAGGCACAGTTCTAGTTGCTGAGAAAAACTTCATGCTTTGGGGAGAACATCCAAGGGAGATTAGAAAAACATGGGAACCCTAGCAAGATGCAAAGAAACAAAAGAAAACACTAACATAAAAGGCTGAAAGTGTAGCCTTGTATTATATTTAATACAAGTAATATTAATTTATGTTAATTAAATCTAGATATTATGAAGTTCAAACTAGTTAATAAAGGGAGGGGAGGAAAACTGTTTGAGTGTTATATTTGCCTATGAAATAATTACCCTTCTCCTAACAGGCTACAGGAAAAAATACATACAGATATATATTTGTAAAACTGAAATATTATAGATATTTTAAGATATTTCCATTGTGTTAGTTTGTCCAATTATAACATACCTTTATATAGATTAATTCAGAGAAATAGAACATCCTAAAAAGTGAAATATTATAAAGAAAACTCTAGGATACACTGCCAATCAGTATTAATGCTTATTATATAATTTCATGTGTTCAGATATAAATTATCAATTCTATATTCCAATGGTCAAGTACAGAATTACTGAGAAATTAATGCATTTGTGACAAATCAAATTACACCCTGAAACTGTCTGAAAAAAAAGTCATTTTATACATTTACTAAAAATGGCTTATTCTAGGAATTTGTTTTTGAGAAAACCTAAGATTATGAAACTTTATTCTGAAATAATATGGACACAATTTCAGCTAAAATTTTTGTTTTACTTATAAGAAGTGATAATAACAATAGTGTTGTTTTAGGTCACTAAGTTGAAGTAGTTTGCTGGCATATCTACCTTTTCTTTTATAGCTATTAAATTTCGTGTTATAAAGGTCTCCCCTGAATGACACTCTTATCTGGCCTCTTAGATCTGAGTCATCTCTCTGAGAATAGCCCTGAAGTCATGATCTTGTTCCAATTTTCTATTGAAGTGCACATTTCGTTCCATGTTTTATCAACTACAATGTGGTGACTGCCAGGGGGAGGGGGTGGTGGAGAATATAGGGGGGATAAATGGTGATGGATGGAGACTCGACTTGGGGTGGTAAACACACAATACAGTGTACAGACACATCGATGTGTTGTAAAATTGTGCACTTGAAACCTGTAGAATTTTGTTAACCAGTGTCACCCCAATAAATTCAATAAAAAGGAAAAAAATAAAGTTTTATAAATATGTTTTCAATCAGAATAAGAATCAGCAGTCCAGTTACCACATTTTTATTTAAGATAAAATAAGACTATATAGCCTGCTGGGCTCTCTATCTTTACTTATACTCCTTATACCACTGTAAACTTATGGTTACTAAAAACATTATTGTACTTCACTACTCAGAACTGACAATGACCCATCAGTAAATATCCCATTCGTAGCTTTCAAATGTTACATTTTTATTAAAAACAAAGTTTGACAGAACCTTTTGGAAATCCTATCTAATAAGGAGGGAATATGCTAATTGACCTTCACCCATCACTAAGATGGACGCACCCACAGCCAATAAGGAGGGAATATGCTAACTGACTGCCATGCCTCAAAGATGGCGGCACCCACAGCCACAAGATGGCGATGCCCAGTCCCCTCAGCCTCACCGGGGTGGCAGATGCGCGGCAAGGCTGGACCCCCCCCCCCCCCCCCCCAGGCAGGCCCGGCTGCTCCACGTGCCTGCCTCTGGAGTCTCCCAGTCGCCCAGGGCAGGCTTGAGGCGCGGACAAGCCTCAGATGGTGTCTGCCCAGCTGTCCAGGGCCGGCCCGAGGTGCAGGCAAGCCTCAGATGGTGTCTGCCCAGCCAATGCCCAAGGCACAGGCAAGCCTCAGATGTTGGCTGCCCAGCCGCCCAAGGCTCAGGTAACCACGGCCGGCCAAGACTTGCGCTGCCAGCAATGGCAGCAGCAGAGGTGTGATGGGGCGTCGGTTTCCCCTGATCCGCTGGATCGCCTCCTCCCCTGCGGGCTCCCAGACTGTGAGAGGGGGCAGGCCAGGCTGAGGGACCCCCCTCCAGTGCATGAATTTTCATGCACCGGGCCTCTAGTATTTTATATGCTGCTAGCTATGGTAACTGCTATACATAAAGTGAGAATATTGACATTTCTTTTTACAGTATTCTATAAACATTACTTGTCACCATTACTAACTTTCCAGTTGATCCTTCCAATTTAATTTACATTTGCTATACTAGAATATTGACTTTTGAACAAATATATATATAAGAAAATTATGAAATTTCAACATATTTCCAAGTTATATCATAAAGACCTTTAACAGATGTTAACTAAAAAGAGCTGATCTAGATACTATGCAGAGAGCTGGCAAGTGACAGTTTCATCTTTTTAATTCTGAATGAGATAAATGAATAATACTTTTTGTGCTTATCTGATTTTATTAAGTTATACAAAATACAGGGGTTCTATTTTAATTTTTCTCTTCCTAGTTAATTGTGTGACCTTGGCAAAGCTATTGCGCTGGGGAGCTTAGTTTAGCTGCAAAATGACATTTTAGTCTTAGACACTCTATTGAATTATAACATCATATTAATATTTTTCTCATATCAGTACAAATCTAAGAAATCCTAATATGAACTTAAATATTTCTATTAAAGAAATAAAACTGTGACCAAAGTAATAACATAAAATAGAGCTATTAGTCAAAATAGTTTTTTATTTCAATGACCAATGTGACATAAATTATCTTATAAACTACACAATAATTAGGACTTTAATAATTCGCATCCAAAGTGATGTGTAAAAATAATAGCTTTGTGCACTGTCCACCAAACAGAGTAGCACTGCCCAATAGAAATTTCTGTAGAGATGGAAGTGTTTTATATCTCGGCCAATACATTAGTTACCACATGTAGATACTGAACATTCAAAATGTGACTAGTCTGACTGAGGAGCTAAATTTTTAGCTTTAGAGTTTTAATTAATTTCAATTGTTACACATGGCTGGCGACTACCATGGTGGAAATCATAGCACTAGAAGTAAAGGTCTAGGTTATCATTTAAGAAAAAAATAGTTCCATTACTTCAGTATGGGTAAGGGAAGGCAAAGAAAGGAGGAATGAAAGGGAGAAAGAATTCAAAATACCTTTTAACTGGTTGCAATTTGGCACTATTTAAAATACAGCATTTTAAAAAACAAATCACTAGTCAAGTAAGTTCACAGTAAAATATATGAATTAAGAAATATGTAGAGAAACAAGTAAAGGCAAACTAGTGAATAACTGGTAGTGGTAAATAAATCAATAATGATCCTTTCTTCTTCATAACAATAAAAATAAATACCAACATTATCTATACTAATAAAAGGGTAATATGCTAATTAGGGTGGAAGTCTTCCGGACGTCCTTCTGGATGTCCTTCCAGACAAAGCCACAGCGGCTGCAAAGGCCGAGGGCTGGTCCAGCACTGCAGTACCTTCTGCAGAGGCCGTGGAAGAAGGCAGAAGGGAGAAGGCCTGCAGCATGGGAGAAGGTGGCTGTTAGGGGGATCAGGCCAGGAGGGGAGAGCAGGGGATCAGGCCAAGAGGGGAGAGCAGTTAGGCAGTTAGGGGGATCAGGCCAGGAGGGGTGAGCAGTTAGGCAGTTAGGGGGATCAGGCCAGGAGGGGAGAGCAGTTAGGCAGTTAGGGGGATCAGGCCAGGAGGGGAGAGCAGTTAGGTAGTTAGGGGGATCAAGCCAGGAGGGAAGAGCAGTTAGCCAGTCAGGGGGATCAGGCCAGGAGGGGTGAGCAGTTAGGGAGTTAGGGGGATCAGGCCAGGAGGGGAGAGCTGTTAGGGGGATCAGGCTGGCAGGTGAGCAGTTGAGGGCATCAGGCAGGCAGGCAGGCAGAGGCGGTTAGGGGCGATCAGGCAGGCAGGCAGGCAGGCAGGCAGGCAGGCAAGTGGTTAAGGAACCAGTGGTTCCAGATAGCGAGAGGGATCCTGGATTGGAGAGGGTGCAGCCCGGGCTAAGGAACCCCTCTCCCCCGTGCACGAATTTCATGCACCAGGCCTCTAGTAGTTTAATAAATAGAAATGTCTTTAAAATCATTTATATGAAAGTAATCTAAAATGTGTTTGCAGTCACAATACTTAGAAGACAAGAGATCAGTTTTCTATAGCTATATTTTTTTATAGTACCTGAAAGTTCAGGCAAAGAGATTGGAAAAACTGTCTTTGATTTGATGTCAGGATTAGACTCAGACAGAAGGAATATTAAAAAGGCAGGTGCCCAAAGGTTAAGGAATACAAAGAATTCCATGTGCTGGGCTACCAGTTTTTCTGGTCTCCAGCAAACTTCTGGCTTCTATCTAACCCTATGTCATTCTAAATTTCAGCTGTAGTATTTCAGAGCTTATAAAAACCAGACACTAATACCAACCTCACAGATTTAATTTAAAATAAAAAATACATTTTGTGTGGGACATATTAGCTGGGCAATTTCCCTATAAATCTAAAACTGTTATAAAAGAAGACATTTATTAAAAATATATATTGTGAATAAAATCTTTTCTATATGTAAGATCATAGCTGAATAGAATTACATACAAAAATTAAGCTCTTCTTTTCAGCTGTGTCCACTTTTCCTTACCTTTCTCTTTGAAAATTTTCTAGTCCAATTATGAGATACATGGTTGTTTCCCTGAATTTTCTATAATCCTGATGCCATTCCTGTAAGTGAAAGAAAATATAAAAGTAAATACAGGAAGATATTAAAACTACAAAGAAAACTCTTCATAAAGTAATACATTGTTCTAATAACTATTTGGGTTTTTTAAAAATTTGATTTGAGAGAGAGAGAGAAACATCGGTATGTGCCCTAACCAGGATCAAACCGGTTACCTTTCCATTCATGGGATGATGCTCAACCAACTGAGCCATGTTGGCCAGGGCTGATAACTATTTGAATTAATAGAAGCAAAGGGTTCAAAATTTAGATGAACTAGAGCTAAATCAAGACTAATTTCTGACAAAGACTATTTCTTAGTAAAATAATAAAAATGATTAGACATGGATGAAAAATTAAATGACACAGATCTCATTAAAAACATAAGAAATATAAGACAGGATAATCAATCTGGTTATCTCTGAAAAATTCCTCAGTACAAAAACATGAAAATATAGAGTGGGGCAAAAGTAGGTTTACAGTTCTGAGTATGTGAAACTGAGTTTATTCTTTTATTATTATTTATTAATTATTGTGTGATTTTTCATAAACAACTGCAAACCTATTTTTGTCCCACCCTGCATCTACATCACATTGAATGTAGGAGGTAAATGAATTTCCTACTCTAATGTGAATCAAAGCCTGGTCTATTATTTGATGCAGAATTTAAAGAAACTAAAAGAAAAAAATGTTTTAGCATAGTAAGTTTATTTGATCGTTTACTTTTTGCCAAATTTGTGTGGAATTTGACTTTAAATGTGGTATGTGAATAGTCTATTTATCTGAGACACAGTGAAAAGGATAGATGCATTTACCATTTCACTGCCCTACTACTTCCTAAAAGCCAGTTGTAGGCCAAGTAGCAGGACTAAAACACTCAGAACTGACATCCTATATAAATCATGATTTTTTTCTTATTTAATAAAAATTGATTCAAGGAAAACCATAACTAAAATACAATATAGGATTAACCTAAAAAAGATACTGATAATAAAAGTGTTAAAGCTCTTATATACACGTTATTATTAAGAAAATGAAAGAAACATATAGACCTGTTATTGGCCTACTATATTGTCCCTGAATATAAATCATTTTAATTTTAAGGTTTTGAGGTATATTTTTTATATTATTTGTAAAAACCTTATTAACAAATTAAGTCAAAATTTCTTTGCAAGTATAAAGTTAGGTTTCTGTCATTAAAGAACTGCCTTAGAAGTTGTGAGTTGGTAAACTCTTTCCCTAAAAAAGGCTAGAAAGTAAATGTTTTAGGATTTGCAGTCAACTATGTGGCTGTAGTGTGGAAACATACACAAACAAATGGTTGTGTTCCAATTAAACTTATTTATAAAAATAGGTGGTGAACTGCATTTGGTTTGCAGGCCAACGTTTGCTGATCCCTGACTTAGAACAAGACAAAGATATGTGAAATGTAAGAAATCCAAAAACATGTTACATGAGTATCTGTAAGAGTTAATGACTCTGAAATTAGAAAGAATAGAAGATATTTTCAGAATAATATGCTGAATCCAATCTGATGAAGCAACCTTGGGGAGGGACTACAGAATCAAATCACAATTTAAAATTAAATTGTAACCTGAATTTTGGGGACAGACGTAGACTTAACAACCAATTTGCTTGCCTTCTTTAGCATATATCCTGTGTCCACTGATTTGTGGGTATGTCCCTAGATTCCCTATTATGCTTTATTATTCTAATATACCCATTCTTATGCAAATATTATTATAAACATAATAGTTAAGATAGTATGTCTTGATTACTAGTAGAATAAGCCTCCTTAGTTGTTCTTCAAGAATGTTCACCAGGAAACTATTAGATTTAATAAATGAATGCAGCAAGATAGCAGGATACAAAATAAATATCCACCAATTGATGTCATTTTTATACACCAATAATGAACTATGAGAAAGAGAAACTAAAAAGCAATCCCATTTACCATTGCAACAACAACAACAAAAAAATAAGATTACCTAGGAATAAACTTAACCAAGGAGGTAGAAGATCTGTGCTTAGAAAACTATAGGACACTGAAAAAAGAAACAGAGGAAGATACAAACAAATGAAAGTATATACCATATTCATGAATGGGAAGAATTAACATAATTAAAATGTCTATACTACCCAAAGCAGTCTACAGGATTCAACACAATCCCTTTTAAAATACCAACGGCATAGTTCACAGAGCTAGAACAAATACTACAAAAGTTCATATGGAACCATAAAAGACCCCAAATAGCTGTAGCAATCTTGAGAAAGAAGAATGAAGTAGGAAGGATCACAATACCGAATATCAAACTATACTACAAAGCCACTGTAACCAAAACAGCCTGGTACTGGCACAAGAACAAACATATAGACCAACAGATCAGAACAGACCCCAGAAATTGACCCACACCATTATGATCAATTAATATTTGACAAAGGAGGCAAAAGCATACAATGGAGTCACGATAGTCTCTTCAAAAAATTGTATTGGGAAAACTGGACAGACACATGCAGAAAGATGAAACTGGACCACTAACTTACACCATACACAAGAATAAACTCAAGGTGGATAAAAGACTTAAATGTAAGGCATGAAACCATAAAAATCTTAGAGAACATAGGCAGTAAAATCTCAGACATCTCACGTAGCAGTATGTTTATGGATACATCTCCTAGGGCAAAGGAATCTAAGGAGAAAATAAACAAATGGGACTTCATCAAAATAAAAAGCTTCTGCACAGCAAAAGAAACCACCATCAAAATGAAAAGGAAACCACTGAATGGGAGAACATATTTGCCAATGATACATCTGATAAAAGGTTAATATCCAAAATGTATAAAGTACTCATACAACTCAACAAAAGACAAACAATCTAATTAAAATATGGGCAAAAGACCTGAACAGATATTTCTCCAAAGAGGACATACAAATGGCCAAGAGACATATGAAAAAATGCTCAAAGTCACCAATCATCAGAGAAATGCAAATTAAAACTACAATGAAATATCACCTCACACCTGTCAGAATGACTCTCATCAACAAACAACAAGGGCTGGTGAGGATGGAGAAAAGGAAACACTCATTTATTGCTGGTGGGAATGCAGATTGGTCCTGCTATTAAGGAAAACTGTATGGAGTTTCCTCAAAAAAATTAAAAATGGAACTTCCGCTTGGCCCAGCTATCCCACTTCTGAGAATATAACCTAAAAATCCCAAAACACCAACCAGAAAGAATATATGCACCCCTATGCTCCTAGCAGCATTATTTACAATAGCTAAGATTTGGAAACAGCCCAAGTGCCCATCAGAAGATGAATGGATATAAAAGCTGTATAGGGGACATTTACATGGTGGAATACTATGCAGCTGTGAAAAAAGAAGAGGGATCTCTTACCCTTTGGGACAGCATGGATGGACCTGGAAAATATTATGCTAAGTGAAATAAGCCAAACTGAGAAAGAATATATATCATATGATCTCATTTGTCGAATCTAATGAACAAAATGAATTGACCAACAAAGTAAGATCTGAAGCATACCTCAATGTACGGTTGGGGGGGATGAGAAGAGATAAACCAAAGAACTAATATACTTATATGCATAGCCCATGGACATGGGCGATAGGGTAGTGAAGATCTGGAGGGGTGAGAGGGGCTGGGAGAAGGGGGTGGTAAGGGGGGGGAATGGGAGATATCTGTAATACTATCAACAATAAACATATATTTTAAAAAAAAGAAAGTCAGGACTAGGCTGAGATCATTGCATTTCCATAAAATTCTTGAATCAGTATAGCAAACTCCTTAAAACAACTTGCTAAAAGTTTGATAGAAACTGCAATGAATCAATAAACCATTTAGGGGAATACCGTCATCTTTATAATACCAAGTTTTCCTAACATGATACATATTATTCCCTGATTTAGGTCTTCCTTTAATGTCTCCCAAAGTCATGCACATCTTTTGTTAAATTTATTTCTAGGCATCCCATAGTTTTGGATGATATTGTATGTAAATAGTGCCATTTTTTAAAATTTTCAATTTCTGATTATTTGTTATTGGTACAAATAAATTGATATTTGACATAGGTTTGCATGTTGCAAAGCTCTTACTAGTTCCACTGAACTTATCTGTAGATTTTGTTTGTATTATCTAGGTCTAAAATTGAAAACAATGATAACTTGATTGCTTCTTTTCATATCTTTTACTTTTTGCTTATTTTTGTTGCCTTACTGCCCAGCTTGAACTTTCAAACCATTCTGAGTGGAAGTGGTGACAGCAGATATCCCTTTCTTTTTTCTAATCTCAAATGCAAAGTTTTCCATGTCTACAATTCTATATTTGTTGTAATTTTGTTTTTCAAAGCACCCTTTAGCAGATTAAAGTACTTCTCTCTTATTCCAGGTTAACTAAGAGTTTTCTTCAAAAATGAGTGTTTCAGTAGCTTTCCTTTTATCCATTATAATATGGTGAATTATAATAATTGTTTAAGGGAATATAAAATAATTAAGTTTGTAAATTAAGTTTGTAAACATTAATCAAAGGCACTCATGAAAGCAACTAAAAATTAAGTGGATTTGTAAATTTTAAAATATACTATTATATAGTTAAATACATGTATGAATAATATATCATAAGTATTAAATTTAATAATATACACATAAAATTTATAACATGTATAGTATAAATTTAAAGTTTGAATAAATACTAGGTATTTGAATTGGTGAATAAAAAAAGGTATTAATTTTAAAGCCAAAAGTTAAGACAAAGAATTTTGTGCATAAAAATTACTGCAAGCCCAATCTCAGTACTCATGTGTGCTCTCTCACATGCAGGACATCCAATAATGACAAATAAATGTGGGATTCAATGATTAAAATGAATTTCTAACATCACCAAAATATGTGGTGAAACAAAAGAAAAAATGCAGCATGGTTTCAGTAAAGCATAGCATTTAAGAATGCAGGTTCTGTTAACCAAGTTGTAATCTGCTAGCTGTAAAAAACTTTTGTGGGTATGCCTTCACTCCATATGCCTCTCTTTCTCAGGTGCTTAGCTGTGCTAAAATGAAAGGAATATCTGTTAACCACAGAATTTCTCAGTCTATAGTTTGACCTCTCAAAAAGCACATTACCTCATATTCCTCCAAGTTTACTTCTTCAGGTCTTATCATTTCAAGTTTAGCTTGAGCCACTTTCATTATGTTGTGACACCTTAAAAAAATATATATATTCCTAAATCAAAAGCCAAATCCATAAAACTGAAAAATGTGTGTTAAATAAATGAAACTACCCAACACATATATAAATGAAAACCACTGTTACTGTTTTTGAGACCAATGTTGGATAGTTACAAAGTACATAAAAAAGATAGCATCAGTGATTCTAAGTCAAATTTACTACGTTATACTTATGGTTTTTAAATTATAGTCTATTAATAAAGATTGCATAGATAAAAATATACTTTTAAAAATAATTTGTATTTATTTAGCAAGCTCAAGATACATTAAATTTTATTTCTCCCCAAACAGCATTATTTGCAAATAGTACAAAAGAATCCAAAACGTTCTTATTATTTCAGGTAAGAATGGAAACATTCTAATAAATTTGTGATCAGAAAACACTACAAAATATATTTAGTTATCACATACTAGTACATACTCTGTCTTTTAAGTACAACACAAATTAGGTTATTAAAACAAATTGACTATCTGCAGTTGCCAGGACAAAAAATTGCAAAAGAATAAAAAGTCAATGTGATTATTCCATAAATCTCTTTCCCAAATTCAATAGCATAGTTTATTGGAACATGTGCATTAACAGATAGATAATAAGGGTCATAATCATACTTCTGAGCTCTTTGTAGTCATATATAGCAAAATAAATGATAACCATACTTCTACTATTGAAACTGAAATAGCCAACACTCACTGAGCACTCAGTGTCTACTAGATATTGTTCAAAACCATTTACTTGTACTATTTCTCTTAATCCTAAATTTCAGACACATGGTGAGGCAGGAATTAATACTAGATGTTCATTTCTCCTCATAGTCTCCTCTGCTAAACATATTTTTCATTCAGAATTTTTAAAATTTCATAGAAGGATGATCACTTATTTCAGAATTAAAATGCAATTACAATGAACTCCAAGACAGCATAAATGTTTCTGTATTCTAAAATAACTTCCAATACTTTGATCTTTAACTGAGCCCTTTTTTTTTAACAGTATTCATTCTCAATATATTAAATTTAAAATTTTAATATTAAAAAATAATTTTATAAGAACTTCTAAAAGAAAACATTTTTTGATAAACCAAAATTAATTTAACCAATTATCTGACTCCAAATATCCTTTAGTATAAAGGTTGAAAAATTTTTATCTTTAAAATATTAACTCCCACAAAGCAGAGATTATAGTATACTCTTCTGTGTATCCTTATATTGCTTAGTTCAGTACCTTGGTTCACAACTGCAATGTATGAAAACAATGAGCTATTTTTAGTTCAAGCTTTTAAAGGTCATGATTATAACCTATAGGTAAAATTACAAAGCAACTGCTCAAATTAAGTAAAGTCAGATTTTGTGCTGTATTTATTGAAATGTCTTTGTGTATGTGTAAAATAAACAAAAATATTCAAAAATAGCATTGGGAACTACAAAAGATAAGAACATTTTGAGCCTATGAATAAGGTATTTTGTATTTTTAAATTACCTTTCATCAAAACTCAGATTTCTATCTCCAAATTGTTCCAGCAATGTTTTCTCAATGATTTTCTTTGGCGCCTGGTTCTGGATAAAGTAGACTACTATGTGATGTAGACGATAATCTGTTTCTGGTGGGGTATCTTCTTGGGCCAATCTAACCAACCTTGAATATTCCAACTTAATTGCCTAAGAAATGTAACAAAATGTCAGTTTTGGTTAGCTACAACAATTAAATCTTTGAATATTATAACTTTAATTATTGTTTCAAATATGCCTTTTTGCTTTACAAACAAGATAGTATGTATAAGAATATTTATTGTTCCATGTTCCACAGATTAAAAGAACTTTCTAAAAAACTGTCCACATAAGCCCTTCCTTATCCCTTCAATATATAAATGTTCTTTGTGTTTCTACAAAGAAAAATGGTAAAATAAACAATACATCTAAGGTTACTATGTGAGCAATTTTATAAAACTTATAAAAGCCTAGTCAAAGTCCATTCAGAGCCTGGTTAGTAACTGGATGGGAGATAGCCTAAGATTGAGATACTAAGCATCTCCTATCCTATGTTTTCTAGAATCGGTTTGATGTAGCCTCTAGTATCCCAAATTCTAGAGCTGAAATACAGCTCCTGTAGAATACCCTACCTGAGAGAAAATGGCTGGCTCTTGAATCCTAATACTACTATCACAATTAACTTTTGGTTGAATAGCCCACAGATAGGGGATGAAAAAGCAAGGCCAGAGTGTAGTTACCATAGAATGAATTCCTTGTTGCTTCAAAATTTTTTGCATTATATTAGTATAATTACTTATTAATGAATATTATTACTATTACCACCTTGATGCTGGAGCTTTTCTTTATAGATAAAACACCTCATAATTTATAACTAATTATGATGGAAAATAAATACTAATAAATTTCTAAACGTGAGCAAATGGTTTGAAAAATATCTGCTCATACAGAAATATATGTAGAGTTATACATCAAATAATGCTGTATACAAGAAACCTTTACGATTAAAGGTAATTTTAAAAATACTCATTTATATTAGACTTTCACCTAATTTTAGCTTTACTAACTGTAAAATTTTTTGGGCTTTATGCAACATATATTTCAAATTATCCATTTTATAGAAGGGTTTTTCTTTGTCAAATGTATGCCTTTCTTAAGTAATTCTTGGACGTACAGATATTACCACCTATACAACTGTATTTTATAGAAGGGAGAAAATATAACTAACAGACATTAAGTTAAATGTTCTAGTTACATATTGTTATACTTCATTAAGGGGAAGGCTAGTTAAGTCCTTTCTATATAGCCTAGCATTATAATAAAGAATTACTTTATAGCTAAAATAATATATTCTATTAGATTATTTTTAGAATATGTATGTCATTCTAAATTCTGAGAGCAGTGGTTAAAATAGCCATGGAAATTGACTATACCTTAACATGTAAGATTATCAAGGTTCACTTCTTGGCATACCTAATTAGCACACATGAACTTTGCTTAGAACTATTTAAAATCTCCCCATTTTCCAAATTTGAAAAAAAGGCACATGTTCATTTAATAACCAAATTATACGGAATTTGATAAAATATATAAAACAAAAACTGTTTTTACTTGTTATGCCCCTTAGGCAATGACTGTTTAGGCCATTATAGGTGTGATTTTATTTTTTAATTTATTTTATTCTTTAAAATATATTTTATTGATATTTTACAGAGAGGAAGGGAGAGGGATAGAGAGCTAGAAACATCGATGAGAGAGAAACATCGATCAGCTGCCTCCTGCACACCACCCACTGGGGATGTGCCCGCAACCAAGGTACATGCCCTTGACCGGAATCGAACCCGGGACCCTTCAGTCCGCAGGCCGACGCTCTATCCACTGAGCCAAATCGGTTTCGGCAATTATAGGTGTGCTTTTAAATACTCAAATATTTCAGATATTGTGCTTTTGGCCTAAATTAGTATGGCCAAAATAAAATAAATTTGTATTGAGTTTTTTAAAATAATTACTATAGTTTAGAGATAGAAATAACAATACTAAATAGTTATCCATTTTTCTACCTACTTTCAAAATAGAGGCTGTGATTATTTTATAAATAGTAAATAGGTTTTTATTAAAGCACTGGAATATATATATATATATATATATATATATATATCTTCTTTTACTCTGAGATTATTTATTTCTTGATTTTGCTCTATTTAAGAGTCTCCTAATTTTCACAAGTAAATGCCAAATTTACAATCTATAGGTGTTTAAACCAGTAGAGGTATATTTTAATTTCTCGAAGTAATTTTTCAAATACACACAAAAATGCTTTTTACTAGCATACATTCCTCATTTTAAAGTTTAGTTTTCTAACTTTTAAAAATATTCTGCAATCCTATTTATTCCTTCAAACTGTCAACAGATTTAGCATGCTAATATATTTAGCAGAGCTCTAATCAATCTATCACTAATACAGTTAACTGTTGAGTTATTAAATCAACCTCATATTAATTCCTCAGAGTCCTTTATACTTAGAACTGTTTGTCCTTTCAGTTAATTTAATTATCACTGATACTGCAATGAAACCACCACACATTTACAAAATGAAATGTGACGTTGGTCAATAGGTGATAGAACTGCTTTGCATTTAATTTTTTTTTAATATATTTTACTGATTTTTTACAGAGAGGAAGGGAGAGGGATAGAGAGATAGAAACATTGATCAGCTGCCTCCTGCACACTCCCTACTGAGGATGTGCCCGCAACCAAGGTACATGCCCTTGACCGGAATCGAACCTGGGACTCTTGAGTCCGCAGGCTGATGCTCTATCCACTGAGCCAAACCAGTTAGGGCTGCATTTAATTTTTTGACTTTTCTTCACCAGTCCTATACTAACCAGGCCCAATTTTACCTATGGTTTTATTTCCCACTAGAGGCCTGGTGCACAAATTCATGCATGGTTGGGGTCCCTCGGCCGGGCCGGCGATCGGGGCTGCAGGAGGTTGGCCGGCTGGTTGGAGGGAGGGGCCGCAGGAGGTTGGCTGGCTGGCCGGGGGGAGGGGCCATGGGAGGTTGGCTGTGGGAGCACACTGACCACCAGGGGGCAGCTCCCACATTGATCGTCTGCCCCCTAGTGGTCAGTGTGCGTCATAGCGACAAGTCGTTCGGTTGTTCAGTCGTTCAGCTGCTTAGGCTTTTATATATATAGATTAGAGGCCTGGTGCACAAAATTTGCGCAAATCCGGGACCCCTCGAGGGATGTCCGACCGCCCATGGATCGGGCCTAAACTGGCAGTCGGACATCCCTCTCACAATCTGGGACTGCTGGCTCCTAACCACTCACCTGCCTGCCTGCCTAATCACCCCTAATGGCCTCTGCCTGCCGGCCTGATTGCCCCTAAGTGCCCCCCTGCCAGCCTGGTTGCCCCTCACTGCCCCCCCCTTCTGGCCTGGTCACCCCTAACTGCCCCTCCTGCTGGCCTGGTTGCTCCTAACTGCTCCCCACTGGCCTGGTCGCCCCTCACTGCCCCCTTCTGCCAGCTTGGTCGCCTCAGGCAGCCTGCTGTTCGGTTGTTTGGTCGCCCCTCACTGACACCCCTGCCAGCCTGGTCGCCCAATGCAGCCTGCTGTTCGGTCGTTGCATGAGGGTGTCCAGACCAATTTGCATATTACCCTTTTATTAGTATAGATTCTTCTTCAACAAAGACCTCCTCCATCCACCTAGGTCAGGCTTGTTCCAAGATGCACATGTGCCTTTCTCCACATACAAGTTGTCTTTTCTGGTCCATTCCCCATCTATCTACAGATGACTCATTCAGTAAGACTAGTTTAAGTCTCTCTTACAATCTTCAATTCTAAAGCTTCAAATGATTTCTACCTAACACTTTTTACTTTTCTAAATCATACTATAAAATTATTCTAAATTTATAACTTCTTACAGACTTTATTTTGATATAACTATACATATATATTAGAAGATACCAAACATACAAATATACAATATACTTTGGAGCAGTAGGATCTGAGGGAAAATTGACTAGACTAAGATTCAGAAAGCTAGTATATCATTTACTAATTGTGACAGAGAACCAGTCACATAATTCTCTAAGTGCTATTATCTCTAAAATAATGTTAGTTGAACACAAAGAGAATGTGTGTCTATATATAAATAAATGTATATATTTTAAATGTTTATGGACTATTTTTAAAAACTGACAGTGTAACAGGGATGAAGAAAACCCACTTCACATTCCAGAGGATCAGCATCATGTAGGGTACATTCTTTCACCACAACACAAACAGAATTATAAGTAAAGGTAACTCTCAAACTAAACACTTAGAAATTTAAAATACTGCTTTAAATAATTCTTAGGCCCAAGGAATAAGTGTATAGTAATATTGAGAATATAAGATATCAACATCTATAGGACACAGCCAGATTGGTTGTCCAAGAAAATTTCCAACTTAAGCAAAATAAAACTATTTCAAGAAACTAGGGAAAGAAAGAAAATAAACCAAAGTAAACTATAGAAAATAAAATAATGTGGTGATTGGATATAGTTAATTATTTTTCTTTCCAAAAAGCTAAATGGAAGACCAAAAATGGAAGAAAACTCAAGACCAGAAATAAAGGTGATAATACCAAAAATACAGGTAAAAGTTTTAAAAATTATAAAAGAATAATACATATAACTTTATGCCTATAAACTATAACATCTTGATTAAAAAGATGATCATCTAGGAAAATACAAATTACCAGGATTGCTTTAAGAGGTAGAAAAACTGAAGAGACCCAGCAAAACTACAGAAGAACTGAAAACGTTGCCCGAGATATGTGCTCAATAAAGGAATCAGGCCCACATTGTTTTAGAGCTGTGCTGGTATGTCAAATCTTCAAGGACAAGATGATTTCTATCATATCTAAACTGCTCCAAAGCCTGAAAAAAGGGAAGAGTCTCCTTAATGATTTTACAAGGCTAGTTTAAAATGAGTATCAAAAATTGACAAATATAGAAAAGAAACTATATCAAGTTATCTGTGAACATAGATTTCAACATCCATATTCATTTTTAATAAACTACTCTGTGTACAAAAAATATATAGGAATACATGGTGTTTACAATGATTTTTTTTAAAGTCAATGTTAAGATTACAAATTAAAAAGAAACAAGTTCAGCATCTCAAATAGATGCATTAAAATTTTTCTAAATTCCAGCACCAGTGTCAAAAAAAATTATGAATTTAAGAGTGTTTTTAGATTTATAAGAAGAATTGATTAAAAACCCCATCCTATATAATAAAAGCCTAATATGCAAGTTGCCCCCCTGGGTGGTCGTTTGACAGGGAGTTCGACCAGGAGCTTGACCGCTTGCTATGACGTGTGCTGACCACTAGGAAGTGGTGTGGAACATATTGGGCATTGGCGACGTGGTGCTGGTGGCAGGTAGCCATGGAGGCGCTGCCGGCCCAATGGGCCCCGATGAAAGCGGGATCGCAGTGCAATGGTGGAGTAGGTGAGTGTGCAGTGCCAGGCCAAGGTGGATGCGAGCGGGGACCTGATCACCCCGCCAACGGCAACCAGCAGCAGCGGCGGGGGGCAGGGCCGCTGCCCGGCTCCCAGGCACTGAGGGAGCTGGGCTGGGGAGCCCAGTACCGATCGTTTGCCCCGCAGGCGAGATGGTGGAGGAGGTGAGGTGACAGTCCACGCCAGTGGTCGGCAAACCGCAGCTCACGAGCCACGTGTGGTTTGCCGCTCTGTTGACTAATGAGTTTGCCGACCACTGGTCCAGGCCAAGGCAGGGTGCCAGGTGGGGCTGCGGGGTTGGGGGCATAAGCTGGGGCTGCGAGGCTGGGGGCACAAGTTGGAGCCCGATCTCCGCAGGCCACCCCCAGGAACCCTACCCGTGCATGAATTCATGCACTGGGCCTCTAGTATCCTATGTAATCAAAGCTTAATATGTAAATCAACCAAACGGTGGAAGGACCAGTTGTTATGACACACACTGACCACCAGGGGGCAGACGCTCAACGCAGGAGCTGCCCCCAGCCCGCAGGCCAGCCAAGGAGGGTGCCAGCGGAGGCCATCAGTCTCCCCGCATAGTGAGGCAACCGGTGGTGGCAGGGGGGCAGGGCTGGCCAGCAAGCGGGCAGTAGTGGGGACAGCCAGTGAGCGGGCTGGCACCGCCCCCCGATCACCCCACCGGTCGGCCCTGATCGCTGGCCAGGCCTAGGGACCCCACCCACGCACAAATTTCGTGCATCGGGCCTCTCGTACTTAATAATAAAACACACTAGAGACATTCTCATTAAAATAAAGAACATCTAAGGCATTTTTGTTGTTTAAATTAAATAAGCATTTGCTTTGCTAAAAATTTTGTTTTGTCTATAAGTTGCAAATTGCATTTTTCTTTAAATTTGTTTTTAGTGTCTTACTGTGTAGAATTTTTAAAATCTTATAAAATATACCAATATTTTCTTTATGGATTTGGGCCTATATGAGCAATTTCAAAATTATGCACATCTTTAATTCTAGTATTTTCAGGAGTTTATTTTTGTTTAGATTCCTAAATAAGGGATTTTGTTTACTAGAAGTAGCCAAGTAGTCCAAACATAAAATTTTGACTAAAGCATCCTTTATACACTGACTTGAAATAACATCTTTCTCACATATTAAGTACCAGTTATAAGTGGAACTGCTTGGGTCTCTCCATTTCACTGATATATTTTATACTAGTATCTACTGAATAAACAAAGGAGTAATAACAATAGGCATTTCAAAATTAAAAGAGAGTGATAAAGTTATGTCACCAGGAAACAACTGTTATGAAGAAATGAAATAAACGCTAAAAAAGGTTTCATAATATAAAACTGTTATTACTTCATTAACATCCTAAAGGTCCTTTCTTAGGTTTAGAAAAAAACTTATACAAAAAAATTTTAATGTCTTTTAAAGTAAGTGAAAAAAGTTAAACTAATTCCACGATTATAATTATCATATGACCTTTCACTCCCACTGTACATACACACACAAGCAACCAGTACTTTGAGAATGTTATTCTTTTTTTTCCTTCTGACTTTTATTTTTGCTCATCAGAGTAGTCCTGAACTGCCTTCCTCTGGATTTCATTTTTGCATGATAGAAACTTTTGTTTTTAAGCCATTATTTTTTGGGGGGATCTTCCTGTTAACAATGAAAACTAATCCTAACAAATAGTCAAATTGGGAGAAGAACCTAGGTAAGTGTCTTTCCTCATTTATTTTCCCAGATCTCTCTACCAGTTAACTCTTTCATATTACATGGTTATAGGAGCAGACTCCCATGTGGGAGGCTGATATAGTCACTGATTGGGTTGGTAACTCATCCTAATTCAGAAGTTAAACCTTAGCAACTCCACTACCCAGCCTGATGTAAGTTTCACTTTGCAACTTATATTTTTTATCAGTAATAATGCTAATATTTTTATCACATGGTTTTGCCACTAGCACACATATACAACACATAAAAAAATGGTCTGATCATAAATGCATAAGGAAATCCATATCTAGAAGTACTTAAGGCACAGAGATGAAAAGCTTCCTTCTTCTAGCTGAAAAGCCAACAGAAAATAAACCCAACAAAGATTTTTTGGTAATGTGACAGGATAGAAGAGATATTTAAAAAAACACTTTCTCCCTCAATTTATAAAAAACTATTAAAAAATTAAAAATATACTATATCTATTTTAAGAATAATAGGAAGACAGAAGTGGCCATCATTTGTTCGATACTGTGCTATATACATATTTTGGACACCGTATTACTGAATAACTGCAATTGCTATATATTACTTTTGAACAGATTTCCTAAAATTATATATTATCAACTAGAATTTTCCAAATGTTAGTCATATACTTATACATTATTTATAACTATATAAAAGAATTATAAACAAATAATGTTTACATAAGATTACATGCATATATACTCCTCAATTACATATGGGTAAAAATAAAATGTACACAAATATAAATTTCAGAAATTTGCTACTTCATAAAAATTAGAGGGTAAACCAAAAAAGAAATATATGACATATGGAAAATACAAGAAGAACCAGATGCACAGGGCACCCCAGAGGTGATGGGGAAAGGAAATCTCAAAGCACAGGAAACAGTGCAGGCCATGAGGCTCTACAACAGACTTCCCCAAGAAGATAAAATTCACAAGAACAGAATAAGAGGAGATTCAAGCAAATGGTGGAGACTTTAGAAGTGAAACAGTGATAACACATAGAAAATTAAGCAAACCAAAAAACAAAACTCCAAGGAAAATGAAAGCTGAGGTTAAAAAAAGTGAAAGTAATAATGTTTAGAACTTAGGTCAATTCCAAGGAGCATACTAGTACATAGGCATTATACAAAGAATTATGAATTAATCAAAATGGCAAGATTTTAGGCGTGTGTTTGTGTATGCTTGAGAGAGATGTAGAAGTGACAGGAACTGTATGTGTGAGTCAATATGAGCATGTGAGGTGGGAGAAGAAAGGGCTCATCATTCACATCCCACAGCAGGGAATTCAAAGTAAATGTGTAGAAAAAATGTACCTCATGTGAAGATTAAAAATGGTGGCAGAGTCATGCTTCCAGGACCAAACTGGAATTATAAGTAAAATACAAAAAAAAAAAAAAAAAAAATATCCTGAATAATTAACTGAAGACTAGCTGGAGAGAACCCTGATAACCAAAGATGTCAAGTGAAGACAGCACAGAGACTGGTAGGAAGGGAGGAGGCACAAAAGAGCTGGATGGGATCCCACAGACAGCAGCTGAAATTCCAGAGAAATATCTCAGCTGTGGGGAGTTGCCACTGAGAACTCTGGGGTCTATTCTCCAAGCTGGCCACCCCAGCAGAGAGCACAACTGGGAAAGGTGCCCACATAAAATCTGGCTATGAAAAGCAGCAGGGTTGCTGTCTTCCATGGAAAGATGGTTGGAAATGCAGGCACCCTTTTAAAGGACCAACACAAAGTATTCTATGTGTAGCCACTCCCTTCTGCTCCAGCAGAGGGAGGTCAGAGTGGACAGGAGCTATGTGAGCAGAAGCTAAAGTAGGGGGCTCTAAGGATAGAGCTCAGAAAGCAGACACTCCGGGTTCCTGTGCTGAGTTATTCCCTTACACTGTGGAAGTCATCTTACACAGACATTTGCTATCCAGGCAGTTTTGCCTACAGGGAAGAGAGTTGAACCACCCTATTGGAAAATACATTGCCCCACCCTGTGGAATTTCCTAGGACCATAAGGAGACTGAGAATAACAATTTCCCTCCGCAGAAGCAACTACCCCACCCTGTTGGAAGAACTATCCTCCCCTGTGAATGATTGCCTGAAGGCTACTCAAGACTTAATCCAATCAGTCTTCAGGCAGAGGCGGTATCTGGAGGCTATGAGTATTTCCCTGATCAAATTAGTGAGAAACAGCATCTGACACTGTCCTGCTCTAGAGATTAGAGGCACAGCAGATCTACCTAACATAGTCACAAACCGAAACAGGCAGCGAAAATGAGGAGACAAAAAAACAACCCCCAAATGAAAGAACAAGAGAATTCTCCAGAAGAACAGATAAATGAAATGAAAATAAGAAATTTTTCTGATATAGCATTCAGAATAATGATGGTAAAGATGCTCAACAGCATGAGAAAAGACACAGTAACTATGAAAACAGAAATAAAGAATGACATAGCACTAATAAACAACACAGTGGAAGGAATACACAGCAGATCAGGGGAAGCTGAGAATTGGATCAGTGAATTAGAAGACAGGGTAGAAAAAAATCACTCAGAGAACAACAACAACAACAAAACAATTAAAAAACAGAAGGGACAGATTAAGGGAGCTGTGGGACAACCTGAAATGTAACAATACGAGGCAGAAAGGGAGAAAGAGACAGAGAAAGTGTTTAAAGAAATAATGGCAGAAAACTTTCCTAACCTGGTGAAGGAAAAAGTCACACAGTTCAGGAGGCACAGAGAGTCCCAAACAAGAAGAACTCAAACAAGCCCATGCCCAGACAAATTCTAATTAGAATGCCAAAAATTAAAGACACAGAATCTTAAAGGCAGCAAGAGAAAAGCAAACTGTTACCTACAAAGGATCTCCCATAAGGCTAACACCTGATTTCTCATCAGAAACTCTATTGGCCAGAAGGGAATGGCATGAAGTACTCAAGGTAATGAAAGCAGGGAACTGAAACCAAGATTACTATATCCAGCAAGGCTATCATTCAAAATAGAGGGTGAAATAAAGAGCTTCCCAGACCCCCCCCCCCAAAAAAAAAAAGGCTAAAGGAGTTCATGACCACAAAGCCAGCATTACAAGAAATGCCAGAGGGACTTCTGTAATAAGAAGAAATAGAGAGAAACCTAGGCATACAGAATTAAAATGACAATAAATATGTACCTATCAATAATATCCTTAAATGTAAATGAATTAAATGATCAAATCAAAAGACATAGGGCAGCTGAATGGATATGAAAACCTGACACAACTATATGCTGTCTACAAGAGGTCCACCTGAGAAAAAAAGACACACACAAGATGAGAGGGAAAGGATTGAAAAAATTTTTTCCATGCAAATAAAAAAGAACGAAAAGATGGGGCAGCAATACTCATATCTGACAAGACTTCAAAATGAAGGCAATCACAAGAGCCAACAAAGCACACTACATAATATTAAAGGGAATCAATCCAACAAGAGGATATAACCATGATAAACATATATGCACCCAATATAGGAGGAGCACCTAAATATATTTAAAAAAAAAACTTTTAAAGGACTTTAAAGGAGAGATCAATAGTAATACAGTAATAGTCAGGGACTTTAACACTCTGCTGATTTCACTGCATAGATCTTACAGACAAAAGATTAACAAAGAAATAGTGACTCTAAAGGGCACACTGGATCAGATATATTTAATTGACATTTATAGAACATTTCACCACAAAGCTGCAGAATATACATTCTTCTCAAGTTCTCATGGGTAATTCACAAAGATAGACCACATGTTTGAACACAAAACAAGTTTCTACAAGTTCAAGAAGATGGAAATCATATCAAGCATCTTCTCAGATCAAAGTGGAATGAAATTAGAAATAAACTGCAGTAAAAACACATCAAAGTATTCAAACACATGGAGGCTAAATAGCATGTTATTAGACAATGAATGGGTAGCCAATGATATCAATAGAGAAATCAAAAACTTCCTGGAAACAAATGAAAATGAACATACAACAATGCAAACTTCTGGGACACAGCAAAAGCCTTCTTGAGAGGGAAGTTCATGGCACTACAGACATACCTCAAAAAATAAGAAAAATAATAAACTATTTAACCCTACAACTTAAAAAAAAAAAACACTAGAAAGAGAACAACAAGAAAAGCAAGCCCAGATTAAATAAAAAGAAGGAAATAATAAAGTTTAGAGTAGAAATAAATAACAGAGAAAAAATACCAAAAAATCAATGAAACTAATAGCTGGTTCCTTGAAAGGATAAACAAGATTAGGGAACCATTAGCCAGACTCACCAAGAAACAGAAAGAGAGAACCCAAATAAATGAAATAGAAAAAAGAAAGTGAAGAAGTAACCACTGACACCACATAAGTACAAAGGAATGTAAGAAAATATTGTGAACAACTATATACAACAAACTGGACAAGTGGATAAAATGGACAAAGTCCAAGAAAAATATGATCTCCCAAAACTGAATCAGGAAGAATCAAAAAACTTGAATAGGCCAATAACAATGTATGAAATAGAAGCAGTAATAAAAAAACTCTCAGCAAACAAAAGCCCGGGTCCAGATGGCTTCACAGAGAAGTTTCCCCAAACATTCAAAGAAAAACTAAAACCATCCTCCCCAAACTATTCCAAAAAATCCAACTGGAAGGAACACTTCCAAGCTCTTTTTATGAGGCCAGCATTATCCAATTCCAAAACCAGACAAAGTCACTACAAAGAAAGAGAATTACCGGTCAATACCCCTGAACATAGGTGCTAAAATTCTCAACATATTAGCAAATCGAATTCAGCAATATATTAAAAAGATCATACACCATGACAAAGTGGAATTTATTCTGGCTGTTACAATATTCACAAATCAATAAATGTGATATACCACATAAATTGAAAGACAAAAGTCACATGACCATATCAATAGATGCAGAAAAAGCATTAAAAAAAATCCAAAACCCATTTTGGATAAAAACTCTCAGCAAAGTGGGAATAGAGGGAGTATATCTCAAATGATCTACAGTGAACATCATGCTCAATGGGCAAAAACTAAAACCATTTACTCTAAGAACAGAACAAGACTGGGATGTCCACATTCACCACTCTTATTCAACATAGTACTGGAAGTCCTAGCCACAGCAATAACACAAGAAGAAGAAATGAAAGGCATCCAAATTGGAAAGGAGGAAGGAAAACTCTCATTATTTTCAAGTCACATGATATTGTACATAGAAAACCCTAAAGACTCCACCAAAACTACAAGATTTAATAAATTAATTTGGCAATGTAGCAAGATACAAAATCAATGCCCCAAAATCGATGTTTTTTTAATACACCAAAAGTGAATTCTCAGAAAGAGAGACTAAACAAATAATCCCATTTAGCATTGCAACAAAAAAATTAAGATACTTAGGAATTAACTTAACCAAGGAGGTAAAAGACTTATACCTGGAAAACTACAGAACAATGAAGTATCACCTCACACCTGTCAGAATGGCTCAAAGTCACTAATCATCAGATAAAAAGACTTAACTGTAAGTTATGAAACCATAAAAACCCTAGGTGAAACCAAAGACAGCAAAATCTCGGACATATCTCATAGCAGTATGTTTACAGATACATCTCCCAGGACAAAGGAAACTAAGGAGAAAATAAACAAATGGGACTACATCAAAATAAATAGCTCCTGCACAGCAAAAGAAACAATCATCAAAACGAAAAGGGAGCCCACTGTATAGAAGAACATATTGGCAATGATACATCTGATAAAGGGTTAATGTCCAAAATATATAAGGAACTCATATAACTTAATAAAAGGAAGACAAACAATCCAATTAAAAAATGGGCAAATGACCTAAATAAACACTTCTCCAAAGTGAACTTTCAGATGGCCAAGAGACATGAAAAAATGCTCAAAATCACTAATCATCAGAGAGATACAAATTAAAATGACAATGAGGTATCACCTCACACCTGTCAGAATGGCTACCATCATGACAAGTGCCTGGGAGGATATGGAGAAAAGGGAACCCTAGTACACTGCTGGTGGGAATGCAGACCGGTACAGCCGTTATGGAAAACAATAAGGAGTTTTCTCAAAAAAATTAAATATTTAACTCTCATTTTACCCAGTGATCCACTTCTTGCAACAACATATTTTAAGAAAATGGGAAACACCAATCAGAAAGAATGTATGCACCCCTCTGTGTTTATAGCAGCACAATTTACAATAGCTAAGATCTGTAGACGAGTGGATAAAAAAGCTATGGTACATTTATACCATGGAATACTATGCAGTGGTAGAAAAGAAGAATCTCTTACCCTTTGAGACAGCATGGAGGGATCTGGAGAGTATCATGCTAAGTGAAATAAGCCAATCAGAGAAAAGTAAGTATCACATGATTGCACTTATATGTGGAATCTAATTAACAAAATAAACGGATTCACGGAGTGGGTCCAGAGACATGGAAGCATGGAACAGAGTGCAGAATTTCGGAGGGAAGAAGAGGGAGGGTGGGTGGGTGTGTGGGTGGATGAGAGGTAATCAACCAAAGACCTTGTATGCAAATATGCATAACCTATGAACACAGACAATAGAGTGGTGAAGGCTTTGGGTGGGGGCTTGGGGGCGGCTGGAAGGGGTCAATGGGGAAAAAAAGGGACATATATAATATTTTCAACAATAAAGATTAAAAAACAACCAAAAATAAAAAATAATAAAATGTACCTCATTTTTTAGAAGAATGTCGGCACTCATGGTATACCTCATCCTAGCTCATCAAAAGTGACTCTATAGATAATATAACTACTGCAATAATATACAATTTTACAATAACTATGCATTATTTGTATATTTAAAAACAAAAAATAAACAAAAAATAAATGTGTAAACACAATCATTCTATTTAAACTTTCTAATTCAGAAAAAAGGAACAAATTTTATGTGAAAGTCATATTCACAATGAGGTTAAATCTGCATTCATAAATGCCAAGGCAAGAAAGCAAATTCACTTGTTTTTACTATTGGAAAAAAAAAAAGATGACTTTGGATAAGCTAATAAAAATATATATGCAGAGATTAATAAAAATGAGATCCAATTCAACATAAAGATACCCAACTTGATAATAAATGGCAATGGCACTGTAAGCAATAGATACCTTTTCCACTAGAAATAGATTAAAACTTTAGAAGACATATATGCAATGTCTTATTAAAAAAGAACTACAGACGACCTAAGAATAAGGATAAATTTTTAAACATAAAAGTCTGTTTTTTGTTTTGGTTTTTTAAGAGAAGTTTTTCAACCTTTCTTAAGGGATCTTATTAGGGTGATCAACTCATCCTGGGACCATTTTGCCAGAAGTTCTACAGTTTTAGCACTTCAAGTTCCTTCTCCCAGGAGTTACACAGTCTTGGGCATACCAGGATGGTTGGTCATGCTAATCCAAACAAATTCAAAAGTGTTTATTGATATAAGCTACTATGCACAAAGCCTTTTATATATATATATATATATATATATATATATATATATATATATATATATATAAAGAATTACTGAAAATAAGCAGTATTTTTAAAGATGGAGTTTGATGATGGAACAGTAGAAAAAATTAAAAGAAAATTTTAGATTTTTAAAATAATTTTAAAAAATGTTATATTTAATAAAAACAAAGGAATGTTAAAAAAGTTGCTAGAAGGCTACACAAAAGAACTAACAGTGGCTCCATTTGTGGATATGGAATGAGGGAATGAGAGTAGTGAAAGACATGAACATTTCATTTAACTTTCCATTGCACTGTTTTACTATGAACATTTGCTATTTTTATAATATAGTTTTTATACTTTAAACAACAAACTAATCAACTGAATTTAGCTGCTGAAGGAAATTTATCTTATCCCTCAGGTGGGTTGGGGCAGAACACTTGAAACCTACTGATTTCTATCAAGTGAAGACCAGGGTGAGTCAATGACTTTCTCACACGTATAGTTTAACAGAGCCTCGGTTAGGACCCAAGACTTCATTGGGGACCCAAAGGCAGAAGTCTCTTACAACCATTCCCTGCCTCAGAGGGAATAAATAAATATGATCCTATATAATAAAAGGCTAATATGCAAATAGACCGAACAGAGGAACAACCAGTCGCCAGGGGCTGTGTGCGGAACATGGTGGGAGTTGGCCGCCGCAGGATGGTGGAGCAGGTGAGTGGGGGTGCCAGACCAAGGCGGGGTGCCGGTCGCTATCATCAGGGCGAGACTCTGGTGGTTACTGAAAATTCTTTGCTCCCATGCGCTGCGGTCCCACCTGGTGCTGCGCCTGCACCTGCTGCCAGCGCCGGCCCCACTTGCACCTGCAGCCGGCACCAGAGCCGCTGCTTGCACCGCTGCTGGCACCGGCCCCAATCACTCCACACTGTCAGTGGGTACAAGCGGGGCTGGCACCATCAGCGCATGGGAGTGGCAGCAATGGGAGTGGGGCTGCAGGCAGACAAGGGACTGGGGGCCATGGCGGGAGGGGCTGAGCGGAGGCGAAGAGGATGGGCCGAGAACCGCCCCTATGCCTACCTCAGCCTCGCAGACCACAGTTCCTTTCAAGGTGCATGAATTCATGCACTGGGCCCCTGGTATAAAGATGTGGCTCATCACCTCTGAACATTTATAAGTCCCTAAAGTTAAGCAGCTCAGGGGTATAAGATGATATGGAGGCCCAGATCAGCAAAGAACTGTCCAGTCATGTCACTGTTGTTGAAAACCACTAAGTTTTGGAGTGTCTTGTTATGCAACAATAAATAACTGACACAATCTACTTAAAAAAAACTGTTGTCTCAGAACTGTCCAGATGCCAGCATGCTATTATAATTCCACTTTCTGATATGGTGAAAAAGATCCCTTTTAAGAAATATTTAAACTTAAAAACAAAAAAAGCCAAACCCCAACCACAAGCTAAACTGAGTATTTAATACATTCTGTAGGAATAAAAGGAATGAACAGAGATTAGAATTTTATAATATACATTAGACATTTATGAAAAAGCTGATCCATTTTTCCCAAATAAATATCCTCAATTTCTTGTCTTTGCTATTTTCTTCAGAGCGATTTCTACTCTCACAGATAAGGGGCTCCACTGTGTTGGGCAGTAATTTTAACTTTATGTTTCAAGTCATTATCACCTTCAAACACTCCCTTTCATTTCACTGCACATGCTCACTTATTTTACAAATAAGTAAAAGCAAATATGGTAATAAAAACATTTTAAAAATCTGGAATTAGAGGGGGAAAATATTATGTCATCAAATGATGCATCAGCTTGATTTATCTCACATGCCTTGAAATGACCAGGATATCAAAAATTAACCATGGGGAAAACATAAGTGAATAGAAACATAAAAAGATAATTTATGAATGAATAATTTTTAAAATAACCCAATAAAGAAAGCAATTTAGTATCATGTGATAACAAAATTAAAGAAAAATGTAAGACTAACTAAGGGTATACCAATGAGGAAAAAATAAACTATTATCAGAGAGTTACTCAGTTCTTAGTTTTGCTCATCAATAAATACACTTTTTTCCCCTTCAAATAAAAACATAATTCAAATTTCTGCTAACCAAATTGAAGTACACTACTAGGGTAACTCGGGTAAAATGCTTTGTTTTTGTTGAATTATCTAGATTAAAAGAAAAAAAAAATCAGTCTTAGATTCATGCATAAAAGAAACCCCCCAGAACATCAGGTAACCATGGCTACTTTAGGAAAAGAGAAATTATACAAGAAAACAAATTTAGTTCAAGGAAATAAAACAATTTAAGAAGTCTCATTTAAAAATAATTAAGAAAATAAAATGAAAATGTTAATTGTACCTTAAAGAACCCTGCTTCAGGGCCACACCTGTCATATACACTCCTGGATTTACCTATCGCCATGATAATACCTTGCATGTTCGGTGTCATCATGATCTGCCACAAGGGATTGAAAGTAAGAGTTTTTGAATGAGTAACATAAAAAAATTTAAAAAACCAAAATAATTTCTTTACATGCAAGTTAGAAGTCCTTTGCTTTTCATTATTTATAAATCAAATGTTGCACTTTTTTTTATAGCAAACGTGATCCAGTATGCATGTAAGTATATTTCAAAATCTCTACAGGGCCACATCTAGTTCACATGGTGCCTTTGTGCAAAAAGCAAAAAGGCATCCTCTCTGAACCAGAGAATTTTAAAAAGACCCCCTTCTTGACAAATTAGAAAAATGTGCTGCTCTCTGAATAAGAGAAGCATTAGAAATAACAACAATCTTTTTATTTTAAAAGGTGCCTCTTCATTAAGGTTTGGGGAGCTCAGTCAGCATAAGCTCAATTTCAACTCCAAGTCCGCCCATTGACTAGGCGTCCCTGCACAACCATACAACCTGAACATCCATTTGCAGCAACCCTGTGTCCAAAGACCTTGGTGCCAAGCACATGCACTGTTAAATCATCACTCTAATGCATTAAAAAAACCCTCTGTCAGTAGCATAAGCATTCGTACAAAAGATAGTGTTAAATGATTAATCATAATTCTGTTTTGTTAATGCCAGAAGGGTCACCCTAAAACAAGCAGAGGTGCTTAATAAACATTTTTATTAAAAATATAAGTTTCCATAATTTTCAAGTACCAACATAGTAATATTAAAATAACTAGAATAATATATTTATATTAAGTACTAAATACTGAAGTATATTTAGTTTCATAATAGCTTATTTTTAGCTGTTTACATTTTAAAATACCTGAAAAATGATATAACCCAAGGCACTATGAAGCTATTATATTAGAGCTATCAAGAGAGTGCATCCAGCTCAGTGGTTGAGCAACTACCTATGAACCAGGAGGTCATGGATCGATTCCGGGTCAGGGCACATGCCTGGGTTGCCGGCTTGATCTCCAGGAGGGGGCATGCAAGAGATGTTTCTCTCTCATCAATTTTCTACCTTTCTATCACTCTCCCTTCCTTTCCCTAAGATCAATAAAAAAATATATTTTTTTTAAAGAGAGAGTACATCAATGACCTCTGATTCACTTAAACTATTACTCATAGTATATATTTTGGATTATATACTGAGAGTTGCAATAACATTAACTACTTGAGAAAATCCTTTTGACTATTTCCTATCTCACAAACCTGCTCCTTAACCTCATTATGGCCATGCTTTCTTACATTGATGCAGTAAAATTAATATCTGTATGACACCTCTGATTTTAGTGCCATAAAGACATTTTTAACTCATACTTTAATTATAACCTTGGAATAAGTCTAGAAAAAAGTTACTTGGAAAAAACTATTTAGTGTAAATTCAATTCTCATCTATGCCAGTAAAAACTAACAAATTATAGAATCCAAGATCTTCTCTATGTCCTTCCTGAAATATGGAAGATATCAAAATGTAAGCGTCTTAAGAGAAAAGTGGAGGAAGGGGGGGCAAATCTGATGGGACCAAGACAATAGCAAATTTTCATCTGGATTCCCCCAAAACATATCATGAGAAGCAAAAATGCTTCTTTACTGTTAGAAAAATAACTAGATGAGAATTAATAGTGGAGAGGTAGGAAGAGATAAGTTGGCAGTCCCATTGTGTATAAAACTCTGGTAGGCATTCAGCAATGTTGATGAATCATTCAATTCATAGTCACATGGACATTGCAGAAGAAAAATACCAATTATCTATTTGTAATAAGGATGTATGTTCTTCTGGCAGGAAATGGTGGGCAAAGTATTATAATAAATAACTCAAGCAAAAGAGAAAATTAAAATTAAAATTATTTTTAGATGCTCAAAAATTTTGCTATTTAATTGAACAAATCTTATTTGTAATCTATCAGCCTGAGAGTAAACCAATCCTACATCTGCATAAAAGAATTAACATGAGAAACATAAAATTATTATTCTGAAAAATTCCATAAGCTTTCTGCTTAAATTGTTATTTGAAAATGAAAGCTGTGTTAGCAATTGGTAAGGTAATTTCAGACCATGGGTGGTAAAGCTGTATGTTATGCAGTAATAGACATCAGTGTGAGGGTGCAGGCATGCCCAAAGTATTAAATAGTAAAAAATAAGTAGAACAGTGCAGAGCGCTGTGACAAAGTACCTCGTCATCATAACCCCCCTCCTTTGACTCAATCACAAATTTCCCTACATGAGGAATCGCCACCTCTACAACTTGCTGGTTAGAAGGTGGTTGGCTTGTAGTACTTGCAGGTTTCTGCAGGAAAAAATCATTAGAAAAGAGAACAATGGAAGCACCCAGTTTAAGTGCAGATTCTTGAGTCTTTTGAAAATATCTGCATTTGCCTAGTATAAAACAAAACCACTTAAATCTGAGTATTAGAAGCAAATGAATTAATCCAAGGTCTCCAGCTTTCCCTTTTCATCTCAAACACTAAATTAAGTTTTCATTTTCATTTTTCCCATAAAGCATCTTGGACTCTAAATCCTTAAAAATAATAAGCAGTGGAGTTGCAATTCCTACTATCTTCATAGCTGAAGTTTTTTTTTTGTTTTGTTTTTTTTAATTCTAATAACTCCATAAAGCTTTTTTGATACTTTATCTCCATTAAAATAAGACTTCTCAGCCCTGGCCAGGTGGCTCAGTTGGTTGGAGTGTCGTCCCATGCACCAAAAGGTTGTGGGTTAGATTCCCCGATAATGGCATGTACGGGAGGCAACAGATCTATGTTTTTCTCTCACATTAATACTTCTCTCTCTCCCCTCCTCTCTTCTCTCTAAAAACAATAAACATATCTTTGGGTAAGGATTAAAAAAAAACCAAAACAAAAAAACACACAAAGATATTCCTCTGAACGCAGAAGAGTTTGTAGGTTTTCTTTCGTATGATTTTATTTTTCTATCCTTTCTAGTAATCAAGTGTATATCTACTCACTATCCATATTCTATGGTGCTTAACTCACTCTGTAACAGCCTATGAGAACTAGTACCATATATTTATATCATAAGTATCTAATGAATTCTTGTTTTTTTTTTAAAGATGCAAGATACTATTTTTAACAACTAAATCAGATTTCTTTCTTTTTATTTTCTTTAACAAAGACTATAAATTTCACTAATCCACACTAAGAGTGGAAGCTAGCATGAAATCTAGAAAAATCTACTTGAAAATACTAATGCAGCTCATTCAAAATACTGCTCAGATCTTATTTTACTGTATAGATTTATAACTGGCATATTTCATATTTACCTACAAAGTTCAAAAGTACCTAAAATGCTTCCATAAAGCTTACTTGAGTAATTTTAAATTGCACCATAAAAGTTTTCCTAAGCAAAAATAAACTTTACTTTTTATATAAAATAAATAGAAAAATTTAACAAATAAAAGGTTTTATTTCCATTTAAAGGTATGTTTTAGGGATGTGAACACATTCTGACTTTCCAGAAGTACATTTGCAGAAAGAATTAAACAATAAAATAAAACTAATGGCCAAGACTAGCACTGTTTCTTTTAAAAGAAATGCTACTTATAATTAACATTTTAGAAAAGGTTTCCTTACTTTGAGTCCTTAATTTTTCAAGAAAAAATAACAAGCTTATATGTTTGCCATGATCATGAGAGATAATATTCAGGTTACCCCACACCTGGGACATAATTGTTGCTCTATAAATGATAGGCATTACCAATATTACTATACTACTAGAAGCCCAGTGCACAAAATTCTTGCATGGAGGGGGGAGGGGAAGGGTACCTCAGCCCAGCCTGCACCCTCTTGCAATCTGGGACCCCCTGGGGAATGTCCGACTACCAGTTTAGGCCCCATTCCACAGGGTTCCCTGTGGAATCGGGCCTAAACTGGCAGTTGGTCTTCCCTCTCACAATCCGGGACCACTAGCTCCTAACCGCTCACCTGCCTGCCTGCCTCATTGCCCCTAACCACTCGCCTGCCTGCCTGATTGCTCCTAACCACTCTGACTGCCTGCCTGATTGCTCCTAACCACTCTGACTGCCTGCCCAATCACCCCTAACCACCTCTGCCTTGGCCTCCGCTGCCACGGCTTCATCCGGAAGGATGTCCAGAATGACGTCCGTAAGGTCGTTCTGTCAGGTTTAATTAGTATATTACACTTTTATTATTATAGATTAATGCTATTTTAAATTGCTTATATTTGAATAATTCTAACCTGATATTACCACCACAAATATCCTATAGAGGTATGTTTATTAGGTAGTAATAAATGTCCTAGGTGTCCATTCCTAAAAGTGAAATAAGCAGATCAATTAAGAAATCTGTCTGGACACAGTGGTAAAAATTTTCTCACAAGAACACCAATCCCAAACAATACTGTCTTAAGAAGAGAAAATATAGGGTGTCCCTAAAAACTGTACATCACACATTTAATAATGAAAAAAGCAGTGTTTATTAAAATACAATTCATTTTCAAAATTGAGCTATCAGCTGTTAAAATGTAAATATACTTTTTTGGGACACCCTGACAAATTTACAGAAAGTAGCAACTAGAAAATGTATTCCTTAGAATACTGATCCTTACACAGTTACATTGGGAAAAAAATGCAGCTAAGAAAAAAAAATCAGGGTTTTATAAACCTTTCCAGTCACCACAGAAGAGTTTCAGCAGCATAATACTGATTAATTATATGGGTAAAAGTTGAAAAACGGAAATAGCTTGGGTGCAGATAATAATTCTGTAGGTATTGTTGTTCTGAAGTTTAGATATCCTAAGATACCATAAAAAAATGTTCATATAAAGAATTTAAGTGTTCATTGAAGTAAAATAGATGCATATTTATCTTTTTCAATTACTATCATGTCCTGTATAAGCACCTTAACCAATGATGAATTTGAAAGGGTTAAAAATAAGTTCCTCAGTTAAAAAGTTGCAAGAATAATTAAAATACAAAGATTTTTATTGACTGCCTGAAAGCCATCCTACATAATAAAGAGCTAACATTCTAATTAGACCAGACGGCCGACAACCTTCCGAAACAACCTTCCAGAACGACCAGTGGGCGAGGCTGCAGGGCAGCGAGGCAGCTGAGGCCGTGAGGGCCAAGCCCCTTGCACGAATTTCATGCATTGGGCCTCTAGTTAAATGTATAATTTTTTTTTTAAAAAAAGCAGTCATATAAAAGGTGGTTAGAGCACTATATCATCTCATCACTTTTGCCCCCCTTAATATGCTCATATCGTTTTAACCAAGTAATTCAACTATGAGGAAGCTGAAGAAATATCCTAAAATATGAAAAAGTTTCATTTCTAGCAGCCCCTTTAGAATAATGTAAAAGTAGAACTGACTATGGGGGATAGGTAAGTAAACAAGAATCTAATCACTCAAAGGAATAATAATCAACATATAAACTTTTTTAAAGGGTTTATAACATAGGAAACGGTTAAGTTATAATGTGTCTTAAAAAAAGTTAAGATGTGAAATTTTATATGCAGTAGTAACTCAACTATAAAAATAAATTCTAAAACTGTGTATAAAAATAAGAATGAAAGAAAACATACATATTCACAGTGCTTAACTTTGGGACTACGCATATTTTTTTCTGGGAGTCCACTTTTCTGTATATTTCAAATTTCCTGAAATATTTCATTTAAATTTGAGTACATTCTTCAATAAAGCAAGCTGTATAACATTTGGAGAGTATCTCTCCATGGTTCCTGTGATTCTAAGCTTTCCAGGGAAATCTTCTCACACTAAGGTTGGAGCTTAATATATTGTATATTTATGAAATGGTTAGAATTTAAACAACAAAAGAAAACTAACAGCTACTTAGTGCCTACACGACATGCTAGGCATAAAAAAAAAAGATCTAAAGTAATCTCACAATCACCTCCCTTTTATATAAAAGAAAACTGAGATTTAGAGAAATTAAGCAACTTATTCAAGTTTGCATAGCTAGTAAGAAGTAAAACCAATATTCAAAAATCAAGACTATCTAATCCCGAAGACTGCAGACTCTTTTCATCTATGCAATTTAATTTCTAAAGTATACCCTTAAATGAGAAAACCCAATGGTGGTCACAATGAGTCTAAGCCAGTGGTCGGCAAACTGTGGCTTGCGAGCCACATGCGGCTTGCGAGCCGCGGTTTGCCGCTCTGTTGACTAATGAGTTTGCCGACCACTGGTCTAAGCAACTGACCACAGGACCAAGAACACAGGCTGCTTCAGACAGCCATGTTAACACATTCTTAGACATGTTGCAAGATTTATATAGGCAAAGTGGCCAAATGTTGGTGCTGTCCAGAAAATAAGCCAAACAGAAAAATATTTATGCTAGCCATCTATCATATTCTCTCCATGCCATCCTCCTTTCTCAAGTAAAGGTGAAGCAGTAGGTTGTTAGCTTACAAGATGATATCCATATTAATAAATTAAGCAATCAAAATGTAAGTGATTTCTGCAAATTTAAATTACACATGATTAGACAAAAGGAAAAAAATATGATTCTACGTTAAGCTAAGTAATGCTTTTAGGCTTTCTGATATCAGTTAAAAGAATGCTATTTATTAATCATAAATGTAAGCTCTAACAAATAAAATTCCTAATTAGCAAAGGCCCTGACAAGTTATTTTTTATTACTGGTAAAAATATTTCTCCTGTGTACCTATTTCTTCGCCCTTTCTCCCTCCCTAGTTTTCCTATTCTACCATTCCCCAAGAACTACAGAGCTCAGGACCACTAGAAGAAACATTTACCAACAAGTGCTCTATCGTTAGAAGGTGTCGATCTCAAACTCATTCAGAGTCTCTAGAGCAGCCTTGGGCAAACTACGGCCCGCAGACCGGATCCGGCTGTTCTATCCGGTTCTCTTGCTCTCCCCTCTGCTTCTTTACTTTGAATTTATATTAGTTCACACAAACACTCCATCCATGCTTTTGTTCTGGCCCTCCGGTCCAGTTTAACAACCCATTGTGGCCCTCGAGTCAAAAAGTTTGCCCACCCCTGCTCTAGAGCATTTGCAAAATTTGGTTAGATAAAAAAATGATATTAATACATTATTTTTATGGTAAGATGATATATAATCAAAATTATTCAAACAGAAAATAACTTTAAAAACTAATTCGCGAGTATTTCATTCATTAAAACATAACACAACACCCTATTAAATGGACATTTTGGTTAATTGAGGTCTTATATTAAAGACCTCAGTGCATTTAGCAATTAAGTAGAAAACTGCATTGAAAAATTATACTTCTTGTTCTCTTTAGTTCCCTAGAAGGAGAATCGTCAAATATTAACATTAGCTATCATGAAAACTACATTAGAGCTGCTTGTGCTAATAAAATAAGACTATAGCAACTGAATGATTTTGTAATACCAAATTCTTGAAATAGCATCTCCCAGAATATCACAGTCACTGAAAACATAGTGCAATACCAATGTGCTCAATTTATTGTTATAAAAAGACACAACTGAAAACTACCAACAGGTGAATTATCATGACAAATTTTGGATGGAACACTACTGAAATATGCAGAAACCACAGTGTAAGATAATATTTACTACTCTAACCTAAAGTATCTGGTATTTTATTGTTAAACACATTCCATGCAACAATGAAAATTATATCTTGTTCCAAACTATTCCAATGTAGTAAGACTAGAGATTGAGGGAGGCGTGAGAAACACAGTTGACTCTTGAACAACATGGATTTGAACCATGCAGGTCTATTATATGTGGATTTTTTCAATAAATACTGTAAATGTATTTTCTCTTCCTTCTGATTTTCTTAATAGCATTTTCCTTTCCATAGTTTATTGTAAGAATATAGTATATAATACATATAACATAAGAAATCCTATATAATAAAAGCCTAGGTGGCGTTATGCCTTCGCGATGCCGCCACAAGATGACTGAGTGCACAGTGGAGGTGGGGCCTGGTGGCCGCTCCACGTGGTGAGGCCTGGGGGTCCCGCGGCTCTGTGTGGCATGGAGGAGGCCGGTCCTGGTGTCTCCGCTGCCTTGTGCAGAGGAGGCAGGTCCCAGCAGAGGAGGCGGATTGCAGCAGGGGAGGGCAGTTGGGGGGCGATCAGGCCGGCAGGGGAGCAGTTAGTAGGCAATCAGGCTGACAGGCAGAAGCGGGTAGGGACTATCAGGCAGGCAGGCAGGCAGGAAGGCGAACAGTTAGGAGCCAGTGGTCCCGGATTGTGAGAGGGATGTCTGACAGCTGGTTTAGGCCCGATCCCGCTAAACCGGCAGTTGGACATCCCCTGAGGGGTCTCAGATTGGAAGGTGCAGGCCAGCTTGAGGGACACCCCTCCCACCCCCGTGCACGAATTTCATGCACCAGGCCTCTAATATGTTACCAGTAAGGCTTCTGGTCAATAGTAGGCTATTAGTAAAGCTGTTGAGGAGTCCAATTTTAAACTTGAATTTTTAACTGCTCAGAGGGGTGGCACTCTAACCCCCATGTTGTGCAAGGGTCAACTTATAATGCTAAATGTTCTAGTTCTCTTTTTAAGTTCCCAATCAATGACCAATTTAACCTATGACTGTTATTTTTCATAATTCTCAAACAGGAAGTTAGTAACCTTTTTTTAAAAAGAATCATTTTTAAAAAATTATAGCAGAAAAAACTACAACTGGGGTGTTAGGTAATGCCCCCAGTCACTGTTCGTGTGGATGAAGAGCCCATGGCACTGCCTCCCGACTCCCAGAGAGCTCACTGTCCAACACAGGGCTAGGAAACATCATGAACATGGCTATGCTCAGAGGGGGAAAAGAAAAGTTCTTACCGTCTGCAAAACTGTTTCAGGACTTTTATCTTCATAATCGCGTGATGCCTTGGTAATTGTTCGAATAGTTTCTTCTTTCAAGTGCTTTGAGAAATCACTTCTTGATGGCTGCTCTAGATATTCTGGTTCTCCTGCTTGTGCTTCATGAGAAAAGAATCAATTGTATATCGAATAAAATCAGAGTGTCTATACTAAAATTACTATTATTTATTTCTAATTCAAAGTTAGGCAATCAACAATTTTAGTGTCCTGTTTAAAGTGATATATCTTTCAACGCACGACACTTCTCCCAGAATTAATAAAAAATCCAAAAGTAATCAAATAATTACTGAAAACAGTACCCATTATAGTTTACGATACAGAATTCACTGTAATTTTATTTGCTCTAAATACCAAAATCTCATTTTGAAAACCACTAGCATTCTACAAAAAACAAACAGAAAGGATTTGGTTTGTACAGCAATCCTAGCCTACCTGCCCTAGGTCTCGACAGAGAGAACGCCAGCTGCTTTTCTGGCTACAGTAACCTTTTTCGTGCCTACCTGACAAAACCCTAACCCTGAATGAGCCCAATCTTCTCTCTTTTTCTAAACCTGCCCCTGGTAGCTGAGTGTTATGAGAGAAAAAAACCAATTACTCATTGGCAAATTGGCACTAAAATAAATTCAAAACTTCAAATATCACCCCTGCTAAGAACTCCTAAAATGAGATCCACTACCCATGTTCTGAAAGTAAGACCCACAGATGCAAGTGTACTCTGAATATTTACTGGGTGACTCATAGAAAACTCCAAAGACTTTAAGGGGGCCGTTTCTTAGCTCTCCAACATAATCTTGTATCTTTTGCCCTTTGCTCAAAAAGAGACATATACTAGCTTTTTCAGCTTATTGAATACATGGAAGAGATTGAGTTCCAACCTTAGATCTTTCCTTATTTTCCTCCCTCTGGCTATATGTTTACTCACTCTCACTCCCTCATCTAATAACTAATTTATCCTTTTCTTTAAATCCCATTTCCCTGTAAAAGTATTACTGATTACAACGTATCTCAGACCACTGGAATTTGGTGTGGAAGGCTGTCCTGTACTCCCTTGGAATTTATCCACAAGATGCCAATAGCACTGTCCCCAGGTGTGACTTCCAGTGTTGTCAATGCCCTTAGGGGACAAAATCAGTCCCAAATGAGAACCATTGCTCTAAACTAACTTTCACTCTCTTATTAATAGCACTTACCACAATTATAACTTAACTAGTGGCCCGGTGCATGGCCTGCACCCTCTCCAATCTGGGACCCCTTGGGAGATATCCGACTGCCGGTTTAAACCCCCCCTCTGCCTTGCCCCACACCCGGGACCCAGGATTCCCTCCTCCAGCCGGCTACAGGCACCTGGGACCTGGGCTTCCCTCCCTCTGGCCAGCCACAGGCACTGGGGGCCGGGACGGCTGCAGCTGCAGGGGACGGTGGGCAGGTGGCTTTGCCTGAGCACAGGCACTGATGCCCGGGACCTCGGGGCAGGCGGCTTCTCTGGCTGGCTGTGGCCAGGACCGTGGGGCAAGCAGCTTCTCTGTCTCCCAGGCCGCAGCCAGCCGCAGGTGCTGGTGCCTGGGATGGCCGGCAGGCAGCTTTGCTCGGGCCCAGCTTTGTCAGGAAGGTTGTGTGGGGATGGTCGTCCGGAAGACGTCCGATCTAATTAGCATATTACCCTTTTATTAGTATAGATCATGGTGTGTTTTTTCTTGCCATCATTAACCATAGTAACTGTTGCTTATGTATTAAAAGTTCTATTCCTGCTAAGTCTAGAAACAACCTCAGAATCCTTCTCACCATTCATTTTTAAGTCTGATGTTAGTTGATCAGAATTAATACCTGAGGTGAAGCCTCTTACTGCAGATGTATCCCAGAATGTATGGCATCCTCCCTGCTCTATGATCCAGCTAATAATACATTGCCTCAATCATGTTGATTGAGGTCATTTTCCCCCTTTCAGTTTCTAGTAGTAGATTACCATCTACTGCCTAGGAAGCAAAACTGACTGTCTCCACGTAGATCGCAAAATAAGATATTTTTCTCATCAATAAAATTTCAGTCTTTCAGCATGAGTAGAGTAACTGTATCAACAACATTTTGAGGTAGTAACAGTTTATAACAAATTGAGTGAATTATTGTTTCAGGTACTATGCTATGTCATACACAGATTTCATTTTATCTTTGTAACAACTCTACATAGTAGGTACTATAATTATACAGATGAGAACACTGAGGTATAAAGAGATCAGGCAACTTGATCAGTGAAACCTAAAAGTGGCTGAGTCTTGTTTCAAATCCATGAGCCATGCCCTTTAACCATTATACTCCACTCAGTATTGTGCTGGAGCCTGCTCTTACTGGATCACAAATTTTCAGGAATTTTGCAAGCTGATTGTTAAACATGGTCATTATTAAAAATTAAATTATAGCCCTAACCGGTTTGGCTCAGTGGATAGAGTGTTGGCCTGCGGACTCAAGGGTCCCAGGTTCGATCCTGGGATCAAGGGCATGTACCTTGGTTGCAGGCACATACCCAGTAGGGGGTGTGCAGGAGGCAGCTGATCGATGTTTCTCTCTCATTGATGTTTCTAACTCTCTATCCCTCTCCCTTTCTCTCTGTTAAAAAAAAAAAGCAATAAAATATATTAAAAAAAAAATCTCTCCAAGTAAAATACCATTCAAAAAGAAATACTATAATTTCAAATATGCACAGTCATTCATTTATCCAATAAAATTCAATAAGCATCTAATTACGTGCCAGGCACTAGACTAGGAACTGGGGCTGTGAGTGCAAACAATACAGCCAGTCTCTGCTCCATGAAGTTGGCAGTCAACTATGGAGAAAGTCATTAACCAGAGAATGACACATGTGAATTGTGACACTATTACAATAATACATTCTATGAATAAAGTGGAGGTGGGGTGACTTAAATGATGGGATTTGAGATAAAGTGACTCTTCCTGGATGGAAGAATGAACAGCCCAGGTAATGATCATGAGTGGGATCTGAAAGGTTACTGTGGCTGGACTACAGCACAAAAGGAGATATGAAAGTGAAAGAATGTTTTCAATACAATGGCAACATGGCAAGTTTAAAAAAAATGTATTCCAGCTACACTGTAAAGAATGGATTAGAGAGGAGGGTAAAACTAGAAATCAGTGAAGGTATGAAAGCAATATGAACAAGAGAAGACAGCTTTTGTTAAACAGAGATAGCAAAGGGGTAGAGAAATTGGGTAGATTAAAGATATGGTTGGGAAATCAACAGCATGGAAGATGAATGTGAAGATGACTCCAAGTTTTTGGCATGAGTAACTAGGGTGATAGAGGTGAAATATAGTCTAGTGGGGAAAACTAGAGGGAGGAATGCCTATATTGTGTGATGAGCAGAGAAGCTAAAATAAGTTAAAGTCCTTATTTCTGTACTTTGTGACTGGGCTGCGATGTTCTTTCAGTGCACCTGTATAATGAATGAGGCAAAGAAAATCTTAGGCTACACCTCCAGCTTCAGCAGGGCTTCTGTTTCTGGTAGGTTTCATGGTTAAGTGACCTAGGCCAGCTGCTTTAGGGCTTAACAAAGAACCTTCTAATTGATAAAGATTTTACCTGTGTTTGCCCCCCTTTGTCTCTTCTCACTGTAGTAGATAAAACATCAATAGCTGGTAGTAGCATGTGAACTTAATGTTATGAGGGCCATGAAATCTATCTGGTCTGACACTGGCCTAACTCATCAAAATCTGGACAGTGAATAAGTTCTGAGAAGCAAAAGTAACTTTATCTGATCAAACCAATCAATATATCTTAGGTCATCAAGGTCAAGGTTTCCTTCTACATAGGAATTTGAGTCCAAAAACCTTGTGAGTAATGCTGAATGATTTTGTCTAATAGTCACACAGAAAGAACTATTTCCCCTAGTTTTCCCTGTGTATAATCTTCTAGGGAATACATTTGAATAGTGCTGTAGTCATTGTAAGTGAACCTATAAGGATGTGAGATCTGGGAATTTGGAAACAAAAACCCAAACTTCATTCTCAATTATGTTTATTGAGCCTGTGCCATTTTCAGTACTCTGCTTGGTATTAACAATGAAAAAAAAAAAGACATAAAATCCACTCACTTTAAGGAATTCTCAATAAAATCAGATAAATATATACTGCATTACAATAGAAAGTACTAAATGCAATATCAGAGTTATGCACAAGATCCTATAAAAGTGTAGCCCTAATACAAACACTTGGGATGATGTTGCATATTAAGAAAGACCTTCTAGAAGAAATGCCAACTGGGCTGAGTCTTAAAGGATTTATAGAAAGGATTGTCTTGGATATGGGAAAGAAAAAGATTCTGAGGAGAAGGAATAACATATGCAATGGCATTGCAAAGACAGATAAAAGATTAACAAAATCCTGGCTATTAATGAATCTCTACACTACATAATGAGTCTTTATTTTAAACAAATTAGAATACAAATACAACTTAAATTTGATAATGAAAATATATTAGAATTAAGGAGAAAAATATAAATACTACAGAGGTAATTTTATGGGGGTTCATAAAGAATTTGAGAAAAAGAATTTAAAGAATATTGATAGAGGACATTTAAAAAATGAAGGATATCTGATGAACAAGGATAGAAAAGTTCCCTAAAGCAAGAGTATTGTGTAATAATCTAGTTTAAATAAAACAGTGGTTGGCAAACTCATCAGTCAACAGAGCGGCAAACCGCCGCTAGTGAGCCGCATGTGGCTCGCGAGCCGCAGTTTGCCGACCACTGAAATAGAACATAAGGTATTCATAGTGAAGCAGTCTTGAAAGAATTACAAAGGAGTCGGATTATAACGAGGGTCCTCATAACAAAAATAAATGTCGACTTCATTTTGTCAAACCAGAAGAGTACAAAACATATTGAGAACAAAAAAACAAAATGAAAACAAAAAGCTCTTTCCGCTACTCAGAGATAAGCATTATTAATATTTTTAGTATTATATATTTCCAGACTTTACATACCCACATTTTCCAAACAAAAATAATAATACTGAATATCTTAAACTTAATAAACATTTTTATGTCAATATAATTTTTACTGGTTATACTGTATTCTGTTTAGAGGGCCCATGAAATGAATACCCTACCATATATCTAGGCAATTTCCATTTATTTGTAAAAAACAAGAGAGTTAGGTGTTTGTGTGTGTGTGTGTGTGTAAATACACACAATGATTTATCTTCACCCTATACTAACCACTTGCACCTTATTTTTTTGTTTTTGTTTCTTTTGTTTTCATTTGAATATACTATATTATGTTGTATTAACTTCAAATAAATTTTTAGTAAAATAGGAGTATCAGGCATAGCTCTTCTCTCCTTCAGATAAATTTGTTTTACAAATGCAGTCTAGAGCTATGCTGCCTAATCAGAGAGATACCTCAAATTATCTGAAGATCTCCAAACATAAGAGTCCAGGTAAATTCTCCTTTCTGGTAAGCAGATTAAGGAGGTAGCATAAGATAAATCAAATAATACTTTTCCATCATTTATTACTTTGTTAATTAAGACAATGAATGTTAATAGAGAAGTGATGCCTATGGATTTCATGTTAGCAGAAGAACAAATACTGGTTGAATTAATACTATATAAGTTAATCTTATTGGAATATCACACAGAAGAAATTGAATTTTAACAGCTCTTATGTTATAGTTTTACTGAGAACATTTGCAGGGAGGGGATAAAATCACTCTGATGGATTTTATCAGCAACATTTCCTTGTATTACTTCATATTCCTAGTGCACACCTGAGAGATTTAAATACAGGTTTTCTTTGATACTTTGAAAGTATGATACCAAATTAAACAAATTACTTAGAAAACTATGAAGAGAAATAGGAAGAATATTAATGAGAGCAGATAAGTGGTTCCAATAAACATAATAAGTTCCTTTATTCAACTGTGATATGTTAACTTCCCCTGCAACTGAGGACTAATTTCTTAGTATGCTATTTAAGATTTTATACACACACACACACACACACACACACAGAAAGACACACACACACACACACACACACACACACACACACACACACGGCCTTCCTTCCCCCGGCACCCAGGACCCAGGACCAAGGCTTCGCTCTGGCCCAGCATTGTCCCAAAGGACATCTGGAATGACACCTGGAAGGATGTTTGGTCGAATTAGCATATTACCCTTTTATTATTATAGATGGCTAATATGCTAAGTGTCCATCCAGGTAATGACATCATGTAGCAACGCCCGGCTTCCTCTCCCTAGCGACTACCCTCCTTGCAGTTTCTTCAGCCCAGGAACGTGACTTGCTTTACAGCCAGGTGGAAACATTTCACACTTTAACCAAAAGTCTGTGAAGCATTTTCCTGTGCCTCATCTCATTTGATCCTCACAGAAGTCCTGGAATAGGTAGCTAGAAGACTTGGTGGAATCCTATTTTCTTTTCATTAGCCAGAAAACAGATTTAGAAAGCTTAGAAACTTGATCCAACTGAAAAGAAGTAAGAAATGGTGGGCCTTGAAAATGATTTCAGGTTTTCTCACTGTGCAGAATATAGTCAAACACTGCTGCAGTTAAATATTTTACCCTTTGTTCTCCCTGCATGATCTATAATAATAATCTGCTTCGTGTTGATATTTACTGCTGTGTTGTTGACAATTACCTGAAAGAGAAGTTGGGGTGCTTCACTGGGCTGGAAAAAGTTTAGCTAAATCAGAAAGCAGGTCTAATTAAGCAAGTTTATTCTATATCTATAAAAGGCTAAGTTGACTTGTGCATGCGTGATACATATAAAGCTCTCACTGGTGCCAATCACATGCGTGTGTTTCGATCTGTCATTGTCAACTGTGAATTTGCTTGACACTTCTATTATAGAGAAAGGGCAAATAGCGATATTAAAATATTCCTTCTAATTAATTTCAATGTGCACGAATCCGTGCATTGGACCACTAGTATAGTAATAGAAACCAATCTTTTAAGCAATAATCTAATGCCCCAAATTTATAGAGTTAGCATATTCTATTTCTATTAACTCAAACAAAGTACCTATTTCTAGCATTTCCATGGAGGACACAATGTTTCCTATTAAGGTATATTGCTTTCTAAAAATCCAGTTTGGAAGATAACTACAGATAACAGTTATATTTGAACTGACATTTCACCCTCTTTGTTTTTTAGTTATTCTAGATCCTCTCTGAAAAATTTGCATTCTCTTCGAGTTGTTTTTTTAAATACTAAAATGAGAGACATGAAAATAAATGCCTAATACCTACTACTGAATTTTTTAAAATTATAAAACAGCATATAATGTGTATGGTAGAATGTACTGATCAAGAAAAAGAGGGTGTGGGGCACACAGATATGACCTTTTATATAGAGAACATAGAAGGTGACAAATGTAAATGGTGGGGCAAAGTTGACTAGCCCTGTAAGATAGGAGTTAATATTGCCCACTTATGTAGGAATATGTATTAGTTTGACTTAGTATAAATATACTGTGCTAACTCTGTAAATTTAGAGTCTTGTGAGAAACGGACCAGAAAAAGCGGAAAAGACTCTAGAATTTAATATTTTTGGTTCCATAATATATAGATGAGCCAAGAGTAGAATTGGAGCATAACCTTCATCTGAGTGTTTAAGTACCACTACCAGTTATGCCAATTATGCAGCCCCATTATTCCACTAGAAATGAGAAGAGCCACATGCAAACGTAATCTGTAAAAGTTAAGGGAAGAATAAAACAGTAGCTACATCTTGGGGGAAGTTTAGGGCAGTGGATTGGTGAGGGTATGTACAGAAAACAAGGAACGAAGTCACAAAGGGATGAAATTGGCTGAAATTGAAAAGAAATACAATGTAGTTACTATACTGCGATTTGAGCTCAAAAGCCTCTTTGATACCTGCTGAACTATTTCATTTCCTACAAAGTCACTGTAAGAAACCACAGCACCTCACCTGTTCTACACAGTGACACCTGATGTATGGAAAGAAAATGCAGTCCTGCTGTTAATAATGGCCAAGCTCACCAAATGGCAATGGTGCTATTCAGATATACTGTATTACATCTATATATAAAGACATTGGTATCTTTGCTGGTATAATACCATTATTTTGGTCTTTAAAAAATTCTAAATCAATGCCTCTTACTATCAAGATCAAGGACTCAACTATTCAGACTTGTTAACTTTCTATATAAATTTGAACTTTAGAAGGACTTATTCTTTCAATGGGAGATTCACAAGGACTCAACTATTCAGACTTGTTAACTTTCTATATAAATTGAATAGTTGAGTCCTTGTGAATCTCCCATTGAAAGAATAAGTCCTTCTAAAGTTCAAATGAAACTACGAAAACCCACCTAGAGATGTGTCTGCAAAAGATCCTATCTAATAAAAGAGTAATATGCAAATTAACCATCACTCCGCTACACCCACAAGCCATGCCCACAAGCCATGCCCACCAGTCAATCAGGAGAGAATATGCAAATAAACCCAACCAAGATGGCTATGGCCACAGAGAGCAGGAGGGAGGCTTGGGTTTCCCCTGCAATGGAGGAAGCCAAGCTTTCCGCCTGCCCTTGCCGGCCTAGGCCTCCACTCAAGGCTACAAAGTTTCAATGACAGAAGATACATAAAACCAAACAGAAATGGCAGCCACGGAGCTGGAAAAAGCAGGCGGCTAGGGTTGCCTGAGGTGATGGAGGAAGCCAAGCTTCTGCAGCCCTAGCTGGCCCAGGCCTCCGCTTAAGGCTACAAAGTTTCAATTACAGAAGACACATAAATCCCCAAAAAATGGCTGCTGCCATGGAGCAAGCAGAAGTCTTGGCTCTGCTCCAGGCTACAAAGTTTCAATTGTAGAAGATAAATAAACCCCAGATACCAGGGCCTCCACTTGGGTCGCCAGGGGGCGTGGCCGGCCTGCAAATCACCACAGGCCCCAAGGGAACCCCCACCCTGATCCAGGACACCCTTCAGGGCAAACCAGCTGGCCCCCACCCGTGTACCAGGCCTCTATCCTATCTAATAAAAGAGTAATATGCATATTGACCATCACCCCAACACACAAAATGGCTGCCCCCATATGGTCAAAGATCCTGCCCCCCATGTGGACACAAGATGGCCACCACAAGATGGCCAGCAAGGGAGGGCAGTTGGGATCAACCAGGTCTCCAAGGGAGGGCATTTGGGAGGGACCAGGTCTCCAAGGGAGGGCAGTTGTGGGCAATCAGGCCAGTAGGGGAGGGCAGTTGGGGGCGATCAAGCCTGTAGGGGAGGGCAGTTAGGGGTGACCAAGCCGGCAGAGGAGGGAAGTTCGGGCGACCAGGCCTGCAGGGAAGGGCAGTTAGGGGTGACCCGGCTGGCAGAGGAGGGAAGTTGGGGGCGACCAGGCCTGCAGGGACAGGCAGTTGGGAGGGACCCAGGCCTGCAGGGGAGAGCAGTTGGGGGGGACCAGGCCTGCAGGGGAGAGCAGTTGGGGGTGACCAGGCCTGAAGCGGAGGGCAGTTGTGGGGAACCCAGGTCTGCAGGAGAGGGAAGTTAGGGGTAACCAGGCCTGCAGGGGAGGGCAGTTGGGGGGGACCAGGCCTGCAGGGGAGAGCAGTTGGGGGTGACCAGGCCTGAAGCGGAGGGCAGTTGTGGGCGACCCAGGTCTGCAGGAGAGGGAAGTTAGGGGTAACCAGGCCTGCAGGGGAGGGCAGTTAGGGGTGACCAGGCTTGCAGGGGAGGGCAGTTATGGGCCAAACAGGCTGGCAGGGGAGCAGTTAGGGGCAAACAGGCTGGCAGGGGAGCAGTTAGACATCAATCAGGCTGGCAGGGGAGTGGTTAGGGGGTGATCAGGCTGGTAGGCAGAAGTGGTTAGGGGCAATCAGGAAGGCAGGCGGGCGAGCAGTTGGGAGCCAGGGATGTCCGACTGCCCATTTAGGCCCAATCCTACCTGGATCGGGCCTAAACGGGCAGTCGGACATCCCTCGAGGGGTCCCAGATTGAAGAGGGTGCAGGCTGGGCTGGGGGACACCCCCCTCCCCCGGGCACGAATTTCGTGCACCAGGCCTCTAGTTTTAAATAAACACCTAAGATGCTTCCTAAACAACTAAAAACAAAACACAAAGACCTTGCAAAAAAAAAAAAGGTCATTCAAAAAGATCCATTCTGAGTTATAAAAAAAAGAGCCATGCCCTAACCGGTTTGGCTCAGTGGCTAGAGCGTCGGCCTGCGGAATGAAGGGTCCCAGGTTCGATTCCGGTCAAAGGCATGTACCTTGGTTGCGGGCACATCCCCAGTGGGGAGTGTGCAGGAGGCAACTGATCGATGTTTCTCTCTCATCGATGTTTCTCTCTATCCCTCTCCCTTTCTGTAAAAAATCAATAAAATGTATTTAAAAAAAAAAAAAAAAAAAAGAGCCAAATGTGTGGAAAAAAAAAATGTTTAACATATCTCTTCTCATATCCCCAAGAGCCCATTTCCTACAGTAGCAAATATTACTCTACAATATACTCACAATTCAATGATGATGAAATTAATCTTTTAAAAATCAGAAGACATTCTATTTTCAATTTTGCTACAACATACTTTATTTTTGTATAGTGTTTACTCTAAATATCTTATTGATTTCATCAGCTAATAACTACAATATATTTTAATATATATACTTTTATACATTTATCTCTGTTTTATAGGTCTACACACATTTTTACTTGGAATATATTAAACATTTAGTTTGGGCTACTTTTATTTTTAATTCTAAGAACAATGAAAAAAATTATATATTTGAGTATGCTCAAAATATATATGGAACAGTGTTACTTTGCTCAAATATAAAATCATTCGAATTCACTTCATTGATAGCTTTATTAAATGCAGATTTTTGACTCTACAGGCAGTTGGCACCAAACCCGTATTATTCAAGGGTCAGTTATACATGTACACAGTGGTGTCTGGCAAAGGGGTAAACTAAATTGTGGCCTATGGTTATCTCTGAGTGATGAAATTTCAGATCATTTTTACCAGCTTCTTCACACTTTAAGATAACTAAAATTTGTTTTTTATTTAATAAGCATCTTATAATAAAATATCAATAATTAATATATTGATAATAAGGCACGGTTTAATAAAATGGACTCACCTGTTGTTCCAGAAGACTCTGACTCTCTCAATTTCTGAGATGCTAAAAGTTTTTCCTGCAGAGCTTTCTGGGCAAGTTGTGCATCCCATTCTTCTAGTTCTTTTTCAAATCGTTGGTTATCTTCCTCAACAAAATCTCTTAAATCCGGTGGTAATGTTTCTATTCCAACAAGGGCCTGCCCAGTTTCTTTATTAAACTCCTCTGCAAATTATATTTCAAAAACAAATATAAAATTACGAATTAAAAGAAAAATACCAATCTCAAAATAGAATGCATTTAAAATGAGATATAAAGTATGAATTATTACACTTAGTAAATAAATATTACCTAGAAATTAAAACTCAAACACATGCTCAGAAAATCAATGATTCAAATATTTGATAATCCATTATAGTTAATGTTCTCACCTTTTATTTTTAATCTGAAGAGTAAAAAATGCAACAAAATATAAAGCCAAAATTGCTACTCAAAATGACTTGACTACTTATAAGTACTACTTTTTCTATTTTAAGAAAATACCAGATGTCTGATTATTCATGAAGTAAAACTTACCACAAAATGAGAAGAAATAACTCATAACCTTATTAAGCTCAAAATAGAACAAAAATTCTTTTTCATCAGAGGCAGGTAAGTATTAGCAATATATTTATAACTAGAGGGCTGGTGCATGAAATTCATGCATTCAGAGCAAGGGGGTGGGGGGAATCTCTCAGCCTGGCCTGTGCCCTCTCACAATCTGGGAGCCCTCGGGGAGACGTCCGACTGCCGGCAGTCGGACATCCTTGGTGCTGCCATGGAGGCAGGAGAGGCTCCCGCCACCACCACTGCGCTCACCAGCCATGAGCCCGGCTAAGGGCTTCTGGCTGAGCAGCACTTCCCTTGTGGGAGTGCACTGACCACCAGGGGGCAGCTCCTGCATTGAGCATTTGCCTCCTGGTGGTCAGAGTGCATCATAATGACTGGTTGTTCTGCCATTTGGTTGATTTGCATATTAGCCTTTTATTATATAGTATGCAATTTGGAGAATAATTAACATGGAAAGATTTTTAAAAGATTGTGTAAATATTACTTAAAAGTTACTCAATTTCTACTTCACAAACACAAATTAAATTTTTTTCAGTCACAAGTGGATTGCTTAGCTAGTTTTGCTGAATAATTAAAGGAAGGTTGATTTTATCAGTTTCGACAAACCTTTATTAAGTGATTTCTATATGCAAACCCTATGTTAGAATATCAAAAACAAAAAGACATAGTATGACATGGTCCCTGGCTTTGAGCAGATTAGAGTGAAGTGGGAAAGACAAGTCAACATATAACTGCAACACATAGTAAGCGCCTGACAGAGGGATCTCTGAGAATAACAAGGAAGGTTACTTTCTGGCAGACAATAAAAACTGCAGAGCAAATGACACTTGAATGAACGTTGACAGACGAGCAGGAATTAGGCAAAAAAAGCAAGAAATAAGAACATTGCTGGCAAAAAATTAAAAAACCCATAAGAACATACAGATATAAATGTGTGAATAAAATGATGTGGTGAGAGCAGAATACAGCAAGAAGTTCAATATCAGTTTGAAATGGATAGACAATGGTCATAAATGAGGCTGGAGAGACAATCAGAGGTCAGATTATGTCAGAGTGAGGAACCTAAATACGAGTCAATGTGTGTTGTAGTCATTAAAGAATTTTAAGCAAGGAGAAACATGTCATATTTACATTCTATAATGGTTAATAAATAGTTAACTTTGAATACAAAATATATTCTAATTCTCAGCCCTGGTCATATTACATTTTGATTTGGGTTTACTCACAATAATCAAATAGCATTTTCTAATCATATCCATCATTCCCTGCGTGAATTTTATGTAACTAATCACATCAGAGACTAGAGTCACATAAAAGGACAACTTATTTAAAAATATACAGTACCATATATATTTTTTATTCTTACCTTGTATTAAGAATTGTGCCTTATCATTTATGTACATTAAACAGTATGCACTGGCATTTCTATAACCACCAAAAGAGTCTCTCACTAGCTCTTCCCATGATGATCTTGTCACAGCAATATCATTGTATTTCATCCACCTGTTTTCATGATGATCAAAAATGTATGCCCAGTAGTGCCCAGCATTAGCTTGGCCTTCATGAACTAAAACAGCATGTAAGCGATAAGGAACCTAAATATGAAAACAGAAGAGTTAAACAGCAGTCAAGCAGTCTCTTTACTGTACCACATTCCATGAAACACACAAACTATGTGACTGGAGGAAACATAGGAGCATATTTCCTAATAAAAGAAAATTGGCTGAGATTAAAAGTGTGAAAAATATTAAAGTACGAAATAATAAAAGAAGGGGAAGATAAGCTAAATATATGGAAAGCAGACATGTGTAAATTGGATGATTTTCAAAACTTTGAAAATGTATTTTATGTATTTGTTGATCTGTTTCACGTATTTCTTTTGAATTAAGAACTTATATTTTTATATAAAGCACATGATTTGTCTAAATCTTCACAATTATAAAATGATGGCTCAGTTTACCAAAATGGCTTACTATAATATACCAGAACTTAAAATGTAATTAAGTCCTATACTTTCTCCCATAATCTTAATATCTTTAAATAACCTTATGATTCTCTCATGATTTTATTTTTAAATATTAAGGAAAATTCTGATGTATTTTACTATTAAAAATAATAAAAAGAGTAAGCAATGAATACAGTATGGGAATATAACTGAATGGGGTAAATATTAATATGGCTTCTTTAAGTTCAGCAATTTTATAACAAAACATGTAAGAAGAATTTGGTTAATATAAATAAAACATATAAATAATTTTCATAATGCTTACTAGCTCAAAATTTAACTTACTTGGATCATAGATTTGTCCGAGTACATTAGTTCAATAGTTCGATGGATTCTGGATATGCTTTCCTGCAAATCTAAGAGCAGAAGTTGTCATTTAATGATTAACTTCAAGGGTATTTCTACTGAGACCTATAAGACAGAGATTAAAGATTTTCCTGCCAATATGTTAGAAGAATAAAAAAATTTTCCTAAAAAAGTTCTTAAAGACATTATTATTTGGAGTCTATATAAAAATATAATTCTCTTTGACTTAATAAAAGATACAGCATAAATTCATAATTAAAAACCAAAACAGATATGGTTCTTTTAGAAAATGTGCAGAACCAATAAAACTGTTTATATCTATAAAAAAAGTTTTCAATGAAAATTAAAGCTAAACCCCCTTACATATTTATGTAAAACAGAAAAACTTTAGCATGAAATAAAATACCTTCACTACATATCTTATATAAACACATAATTGAATAAAAATTCACTAAAATTACCAATGGAAATAAAGTTCCGAGACTCCCATTATTCATTATTTCTATTTCCAGCAGCAGAAATCTATGCTACACAAAGTCATTCAGAGACAGATGTTCACAGATACATTGTCCATACAAGTTAAAAACTGAAGACAACCTTAATATCTGTCAATAGGAAAATGGTTAGTTATAGTATAATGGCATAAACACACTATACTATAAATCTGTTGAAAGGAATCAGGAACAAACCATGAAAGACTACAAAAAAATATTAGTCACTTTAGAGTGGGGAAAGGTCTTCCTAAGCCTGATAGAAAATCAAGTAACCATAAAGGAAAAGATACGATTCCCTCCCCAACTTAAGAAAATCTACATTATAGGGGTTCTGAAGATGGTGGTGGGCAGGACGGAGGTGAGGGAGAGGGTGTGAGTGAGTGAGGGGGTAAAAGGAGAGTGTGTGGATGTGTGTGGTGTGTGTGTGAGTGAGTGAGGGACAGTAAAATCCTGCAGGAGTAGCAGGGGCTGGCAGACCAGGCTCTCCTGGACAGGGAGCACCTACCACCACTGTGGGCACTCCCCAGGCTGCGGGGCTTGGGCACGGAACCCACGCCATCTTGAAGGGGAGAGCAATCTCTTCTACACCATCAACACCACCACCCAGACAGACCTTGGACACTGCCCGTGACCCTGCAGCCACTCCAACCAAAATCCTGCTTTCCCACCTGCAGACCTGCACACCCTAGGACCTCCACCTCCAGAGGTGCACGCTTCCGCAGCAGTAAGTGCGACTTCCCCTCCCCAGGAGCTGACCTCCAGACACCACAGTCGTGCTTTTCCAGCACCACAGTCACGCTTTTCAAGCGTGCAGGCCTCCTGAGCCCACCACCCTACAGGCCGCTTTTGGGTCCTGCCACTGGGCATGCTCCTACCCAAACAAGGTCTCACTGCCCTGCAATAGAAATTCTGAATTCCCACTTCCTGGATACCAGCCCACAGACACCTGTGTTGTGCGGATTCAGAGCCAGGACCCCTCTGAGTGCTTGCCAGGACCCCTCTGAATGCTTGCCAGGACCCCTCTGAGTGCTTGAGTGTGCCTCCACTGGGCACACACGAGCCCAACCAAAGGCACAAGGCCCCCGGCAGGAAAATTCAGACTTCCCCCCACTCCCGGCTGCCTGCCCACAGACACCTCAGTCATGCGACTTCAGCGCAAGGGCCCATCTGAGTGCACCGCCCTGGCAATCAGCCCCAGTGTACCCTCTGTAAGCCACCACTGGGTGCGCGTGAATCCAACCAAGGGCACAAGGCCCTGGCAGCAAAAACTGAGTCTTCCCACTCCACAGCTGCCAACCTCTGGACACCATAGTCATGCCTTTCCGAAGCTCAGGCCTCCTGAGCCCCACCACCCCGACAGACGACTCTTGGGTGCCTCTGTGAGCCCCCGGTGGGCATGCGCGATTGCAACCAAGGGCGCAAGGCAACAAAAATTGGGACACTGCCCTCCCCGGCTGCTGACCTTTGGATATCACAGCTGCGCCTTTCCAATATTCAGGCCTATTGAGCCTGCTCCCCCTATAAGTGGCTCCTGGGTGCCTCCTTGAGCCCCAGCTGGGCATGCTTGTATTCAAACAAGGGTGCACAGCCCCGGAAATAGAAATTTGTACTTGCTACTTCCCAGCTCTCTACCTACAGACACCGGGTTGTGTGGTTTCAGCATGCAGGCCCCCTGAGGACACCGCTCCAGCAGGTGACTCCTGGGTGCCTCTGTGAGCTGCCACTAGGTGCAATCATATCCAACCAAGGGCTCAAGGCCCTGCAGCAGAAACTTGGGACTTCCCCCTCCTCAGCTGTCAACCTCCGGTCACTGCATTGCACCAATCCAGTGCGCAAGCCCCCTGTGCCCGCTGACCTGTCAGGAGGCCCCTGGGTGCTTCTCTGAACCGCCGCAAGGCACAACCCCGGTCGCTGGCATCCAATCCCTACAGTAGTGCTGCCACGGCACAAGGGACCCCTAAGCCAAATGCCCCAGCAGACGGCTGCAGGGCACCTCTGTAAGCAGCCATTGGACATGCATATCCAACTAAGTGCGCACATCCCCCGAAGCAGAAACTGGGACTTCTCCCTCCACATGGCCGGTGGCATGCCACAATTGCTCTGATCAGTGTGTGGGCCCCACAAGCACACACCCCTTGCAGATGGCTCCTGGGCACCTCTGTGTGCTGCCATTGGACATGTGCCTCTCAAACCAAAGATGCACGGCTCCCTCAGTAGGATTCACAACATCCCTTTCCTGGCTACTTACCTCTGGACAGCCTGGTGAGTTACTGAGGACTTGCCTAGACATTGTTTCAACCACAGACCCTGAGATTCCCACATCCCCAGCTGCTGGATCCTAAACCCCTTCATGATTCAGAGAGGGAAATGCCCACTGCCTCAACCACAGACTACGAGAAACCCACCCCCCACTGTCATGGGGTCCGGGCCCCTCGTAGTGACTTGCAGAGTGATGGTAATCCAGAGTCACACCACACTGGCCAAAGCTACAGTACCTGAACTTCAGGCCCCGAGACTCCTTCCTCCCAGGCCGTGGACTCTGGGAACCCACAGTGAGCACGTACCAGTGAGACTCCAGACAACCTTTTCCACAAGAGCCGGAACCACAATCACATCCAAAACAGCTGGCACAACGAAGCTGGGGGTGAGTCACATTGCCAACCCGAGACGAGAATTCATCCATGAATAAGAAACTAACATTCATGGTTATAAGGATGCTCAAACAGCTGAATGACAAATACACACAACTGAATGAGAACTATAAGGAGCTGAATGAGAATGTCACCAACATGAAAAGGAAACAAGAGGAAATGAATGACATAGCTGCAATAAAGAACACAATGGAAGGCATAAACAGTAGACTAGAAGAGGCTGAGGACCACATCAACGAATTAGAAGACAAGGTAGAAAAAACACACAAACACAGCAACAACTGGAAAGAAAACTTAAAAAGCAAGAGGAGAGCCAAAGGGAGCTTTGGGACAACACAAAACAAAACAACATCTGCAAAATAGGGGTCCCAGGAGAGGAAACTGAACAAGGAATAGAAAACCTGTTTGAAGAAATAATAACAGAAAACTTCCCTGATATTGGCAAGAAAAAAACCATGCAAGTCCAAGAAGCACACAGAGCCCCAAACAAGATGAACCCAAAAAGACCAACACCAAGACACATCATAATTAAACTGGCAAACATCAACGACAAAGTAAAAATCTTAAAGGCTGCCAGAGAGAGACAGAAAGTTAACTACAAGGGATCTCCCATTGGAATATCAACTTATTTCTCAACAGAAACACACCAGGTCAGAAGGGAATGGAATGAAATATACAAAGTGATGCAAAGCAAGGGACTGAATACAAGAATACTATACACAGCAAGGCTATCATTGAAAATTGAAGGTGGAATCAGGAGCTTCACAGACAAAAAGGGGCTAAGAGAGTTTATCACTACCAAGCCAGCAATGCAAGAAATACTAAAGGGACTGCTATAAAAAGAAGAAACAGAAAGGCAAGAAGGAACACAAACATTAAGAATAAAAATGATGACTATCAAGTACTTATCAATAATAACATTACACATAAATGGATTAAATGCTCCAATCAAAAGACATAGGGTAGCTGAATGGATAAGAAAACGACCCATATATTTGCTGTCTGCAAGCTTCCAAAACTCAATCCTTTGTCAGAACAAAGGATTCACACAGACTGGTAGTGAAAGGATGGAAAAAATTTTTTCAGGCAAATGGAAATGAGATAAAAGCTGGGGTTGCAATACTTATATCTGACAAAATAGACCTCAAAGTAAAGGCCATAACAAGAAATAAGGAAGGCCACTTCATAATACTAAAGGGAGTAATTCAACAAGAGGATATAATTCTGGTAAACATATATACACCTAATACAGGAGCACCCAAATACATAAAACAACTTCTGGAAGATATCCAGGAAGAGATTGACAGCAATATAATCATAGTAGGAGACTTTAATACTGCACTGACACCAATGGACAAATCCTCTAAACGAAAAATCACCAAAGAAACAGCAACCCTAAATGACTCAATAGATCAGATGGACTTGACATCTTCGGAACATTTCACCCCAAAGCTACAGAATATACATTCTTCTCAAGTGGACATGGGACATTTTCAAAGATAGACTACATGTTAGGACACAGGCAAAGTCTCTTGAAATTCAAGAGGATAGAAATAATAACAAGCATCTTCTCAGATCATAAAGAAATAAAACTAGAAATAAACTACAATTTAAAAAACCGAACACTTGGAGGCTAAATAGCATGCTATTAAACAATAACTAGGTTACCAACGAGATCAAAAAAGAAATAAAAAGCATCCTGGAAACAAACGACAATGAAAACACAACAATCCAAAATCTATGGGACACAGTGAAAGCAGTCCTGAGAGTGAAGTTCATAGCCCTATAGGCCTACCTCAAAAAAATAAGAAAAAATGGTAATAAGTTATCTAAATTTGCAACTTAAAGAATTAGAAAGAGAGCAACAAGAAAAGCCCACAGTAACCAGAAGGAAGGAGATAATAAAGAGCAGAAATAAACGACACAAGAGACAAAAAAAACCCCCAAAACAATACAAAAGATCAATGAAACCAAGAACTTGTTCTTTGAAAGTATAAACAAGATTGAATAACCTCTAGCCAGGCTCACCAAGAAGCAAAGAGAGAGTACCAAAGTAAACAAAATCAGAAATGAAAGAGGTGAAGTAACAACTGACTCCAGAAATATAAAAAGGATTGTAAAAAAAAAAAAAAAATACTACGAACAACTCTACTTGAACAAACTGGAAAACCTCCATGAAATGGACACATTCCTAGAAAAATACAAGCTTCCAAAACTCAATCAGGAAGATTAAAAAATCCTGAATAGGCTGGTAAGTACTGATGAAATTGAAACAGTAATAAAAGCTTCCAGCCAACAAAAGCCCTGGACCAGATGGCTTCACAGGGGAGTTTTACCGAACATTCAAAGAAGAACTAAAACCAGTACTTCTCAAACTATTACAAAAAATTCAAGAGGAAGGCACACTTCCAAACTCTTTCTATGAAGCCATGATTACCCTAATCCCAAAACCAGATAAAGACACCACAAAGAAAGAGAATTACAGGACAATATCCCTGATGAACATAGATGCTAAAATCTAAAACAGAATTTTAGCAAACCAGATGCAGCATTACATTAGAAAGATCATACATCATGACCAAGTGGGATTTATTCCAGGAATGCAAGGCTGGTACAATATCCACAAATCAATAATCATGATACATCACATAAACAAATTGAGAGACAAAAATCACGTAATCGTATCAATTGATGCAGAAAAGGCATTTTACAAAGTCCAACAGCCTTTTCTGATAAAAACACTCAGCAAAGTGGGAATAGAGGGATCATACCTCAACATAATAAAGCCTTATAAATCAAACCTACAGCCAACATCATACTCAATGGGCAAAAACTAAAACCATTTCCCCTAAGCACAGGAACAAGACAGGGATGCCCGCTTTCACCATTCCGGTTCAACACAGTACTGGAAGTGCTAGCCACAGCAATCAGACAAGAAGAGGAAATATATGGCATCCAAATTGGAAAAGAAGAAGTAAAACTGTGCTTATTTGCAGATGACATGATACTGTACATAGAAAACCCTAAAGACTGGTTCAAAAATTACTAGACTTAATAAATGAATGTGGCAATATACCAGGATACAAAATTAATGCCAAAAAAATCTATGGCATTTTAATATACTAATAGTGAATTTACAGAAAGAGAGATTAAAGAAACAATCCCATTTACCATTGCACCAAAAAAATTAAAATACCTAGGAATAAACTTAACTAAGGAGGTAAAAGACCTCTACTCAGAAAACTACAGGAAATTGAAAAAAAGAGATAGAGGAAGACATAAATAGATGGAAGAGCATACTGTGTTCATGGATTGGTAGAATCAACATCATTAAAATGTCCATACTACCCAAAGCAATCTACAGATTCAATGCACTCCCCATTAAAATACCAACAGCATATTTCACAGACCTAAAATGAACTCTACAAAAATTCATTTGGAATGAAAAAAGACCCTGAAAAGCTACAGCACTCCTGAGAAAGAAGAACATAGGAGGGATCTCAATACCAGATATCAAGCTGTACTACAAAGCCACTATTCTCAAAACTGCATAGTACTGGCATAAGAACAGACATATAGATCAATGGAATAGATTGGAGAACCCAGAAATCGACCCAGACTCTATGCTCAATTAATATTTGACAAAGGAGGCAAGAACATACAATGGAGTCAAGACAGTCTCTTCAATAAATGGTGTTGGGAAAATTGAACAGATACATGCAAAAAAATGAAACTAGACCACCAACTTACACCATATACAAAAATAAACTCAAAATGGATAAGGAACTTAAACGTAAGGCGGGAAATCATACAAATCTTAGAAGAAGCCACAGGCAGCATAATCTCAGACATATGCCGAAGCAATATCTTCACCGATACAGCTCTTAGGGCAATGGAAAATAAAGAGAAAATAAACAAATGGGACTGTATCAAAATAAAAGCTTCTGCACAGCAATAGAAACCATAAAAAACAAACAAACAAACAAACAAACAAACAAAAAAACAAGAAAGCCCACTGCATGGGAGAAAGTTGCCAAGGTTATCTCCGATAAGGGTTCAATATCCAAAATTTACAGGGAACTCATACAACTTAACAAAAGGAAGATAAACAACCCAATCAAAAAATGGGCAACGGACCTTTATAGATACTTTTCTAAAGTGGACATAAGGAAGGCTAAGGAATACATGTTCAAAGTCTCTAATCATCCCAGAGATGCAAATCAAAATGACAATGAGGTACCATCTCACACCTGTCAGAATGGCTGTCATCAACAAATCACCAAATGACAAGTGCTGGCGTGGATGCAGAGAAAAAGGAACCCTCCTGCACTGCTGGTGGGAATGCAGACTGGTGCAGCCACTGTGGAGAACAGTATGGAGTTTCCTCAAAAAACTAAAAATGGAACTCCCATTTACCCAGTGATCCCACTTCTAGGAATATACCCCAAGAAACTAGAAACACCAATCAGAAAGGATATATACACCCCTATGTTCATAGCAGCACAATTTACAATAACTAAGATTTGAAAATAGCCTAAGTGCCCATCAGCAGATGAGTGGATTAGAAAACTGTGGTACATCTACACAATGGAATACTACTCTGCTGTAAAAAGGAACTCCTACCATTCGCAAAAGCACGGATGGAGCTGGAGAGCATTATGCTAAGTGAAATAAGTCAGTCAAAGAAAGATAAATATCATATGATCTCACTCATTTGCAGATTATAATGAAAAACATAAACTGATGAACAAAAACAGATCCAGAGACAGAGAAGCATCGATCAGATGCTGTAACCTCAGAGGGAAGGTAGGGGAGGATGGGGGGAAGGGGGAGAGGTCTACCAAAAGACTTGTATGCCTGCATATAAGCGTAACAAATGGATATAGACACCAGGGGGGTGAGGGCATGAATGGGAGTGGGGTGGGGGGCTATAGGGGGATAAAGACACATATGTAATACCTTAATCAATAAAATTTTTTTTTTAAAAATGAAAAACTAAAAAAAAAAAAAAAAAAAATCTACATTATAAAAACAAAGCAAATCCAACATAAAAGAAGTCAAATAACAAAGACAAACAAGGAAAAGAATATCTGCAGCATACACTTTGGGAAATAGGTTGATACCCATAATGCTAGTTTCTATTAAGCAATAAGAGATGGGCAAGTGGTTCAATATAAAAATGGGCAGATGTCACAAACAAGAAATTTACAGAAAAATAAAATTTCAGTCATAATTAAGGAAATTTAAGAAACCGAAAAACCATTTTCAACTATTAGACTACCACAGACTAAAAAGTGGAGGGATTAAGCAAAGAGAGAAAGAGAGAGAGAGAGAGAGAGAGAGAGAGAGAACTCCTGAACACAGACAACAGTGTCTTGATTGTGGGGGTGGAAGGGAGGTTGGGAGGAGATGAAAGAGGGCATAGAAGAGATAAATGGTGATGGAGAAAAATAAAAAATAAATAAAAGATAAATACATAAAAATAAAACAAACACAATCTGTCAGGTCCAGTAGAAAATTATCCCAAACTCTTAGCACAGTGTTCAGGAAAAGCTACGTGTTTAATTAATGTGTATTAATAAATTTAATAAATTTAAATGTAAAAAATACCTTCATATATGAAAAAAACTAAGAGAAATTTTATAGTTACTAATGCTGTCACCATCATATCCTATTAAGTATTAAATTAGGACTGCTCTTTCTTTATATATTGTCTTTAAAGTGTCAAGTTGGGCACATAAAATCTAATAATCGATATTGTTTAATATAGTTCCAACCTTTTGACATAAAACTAGTTATTTTTCAATTTAACTCTTTAATTTTAAAAATTGGGGGACAGTAATAGAGTAATATGTAAGAAAACTCAAAATAAATCTATCATAAAATTATGTCACTTTAGTCAAAAAAAAGGGGGGGGGGGGCATTTTAACAATAGTAGAGTTCCTTCCAAGAAAGGACAGATGGCAACTAAACACCAACTCCCGCCCTCCCTTCAGAGCACTGTTTTTATTTTGCTACATTCCAGTTAAAACTCATTTCAGGGTGGCACTGATTACATATCATATGTGGAAATCTCATTAGAGCAGATTGAAAATTAAAATTCACATTTCTAATGCTTAAGTCTAAAGAAAATTTTTATCACTTGAACTTCATTGTGTAAACATCAGGGACAGCACACAACTTATAAGTACAAATATGATGCTGTATGGTGTTTCTCCAATGGAGAAGCTGAGAATACCAGCTTGATATGAATTTAGAGCACTAAATTAGAAAATGAGACCATCTGCCATGTCATTAATCAGCGAAGTAATCCAGAAAAAATTCTTCCATTTCTCTGAATCTGATATCTGTCTATATATATAAAAGCCGAAAGAAACCAAGATGGCGGCATAGGTAAACACCTAAACTGCTGCCTCGCACAATTTCAAAACTACAACTAAAAGACAGAACGGACATCATCCAGAACCACAGAAAAGCTGGCTGAGTGGAAATTCTACAACTAGAAGGAAAGAGAAAAGGTCACGGAGAATCAGAGGAGCGGCAAAGGGCTGAGTTACAGAGACACGCGTGCAGAGAGAAAGGGCAGCTGAGTGCCTGGCTGACTTTCTCTGTCAGGAGGAGGAAGGAAGCCCCCAACTGCACTGAACCCCAGTTCCAACTGCACTGAACCCCAGTTCCGGGCGAAACCCCGTGGACCCAGGCTCATATAGGGGGAGTCTGGACTGTCAGGTAGAGAGAAAGGCACACGGAGACTCGGAGACTCTGGGGAGCCGCGGCAGGCAGGGGTCTGGAGGCGCGCGCGCGCAGGAGTGCTCACAGAGAAGACTGAATGCGGAGGTTGCTGCAGGCTTTCCCTAGAGGAAGGGAGTTGGAAGCTCCTGACTGCACTGAACCCCAGTTCTGGGCAAGCCACCCACTTATGAGGAAAATCTGGACTGTCAGGCGGACACTCAGGGGAGCCGCGGAAGGCAGAGGTCTGGTGGCGTGCGCGCAAGGGCAGGGCTGACTGGAAGCCAAGACTGTCTGCTCCTCCCAGAGACTCCGCCCCATCCGAGCTGAGCACAGAGGCTTTTACAATTTTGCAAGTCTGATCCTATAAGGCTGTCTCCAGCACCGAACTTCTCCCAGCGTAGACACAGCTGATCCTCACAGCCAACTGGCCTGGAGGTCAATTCCTCCCAGTGATACCAACAACAATCAAGACTTAACTACAACAAGGCTGTACGCACAGTCCACAAAGGGGTGCACCAAGAGTATCCAACTCAGGTTAACTGGGGAGGCTGACCCACTGGGCCATATAGCAAACCTAGCACACAAAGCTACCCTACCAACTCAGGGAAGCAACGAAAATGCGAAGACAAAGAAAGAGATCACAAACGAAAGAAATGGAGGAAAACAAACAACTGGATATAGAATTCAAAACCACGGTTATAAGGTTGTTCAAGAATATCCTAGAAAAGGCCAATAAATTTAGCGAGACCCTCGAAGATATGAAAAAGGACCAACTAGAAATTAAACATACACTGACTGAAATAAAAAATATACAGAGACCCAACAGCAGACTAGAGGAACACAAGAATCAAGTCAAAGATTTGAAATACAAAGAAGCAAAAAACACTCAACCGGAAAAGCAAAAAGAAAAAAGAATCCAAAAATTTGAAGATAGTGTAAGAAATCTCTGGGGCAACTTCAAGCGTACCAACATCAGAATTATGGGGGTGCCAGAAGAAGAGAGAGAGCAAGATACTGAAAACCTATTTGAAGAAATAATGACTGAAAACTTCCCCCACCTGGTGAAAAAAATAGACCTACAAGTCCAGGAAGCGCACAGAACCTCAAACAAAAGGAATCCAAAGAGAACCACACCAAGACACATCATAATTAAAATGCCAAGAGCAAAAGACAAAGAGAGAATATTAAAAGCAGCAAGAGAAAAACAGTTAATTACTTACAAGGGAGCACCCATACGATTGTCAGCTGATTTCTTAACAGAAACTATGCAGGCCAGAAGGGAGTGGCAAGATCAAAGTGATGAATAGCAAGAACCTACAACCAAGATTACTCTACCCAGCAAAGTTATCATTCAGAATGGAAGGTCAGATAGAGTTTCACAGATAAGAAAAAGCTAAAGGAGTTCATTACCACCAAACCAGTATTATATGAAATGCTGAAAGGTATTCTTTCAGAAGAGAAAGAAGAAAAAAGTAAAGATAAAAATCATGAACAAATACATATCTATCAACAAGTGAACCTAAAAATCAAGTGAATTAAAAAGCTGAGGAACAGAATAAACTGGTGAATATAATAGAATCAGGGGCACAGAAAGGGAATGGACTGATAATTCTCAGGGGGAAAGGGTATGGGGGATGCAGGAAGAGACTGGACAAAAATCGTACACCTATGGATGAGGACAGTGGGGGGGAGGTAAGGGCAGAGGGTGGGGTGGGAACCAGGTGGAAGGGAGCTATGGGGGGGAAAAGGAGAAACAATTGTAATAATCTGAACAATGAAGATTTATTAAAAAAATAAAAATAAATGAGAAAAATAAAATAAAATAAAAGCCGAAGCGACTGAAAGACCAGAACAATCGGGATGACTGGTTGACCAGTTGCTATGACACGCACTGACCACCAGCGGGCTGACGCTCAATGCAGGAGTGCCCCCTTGTGGTCAGTACACTTCAACAGCAGGAGCACCACTCAGCTGACTGACTGATCTGGCAGCCCACCAGCCTGGCGGCAGCCACTCACTCCCTCAGTAGTCCTGAAGGTCCAATCTCCAGAGAACGGGCCAGGCACCAAAGGACCAGTGCCAATGGCACCATCCCGACAGCACCGCCAGCCTCCTGGAAGTCAGCCTCGGGCACTGCGGCTGCTTCCCCTCCCTAGACGCTCCGCAAGGAAGAAAAGATATAAAAGCAGTCGCCAGGTGGCTCCCAACAACCAGCGTGAACGTCAATGGGATGGATCCAGATCCCAGGCTGCCCAGGGTGTCCCACTGCCTGCCCAAAGGGCCGATCATATCCCGGCCCCCACCTGTGCACGAATTCATGCACCAGGCCTCTAGTTAATATCATAAAAATGGAAAGCCAGACTAGTTTATCTTTTAGAAAACCCTTTCCAGAAAAAAATACTTTATAATATTTACACAAGAAATCCAGAGTGATTTCTGTTTTCCATTTGTCTTTATATAGACCCATCTGAGGCAATAGTAAGTACACTACGAGAAGCTTCTTACCTCTGGTATCATTTTCTATTTCTGTCCTCCAGCGATGTAAACAGCTTTCCAGCACAGAAAGTTCTTCTTCTGTTATGTGCCTTGGTGCTGGATGCATGGGCAAGTCTGGAGGTATTCGAGACTGAGTGAATGGTTTGTGAATCACCGATCTCGATGAGATGGCAGCTATTGATGTAGGTGATGTGCTTGGCAATTCCGAAGAGGCAGCTCCCTGTTGTTCCATTGTGCTGTATTTTTAAAACATAATGTATTAAACTTTCCAAATTGAAGCTCTGGACAAAGACTGTGCCAAATACATAGCATTAAATAGGCTTATTATTTCAAAAAGAAAAGGTCTTAAGAATAGAAGAGATGTGGAGTAACCTAAGTCCTCATGAGTTTCTTAATACACAAGGACTACATTATTTTAAGGAAGAAATTGTGGCTGTATAGTAGAAGCAGCTTGATCATATCTACTAAAAAAAACACACCAACAAATCTTACATGTTCCAAAAGTATAAATGCCTTTCCTTGCTAATACTTACCAGCTTACATTGTAGAAGAAATTTCTAATTTAACAGTATTATTTTCATGAATAAAAGGTTGAAACAGATAACATACTAAAACAACCTAAAGTATAACTATGAATAGAAAAAATATGAAAAATTCAATCCACAACCAGAAAACGTATTGAAATAATGAAATAAGAAAGCACCTAGAAGACATACAACAAATGTTCTAAGTGAATCTAATCTTTTTAGAATTCATTAAAATTAATCACAGCATGCATCTTTTAAAACCTTCTTCAAAGGGTACCAATTATATTATTATGCAGTATAGAACGCACAGCTTGTCTTTTGTATCAAAAAGACTTTTTACCTTGGTAATGCCTGTGATGGTACGGAACCACTAGGTGGGGAACTAGCATCAATATCATCAACAGGAGAAGTGCAAACAGGTTTACTTGAGGCAAATTCCAATGCATACTGTAGAACATCTACCAACGGAAAGCGCTTGGGACCCGAACCATAGCTTAAATATCTATTAACCATAAAATGTATAAATGCTTTAATTTGAATATAAAGCAAATTTGTGTTTTTCAATAATTTTTATAAAACATGATATGAATACTTCAATGAATCTCTCAACAATGAAATTAATTTTCAGATGAAGACAGTAAGACTAAATATACATTCAAGAAATAAATTAAATATTCTCCAAAAGAAACCAAAGCTGATTAAGTCTGAATGTGTATATACACTGTTATGAATTTTAACACTGCTCTAAGTTTCATCTCCTAAGACTATTTTTTAGTTGTTATCTGGTTTCATGATGACTAATATTATCTTCCTACTATTTTACCTCTGATTATTTTTCAATATTATTACTGATACCTTTTAAGAATAAGAATTATTGAAATATAATCTATTATATTTGTATAATAAAGTTTCAGGGTATTAATTTTCAAATTAACACTAAAACAAGGGAATAAAGATTAGATCAGAGGCTGCAAACTGGCACTTGGCAGATGACATTTCAGCCTGGGGACTTTATCTGAACTATAGGATATTTGACAATCTAGATGTTGGCTTCTGGAAATAATCTGACACTTTAGGGATACTGAGATGACATTCATCATGACTCCACTGGCTAGTGTGGCTGGCAGCCACTCCCTCTCCAAGGGGTGTGCTCTAGGCACCCCTGTCCACCACTATGTTTGACTTGTTGCCCTTCTTCATAAAGCCTCCACGAGGTCCTGGTAGGCATCTGAGTTTGTATCTTCTGTATTAAGGAGGAAAACTCAGTCACAATTTGTATTAGAGGAAATCTCAAGAGTAATATTTAGTATCATGAAAGAAGAAGCCTCAATTATAAATTAGTTCATATCTATTTTCAGAACCATACCTGTTGTTGGTGAGAATATTTAAATACTAAAATAATCTTCAAATGACAACTATAAAAGATTTTAGGTTTCTAACAGAATTAAAAACTAAACTATACAAGCAAAAATATCAGTTCAGAATTATTATCTACTTCTAGGATCATAAATTACTCAAGAAAAATGTAAGATTAAAAATTCTAGATAATCACTAAAAGCATGAACTTCTATAGCTAGTTCATAATTCTGTAGAAGTTACAATACCTTTCTAGTCTTTGTTGTAATACTGTAAGGTAATCTTTCAGTCTCTTGATTTCTTCCCTCTTAATTCTTGTTATTTCTCTATTTCTGTGCATGTATCTTGCAGAAAAAAGGAAAACAGCAATCATTAGTATCTCTAAATATCGTGGGAGGAGATACAACAGTAAGTCTAGTCAGCCCCGCCTGCGCCCTCTCACAGTCCAGGATCCCTTGGGAGGTGTCCAACTGCCATAGAGGCAAGAGAGGCTCCCGCCACTGCCGCTGTGCCCACCAACCGTGAGCCTGGCTTCTGGCTAAGCGGTGTTCCCCTTGTAGGAGCACACTGACCACCAGGAGGCAGCCCCTGCAATAAGCGTCTGCCCCTGATGGTCAGTGTGCATCATAGCAACCAGTCGTTCCAAGGTTCGGTTGAGTTGCATATTAGCCTTTTATTATATAGGATATCAAACAGTATAAAATTGTACTTTTGAAAATTTCTGACAGATTTATAATACAAAAATATAATAATCTTTTTAAAAACCTACTTATAACATAATTTCCATTTACTATACCTTTTCTTGACAAATGCTACTACATATTTTATATAAAAATTAAAGACTAACTTTAAGGAAATTAAATAAAATTCTTCTCTAAACACAGTAATTCTTCATTTGGTTACTAAACTATTTCAAAACTAATTTATGCTATATCCCAAACCATACCTGTCCAGATATAAAACTTGAGGAAATTCTAATTTGTTGTGAATTTTTTCTGGTCTTCCCAATGCCTGATTAAATTCAAATCTTGACAATTCAAATGTTAATACAGGTGGTAGTTCGGTAAACCAATGCTGAAAGAAACAATAATTCAAAACCTTAGTATCATCTTTGTTTTCTCCATTCCAATTTTAGGCAAAGGATGTCAGCAATGACATTTTCATATGCATCGTCATAATGCTGACATCACAAAAAAATGATTAGGTATAGTATTTAGATAAAACTCTTTCACACTTTTTGAAAATTCCAAGGATGAGGATAACATATAACCAGGAAAGAGAAAAATCTTCTAACAATTCTTCCATAACAATTCTTTATATTAGAATTTATAACCCAAAGAGAAAGCCATTGGTTAAAATCATAACTTAGTAGCTCAAATCTTTTACTTTTTAAATCTTTATTGTTGAAAGTATTACTATGCTCCCTTTTCTTCCCCATAGACCCTTCTAACCCTCTCTCTCCCCCAACCCCAGGCCTTCACCACGCTATTTTGTCTGTGTCTATGGGTTATGAATATATGCATATAAGTTCTTTGGTTGATCTCTTCCCACCCAATCCATCCACCTCTGCCTTTAGTCTGAGATTCGACTGTTTATTCCATGCGTCTACATCTCTGGATCTATTTTGTTCATCAGTCTATTTTGTTCATTAGATTAGCTCAAGATTATATTACTATTGCTACCATAAATGGAACATATACTCATAATAATCAACCATACTGTCAAAACCTGTGACAAAGTTCCAAGTTGTAGTACATAAAGGAAAGACAATTTTATAATATAAATGATCACAATTCTCATACTGAAAACTAGGAACTGTTTTAAACTTAACTGTCCTACTGGAAATTTGACTAATTTAAGAAAAATATATATCACTAATAAATATTTATGGTAATTATATTTGAAATCCTTTACAGTAACTAGTATTTAACAAATTAAATGCCTCATTGCTTTATACCAACTCCACCACAAACTTTGGGCAATGTTCAGTTAAGAATGTTATACAACAAAACTTCAAAAAAATTTTTTTTGTAAAATACATTCAAGTTTTATATAAATACTGGAGGCCTGGTGCATGAATTCGTGCACAGGTGCAGTCCAGCCAGCCCGCCCCAATAGGGGCCAATCGGATCCTGGCCAGTGCAGGGAGGGGATGCGGGAGGTTTGCCGGCCGGCTCCATCCCCGATTGGGGTGGATAGAGGCTGATCAGGGCCCCGATCCAGCCAGTTGGCCACCGCAGTGCACGTCATAGTGACCAGTCGTTCTGGTCGCTTGGCTTTTATATATACTAGTGGCCCTGCATGCGAATCCGTACATGAGTAGCTCGCTGCCACTTGCCTCAGCTGGCCACCTGCCCACCGCCACTGTAGCTCTCCACTGCACGTAGCTCACTGCCCTGCCCTCCTATAGCTCTCCGCGGTTAGTAGCTCACTGTCCCACCTTCCTGTACCTCTCCGCAGTTTGTAGCTCACTGCTCCGCCCTCCTGTAGCTCTCCCTCACTTGTAGCTCACTACCCTGCCCTCCTGGTGATCAGTCGTTACGTGTCACGGCGTAACAACCATTTGTATATTACCTCTTTATTATATAGGATAGATTATTAACTTAAAGAGAAAGAAAAGCCAACAAATTCAGAAGTATAACATAATGGAACAAATAAATTTAAAGTGGTTATTATAAGTGGTTATGCAGTGTACCGCTTTTTACTACTATAAAAATAAATTGCCACACTAAATCATGTGTGATATTTCAACAGCCAAAAAATGATACCACACAAATGTCAATAAGCCAAGAGTTCATTAAAATCAAACATCCAAAGTAAAAGCAGAAATGAAGCACATTTGGCAAACTGATTTAACTAAAATCTTGAAAGTTGCTACTTTTCTCTAAATAAAGCTAATAAAGGTATATAGTTATGTGGAGAGTGGCTACAGTGTTTACACAGGTTCAAGCCTCCGACTAATGAGAGGGCACCGTTCTCTCGTGGCAAAGCCACATGCAACTCCTCCTAGCTTGGAGGGCAAAGCCCCCTCAGCCCAATTATAGCCAAAGGCTATAGTTGTAAGCTTGACCTTATAGTCTGAACCTGTGGTCCCACGTGGCTAAGTGATATAGGCTGAGAGAGGTGCAGTAAGTAAATAAAGCTTGATCAGGTGCATATAACTGAGTAGATTCAAAACCCACAAGAACATTATAAACATCATGACCACGCCCTTACTTTGCCTCGTGGAATCTGACTATAAAATACTCGATTGCAGGCTGTGGCGCTGTCTCTCATCAGAGAGGGCAGCATCCCACCTAGCCCCAGCTTTATTCTCTTGTCTGTCTTTTCTAATCCTTCACCGCCCCTCCCCCCCCTCAGGTTCACCCATGGCCATGCTGAGCAGGGGACACAGTTATTCAAACTATCACCCCCTCCCCAAATGTTAATGATTACTGAATTGAGATTTCCTAAGTTGGATTTGGTTTATCTTTTACTAAAAGTTGAGGTTTAAGAAATTTGTTTTATTTTATATATGGGTATTACCTAAAGTTGACTAGATCTAATATCAGAAACATCTCATACGTTTTAAAATTTCTTGAACAGATTTGCTTATTTATTTTGTTCTCACAAGCCATTGGCAAACATGTTAGTTAGCTATAATCCACACCTAAAATTACTATTAAGAATTAAAACATACTTCATAACCAAAGGACTTGTATGAAAGCATATGAGCATAACCAATGGACACAGACGGGGGTTGGGGGGTGAGGGCATATGCTGGGGGTTGGGGGCAGCCAGGGACAGGTCAATGGGGGAAAAAGGAGACTTATGTAATACTTTAAACATTAAAGAGTTTAAGTTAAAAATAAAACATATCCCATACATATCACCAAAAAAACTTTTAATGCCTTAGGATATTATTCTATACTCCATTTTATGATACTCAAATAAGTATATAAGATTTCAAGAACTATTACTTTCATAATTTATTGCAACACTTTTTTGGGGGTTTTTAATCCTCACCCAAGGATATTTTTCCATTGATCTTTTAGAGAGATTGGAAAAGAGAGGGAAAATAGAAACATCAATGTGAGATAAAAACATCAATTGGCCGAAATCGGTTTGGCTCAGTGGATAGAGCGTCGGCCTGCGGACTGAAGGGTCCCGGGTTCGATTCCGGTTAAGGGCATGTACCTTGGTTGCGGGCATATCCCCAGTGGGGGGTGTGCAGGAGGCAGCTGATCGATGTTTCTCTCTCATCGATGTTTCTGGCTCTCTATCCCTCTCCCTTCCTCTCTGTAAAATATCAATAAAATATTTAAAAAAAACAAACAAACAAACAAAAAAAAAACCCATCAATTGGTTGCCGCCTGCAAGTGCCCTGACCAGGGCATGGGTCAGGAAGGAGCCTGCAACCAAGGTACATGCCCTTGACCGAAATCAAACCCAGAACCCTTTGGTCCACAGGCCAACACTTACCTACTGAGCCAAACTGGCTAGGGCTATTGTAACACTTTAAAAGTCACCATTAAAACAAAATAGTCATATACTTTTAATTCATGGGAATCTACAACTGTCAGTGGAAATAAAATGACTTAAATTGGGGGTATGTTTCTCTGGAAACCATAAAAAGTCCAGGAAATAGCTTCCAAACCTTATCAAAGGATGTTCGTAACACGTTGTGCAATTGTGCCTATGGTGAACGCATTTCCTCTAACTCCTGTGACAATTTTTCTTACTAAACACTCGGAAGCATTTCGCTTTCTCATTCTCAAGCTAACAGGGAAAAGAAGAGATAGCCAGACACTCCCTAAATTCATTTAAGAAAATGTTATGGGTATCTCTAGCTCTGTGATTTCAGGATTAAAAGTATAGTAGTGTATAACTAGAATATTAAGTAAAACAATAATTTTTCTTTCAAAATATTTTATGCAATTTTTATGTACTTCTTTAATCTAACTGGTGTGCAATGCTTATGAGATATAGAACATTAAAGATAAAAATGATGCTTATAAGAACAGACATATAGACCAGTGGAACAGAACAGAAAACCCAGAAATCGACACAAGCCATTATGCTCAATTAATATTTGACAAAGGAGGCAAGACCATACAATGGAGACAAGACAGTCTCTTCAATAAATGGTGTTGGGAAAACTGGACAGATACATGCAAAAAAATGAAACTAGACCACCAACTTACACCATACACAAAAATAAACTCAAAATGGATAAAGGACTTAAATGTAAGATGGGAAACCATACAAATCTTAGAAGAAGCCACAGGCAGCAAAATAGCAGACATTTGTCGTAGCAATATCTTTACTGATACAGCTCGTAGGGCAATGAAAACTAAAGAGAAAATAAACAAATGGGACTACATCAAAATAAAAATCTGCACAGCAAAGGAAACCATCAACAAAACAACAAGAAAGCCCACTGCATGGGAGAACATATTTGCCAATGATATCAACGATAAGGGTTTAATCTCCAACATTTACAAAGAACTCATACAACTTAACAAAAGGAAGATAAACAACCCAATCAAAAAATGGGCAAAGGACCTAAGTAGACACTTTTCAAAAGAGGACATACAGAATGCTGAGAGACATATGAAAACATGCTCAAAGTCACTAATCATCCGAGAGATGCGAATCAAAATGACAATGAGGTACCCTCTCACACCTGTCAGAATGGCTGTCATCAACAAATCACCAAATGACAAGTGCTGGCGAGGATGCAGAGAAAAAGGAACCCTCCTGCATTGCTGGTGGGAATGCAGACTGGTGCAGCCACTGTGGAGAACAGTATGGAGTTTCCTCAAAAAACTAAAAATGGAACTCCCATTTGACCCAGTGATCCCACTTCTAGGAATATACCCCAAGAAGACAGAAACACCAATCAGAAAGGATATATACACCCCTATGTTCATAGCAGCACAATTTACAATAGCTAAGATTTGGAAGCAGCCTAAGTTGCCCATCAGCAGATGAGTGGATTAAAAAGCTATGGTACATCTATACAATGGAATACTATGCTGCTGTAAAAAGGAAGGAACTCCTACCATTTGCAACAGCACGGATGGAGCTGGAAAGCATTATGCTAAGTGAAGTCAGTCAGCCAAAGAAATATAAATACCACATGATCTCACTCATTTGTGGAATATAAAAAACATTATAAACTGTTGAACAAAAATAGATAAGAGGCAAAGAAGCATCGAATAGACTGTGAAACTACAGTGGTAAGGTAGGGGAGGGTTGGAGGGGGTAAGAGATCAATCGAAGGACTTATATGCATGCATATAAGCACAACCAACATACGTGAGACACGGGGTTGGGGGACGGTGAGGGGAAGTGCCAGGGGGTAGGGGCGGCCGGGGGGAGATCAATGGGGGAAAAAAGGAGACATATGTACTACTATTCGTAATACCTTAAACAATAAAATAAAAATTTTAAAAAATGATGCTTATATTATCCACATCCCTAAACATATTTATTATTATTATAATAAACCTACAGTAGTAATAGATTCATGCAGTTATAAATAACTTATATAATCAGCATTGGCAACAAAGATGCTTCTAAATTTATGACTATAAACCTCACTTGTTACTAGAAGTATTTTCTAGAGAGAATATAGTCATTTTTATGAGTTGTAACAGCTGATTTTTTCTATTAGTATGTCTTAAAAATTGCTTTTGCCGAAACCGGTTTGGCTCAGTGGATAGAGCGTCGGCCTGTGGACTGGAGGGTCCCAGGTTCGATTCCGGTCAAGGGCATGTACATTGGTTACGGGCACATCCCCAGTGGGAGGTGTGCGGGAGGCAGCTGATCGATGTTCTCTCTCATCGATGTTTCTAACTCTCTCTCTCTCTCCCTTCCTCTCTGTAAAAAATTAATAAAATACATTAAAAAAAAATATGTCTGTGGAGCTGCATTAAAAAAAAAAAAATTGCTTTTGTGACATTATGTTAATGCAGGGGGGATTACATAACCAGAAAAAAACACACCTGCCATTCCCAATTCCCCTTAGTACACTAAACAAAGCCAGGGTGTAAACTAAGAATGAGAACCCAAAACTTCCTATTCCAATTCAAAAACTAGTTTCAGTCATTTAATTGTCCTTACTCACTTGTCCTTTTACCCTAAAAAAATATTCTAGAAACATTTTATAAGTATTTATCTTCCAGACTAGAGGCCCAGTACACGAATTCGTGCATGGGTGCGGTGTCTTGGCCTGGCCAGGGATCAAGGCCTATCGGGGGGCTGGCCGGCGGGGGAAGGGGGGAGGGGCTGCAGGAGGTTGGCTGTGGGAGACCACCAGGGGGCAGCTCCTGTGTTGAGCATCTGCCCCCTGGTGATCAGTGCACATCATAGCAACTGGTCAACTGGTCGTTCGGTCACAATGGTTGCTTAGGCTTTTATATATATTATCATTTTTAATTTATTCAGTTGTCTCTGGTTATGTCATTCCAAAAATTTAAAATCTTATAGCCCATTGAATGTTTTAACATGAGTAATTATGGAGACTAAAGATCTTCCTAAGTGGTTGACAACAACTATTTCAGTAAAATGATGTTTTCTGTATCAAGGTAAAAATCAACAATTTTTACTAATCAATAGTGTAAGAGGTGTTATCATCAAGAATTATGCCAATTTAGAAACACATCTACAATGTTTTTTATTGGTCTTTGTAGAGACTCAAGAATAGTTATTCTGAAGGATATAATGAAATAGGACTATAATTTTAAAATGTTATTAGAAACTTATCTAGGCAATTGGTAATAGAAATCAAATTTGATATTATTGAGACTGCTTAGAAACTGCTGAATTTAGAAAGGATGGCAAACTATTGTATTCCACAGGTTGAATTAAAAAACCTAGGCAGAAAGCATAGAATGCAGTCTAAGGCATTACAGTATGAAGACAAAGATGAAGGACAAACTAGATTTTTAAAAATAAACTAGAGGCCTGATGCACAAAATCATGCAAGGGGCTCAGTTCTCACAGCCCCGGCTTCGTCCAGGTCATCTGGACGGTCGTTCTTGGGCTCAGTCTAATTAGCATATTAGCTCATTATATAGGATAGCGGCCTGGCCTGCATGGCTCATTGGTTGAACGTCGACCTATGAACCAGGAGGTCAAGGTGCGATTTCAGGTGTGTGCACATGCCTGGGTTGTGTGCTTGATCCCCAGTGGGGCAGCTAATCAATGATTCTCTATCATCATTGATGTTTCTCTCTCTATCCCTCTCCCTTCCTCTCTGAAAACAATAAAAATATTTTTAAAAACATAAAAATTCATATTGAATGTAAGGAAAACTATTTTTGAAAGCTAGACATACGTGAGAAAGATTACTTACCAATAAATCATAGTGTATTTCACTTACAAGCTGCTTTGACAAAGTAAGGAATATGCCATCCCATTTTCCCTGCCCCACCCATCCATCTATCATCTTTAATCAAAAACAGATCATACTTTAAGAAGTTCTGCTTTCTTATTCTCTTATGGGATCCTGGGAAAGTCCTAATCCTTGGAGATCTATTTTCCATCAATAAAATAAATAAACTTAATTTAAATATTCTTAAGTATAGTTCTATATCAAATCACTTGTGGAGCTCTTGTGCCATGTACCATATCCCAGTCCTAGATTCTGATTTGATAGCTTTGAAGTGGGGCCTAGGCATCTGTTGAGAATGACTCAGTAGATAACCTGTGATGTGGAGAGAACACTTATTTCAAAGATTCTCTCTCTTTCCCTCTATAAAGAAACACACACATACACCAAATAATAAATATTATTTACTTCTGTTGAAGAGAAAAAAAAGTTAGGACAAAAATGGTTTATTACATCTTTTTTAAAAAGCACACAATTCAGATAAAATCAATTTATTCTCAAAGATACAAGAACCAAATCCCTTTTTAGATAAACACAAGAGAGAATCACTTAATATTATTAAGCTCCTATTCAGGGATAAAGACCTCAGAAACTTATTTGATAACACTGAGACATTTCATTCAGTCAGTCACACTTCTATTTGCAGATACCACACTACCCACTAGAGACACAGCAGGAAGTGGCACAGATGAAGATCCTGCCCTCAAGCATGGAGGCTCACAAAGACAACTACTAGCAATTGCTTAACAATGACTGATTTTAGAGATTCATCTGTCCTTTACTTTCTGCTGTAACACTCCCCAAAGGGTAAGTACATGTATGGGTAGATGGATATACAGATGGAGCTGGAGAGACAGAGTTGGGCAACACAGAAAGCAGTAGACACAGATAAATCCTATATAATAAAAGCCTAATATGCAAATCGACCGAATGGTGGAACGACCAGTCGCTATGATACGCACTGACCCAGCAAGGGGCAGACGCTCAACACAGGAGCTGCCCCCTGGTGGTCAGTGCGTTCCCACAGGGGGAGTGCCGCTCAGCCAGAAGCTGGGCTCACGGCTGGCAAGTGCAGCGGCTGTGGCAAGAGCCTCTCCCACCTCCACTGCAGGCGGGCGGTAAGGAGCGAGGGGTCCCAGACTGAGAGAGCCCTGGACTGCAAGAGGGTGCAGGCTGGGCTGAGGGAAGCCCCGCCCCAGTGCATGAATCTCGTGCACCAGAACTCCAGTCTATATTATAAAAAGCCAGTGACGTAATGCTGTAATGACCAAACAACCGGTCACCATGAAGTGCATGGAGCACCTCTCGGTCCCTCCCCAACGACCCACAGGCTCTGATTACAGCAAGGCTGGCAGCTAGCGGGCGGGTGGGGCGGTGGGCATGGAGTGGCGGGCGCCCCAAGGCGAACGCCACGAGGCACACGCGGGTGGGCGGGCCACGTGATTTCGCTCGCTGGGCCTCTAGTAGGTTTATAATATACTACAGGCCTAATGTACGAAATTTGTGCAAGGGGCTCGGCCCGCACAGCATCGGCTGTCTGGTCTAATTAGCATATTACGCTTTTATTATTATAGATTTTGTAAATTATTTCCTTCTGGAGAAAACAAGTTCTTCCATCTGTCCTTCACATAATTATACTGAAATTTTACAAGAAAAGGGGTCTGGTGTTGACTATTTAGGACTGGACAAATTTCAACAATATTTGATATAAGTAACATACTTCTATATAAAATTCCACCCTAATATCACTGTTTTTCATCTTTACTTCCAGAACAAGCATGCTGTAAAGACTAGTACCTTAAATGAAAAGTCTAAAACTGAAAAATGTCCTAATGGATGATTTTAACAGAAAATTTTGAGATGATGTGTTTATGTGACAATTTAACATAGATTACTAGAGGCACGGTGCATGAAATTCATGCATGGGTAGGGTCCCTAGGCCTGGCCGGCGATTAGGGCCGATCGGGGCCTTCCAGCTGCCAGCCAGGGCCTTGCTTCCAGCTGCCAGCCAGGGCCTTGCTTCCAGCTACCAGCCAGGGTCTTCCTTCCAGCTGCCAGCCGGGGTCTTCCTTCCCCGGCTGCAGCTGCCTTTCTTCGTTCCAAGTGCTCCTGGTGGTCAGCGCACGTCATAGCAAGCGATCTTACTCCCGGTCAAACTCCCAAGGGTACACATTGCATATTAGCCTTTTATAGATAGATAGATAGATGATAGATAGATAGATAGATAGATAGATAGATAGATAGATAGATAGGCTATGCAGATTTCCCAAATACAGTATGTCTAAATTACCATCATTTAATGCAAACACATATTTAGAGTATTCTCAATTAGTAGGCAGCTATAGAAATGGGGCCTTAAATTGTGCTTACAGCACTGTTATAAAGATATAGGGGAGAGGGTTGATGCAGATGTTAAACTTACCTCTTGGCCTGATTTTCCTGAATTCTCTGAATGTAAAGATTCAATTTCTCCTTCAATCATAGCAGCTTCTAGGCACTCATGTAGATCTTTGAATCCATTGACCTGAAGTGGATACTGACCAAACAGTTCAGTATTTTCAAATTTTTTACCTACAGGAGGGGGGAAAGTTCATTAAATTACTATTCCTCAATGTGGCCTTTTAGCTACTAATTGTATATATGAATGACCTCTTGAACCTGAAAACTTAACTCTGATGGATTATGTTCCAGAGGGTAGTGATCTAGTGTGTAAACCAATTTTCCTGTTGGTTTATATATGTACACTAGAGGCCTGGTGCACGAAATTCGTGTGTGTGTGTGGGGGGGAGGGTGTCCTTCAGCCCATCCTGCACCCTCTCCTGGTGGGATTGGGCCTAAACGGGCAGTTGAACATCCCTCTCACAATCCAGGACTGCTGGCTCCCAACCGCTCACCTGCCTGCCTTCCTGATGGCCCCTAACTGCTTCTGCCTGCCAGCCTGATCACCCCCTAACCACTCCCCTGCCAGCCTGGTGCCTAACTGCTCCCCTGCCAGCCTGCTTGCCCCTAACTGCCCTCCCCTGCAGGCCTGGTCCCCCCTAACTGCCCTCCCCTGCAGGCCTGGTCACCCCTAACTGCCCTCCCCTGCAGGCCTGGTCTCCCCCAACTGCTCTCCCCTGCAGGCCTGGGTCCCTCCTAACTGTCCTTCCCTGCAGGCCTGGTAACCCCCAACTTCCCTCCTCTGCCGGCCTGGTCACCCCTAACTGCCCTCCCCTGCAGGCTTGATCGCCCCCAACTGCCCTCCCTTGCAGGCCTGGTCCCCCCCAACTGCCCTCCCCTGCTGGCCATCTTGTGGTGGCCATCTTGTGTCCACATGGGGGCAGAATCTTTGACCACATGGGGGCAGCCATCTTGTGTTTTGGAGTGATGGTCAATCTGCATATTACTCTTTTATTAGATAGGATAGAGGCCTGGTGCATGGGTGAGGGCCAGCTGGTTTGCTCTGAAGGGTGTCCTGGATCATGGTTGGGGGTCCCTTGGGGCGTGGGGTGGCCTGGGTGAGGGGCCTGTGGTGGTTTGCAGGCTGGCCACACCCCCCGGCGACCCAAGCAGAGGCCCTGGTATCTGGGATTTATTTATCTTCTACAATTGAAACTTTGTAACCTGGAGCAGAGCCAAGCCTTCTGCTCACTCCATGGCAGCAGCCATTTCTGTTGGGATTTATTTATCTTCTATAATTGCAAGTTTGTAGCAGAGGCCAAGGCAGGCCAGGACTTCAGAAGCTTGGCTTCCTCCATATCTGGGGGCAATCCTAGCCTCCTGCTCTCTACAGCTCCGTGGCTGCCGCCATTTTTTTGGAATTTATTTACCTTCTATAATTGAAACTTCATAGCCTGTAGTGGGCGGGCCGGCCAGGGTGTGCGGAAAGCTTGGCTTCCTCAATCACTGGGGAAACCCAAGCCTCCCTCCTGCTCTCTCCGTGGCCGCAGCCATCTTTGTTGGGTTAATTTGCATACTCGTTCCTGATTGGCTGGTGGGCGTGGCTGGTGGGTGTGGCTCGTTGGTGTAGCGGAGTGATGGTTAATTTGCATATTACTCTTTTATTAGATAGGATATGTACACTCACATCCAGCCATATTTTCATTTCAACCCAAATGTAATATATGTATGTACTTATTCTTCCAAAAAGTCCTTCTAAGGCAGGGGTGGGCAAACTTTTTGACTCGAGGGCCACAATGGGTTCTTAAACTGGACCTGAGGGCCGGAACAAAAGCATGGATGGAGTGTTTGTGTAAACTATTATAAATTCAAAGTAAAGGAGCGGAGGGGAGAGCAAGAGAACCGGATAGAACAGCCGGATCCGGCCCGCGGGCCGTAGTTTGCCCAAGGCTGTTCTAAGGGCAAGATACTGTGCTAAACAATAAAAATATGTATAACAGTGAAAAACAAGAGATGGTCCCTGAGCTGAGGAAACTCAGCCTCTTTTGGAAAAAAGACATCATACACATTAATTGTACACATAATTATGAACAAACAACTGTTTGGTATTGTAAATGTTATAAAAAGTGTGGTGAGACAAAGACTGCTGTGAGAGGGTAGAAAAAGGGAAGCTGTCTTAGTTTTTAGGGATCGAGAGTAGAACAGAGAGGCTTCCACAGCAAAAAGACATTGATTCTCAGACTTAGTGAGTGGGAGTTAGCCAGGCCAGAGTGTCCGGGAACTGTAGAGTATTCTTGGCCAAGAAAAATCACACACAAAGATTTTAAAGATGCAAAGAACTTGGCATGTTTGAAAAACAAAGAAGAGGACAGTATAGCTTAGGAAAGCAATGGGGAGATGACAACCAAGAGTTAGTTAGGTGGGTCAAAATCTACAAAGTCTAACAGCCCTTGTTAAGAATGTTTTCAGAAAGTATTAAATCTAGGAATAATAGGATCAAAAGAACTAACAAGCAAAACAGAGACAGACTCATAGATAGAGAGTAAGCTGATAGGTGTGAGGCGGTGAGTGGAGGTATTGAGTAAAGAGAAAAAAACTCAATGACAGGTACAACAATGTGGTGATTTCTGAGGGAAGGGGAGTGGCAAAAGGTGGAGGAGGGTATAAAGGGCATAAATGGTGACAGAGATGTGACTTGGGGTGTTGAACACACAATACAGTGTATAGATGATGTGTCATAGAACTGTGCACCCGAAATCTTAATTTTGTTAACCAGTGTCATCCCAATAACTAAAATAAAAAGGCAAAAAAAAGGATCAGATTTATGTATTTAAAACATTCTTTTGGCTTCCGTATTAAGTGGGTGGTAGATTACTAGGAGACTATTATGGAATCCATCCAGCGTAGAATAGGGTGTTACCAGTAAAAGTGTACAAAAACACATGAATTTACACACACACACACACACACACACACACACACACTTATGTATGTATACAAGGAGGAGCACCAGTAAGACTTGATTGACTGGCTCAATGCAGGATGGGGGACAGAGGTAAGTAGGGTATCAGGAATGAGACTCACATTTCCAGTATCAACAAATGGACTGTTTATGTACTGAAGGGGGCCCCACTGAAGGAAGCACAGAGGATTTTTGTTTTGTTTAAGGTTGTCATGGACATAACTGTTTTAGAATGTTCCAAGAGACTTCAAGTTGAGAAGATAGTTGGATATATGAGTCTGTAAGATTATTCCTCTAGTCTGAAGCTCTAAATTAAAAATTGCTGACTTACTGGTAGCAGGAAATCAAGGCAGTAAATGAGACTGTCTAGAGAATTAGTTAACATGATAAGGAAGAGGGCCTAAGCTGAGTCCCAAAGATGCCCTACCTTTAATATAAGAAGAGACTATAAAAATAAGAAGTACCCACTCAGAAATTTTAAAAAGCCAAGAAAATATGGTGCCATAGAAGCCAGAGAAGTGTTTTTAAGAAAAGAAAGGGAAAAATGGAAGAAGAGGAGAGAGTGGAGTCAATAGAATTAATAGCTGATAGGAGTTCAGTACAAAAACTGAGAGGGACCCAACAAACTTGAACACATGTAAAAAAAAACAAAACAATAACCGCCCTAACTGGTTTGGCTCAGTAGATAGAGCGTCGGCCTGCGGACTGAAAGGTCCCAGGTTCGATTCCGGTCAAGGGCATGTACCTTGGTTGCAGCCACATCCCCAGTAGGAGGTGTGCAGGAGGCAGCTGATCAATGTTTCTCTCTCATCGATGTTTCTAACTCTCTATCCCTCTCCCTTCCTCTCTGTAAAAAATCAATAAAATATATTTAAAAAGTAAAACCAAAAAAAACCCAATAACCTTAAATAAAAATATTCCTTTAGGAAGAGGTCTGGGCCAGAAGCAAAAGCGGGATGGTTTTAATACATGGGGAGTTAGCAGATGACATCAAACCCCTCTTTAAAGGGGCTTAAACTTAAATAGGATTTACTTAAAAGAGTGTCTCAATTTTTAAGACATGAGATACCAGATCAGGTCTAATTATCAATGAGAAGACACATTAAAGAGGGAAAAGCTGAAGATAAAAAACAACAGCAATAAAAAACTGCCCATAAGATTATAAGAACAGTGAAGTCTGGGTGAAAGCATGAAGGAATGAGATTCTGAGAACATACAAAGAATACTCTGTTGACATAAGACTAAATATTCCTCTATTATCTGGGGGATCAAATAAAAATAATTAGTGGCATTAGGAATGGATTCAGGTTGCAAAGTCTGCAGCACATATATTTGATGAGGAGGGTTTTAAGAACTGTGAAACAATATTATATACACAAAATTAGATTCAGGGCCTTAGGACCCATGGTTAGGTTTCATTAGCTTCACAATCAATTCATGAAAGTTGAAGTAAAGTGTTTTTCAGACAATGAAGAAACAAGACGTTAGAATTACAGTAGGAAAGACAGGAATTGTTAATGCAGAAAACGGGATAGAAGACAGTGATTAAATAAAACAAGTATGACTGCCAGGTAGAGAACTGGAACCAGTGAAGCTTGATATACTACAGATTCTTGATCCACTACAGTTACTCCACTGAAGTGACTTTTCCTCAGCAATTTCAGGAACTCAAGGCATGCAGAGAGAAGATGAAGAGCTTAATAAAGGTCAGAGAATAGCCAGAGACGGTGCTAGAAATCAATGTGGGAAAGGGAGTTTTTAGAAATTTATACAGATAATTATAATGAACAAGGATGGAAATAAAGAAAAGGGCTGAGAAGAACTAAATGGAGGAATCAGTGGACTATAAGTTCTTTTTGCAAGGGGATACTTTAGCGAACAAACGGAAATCACCCCATTGGGACTCAATGGTCTAACACCTCAATATAACCTTTTAAATGACTGACCAAATCTTTAGCCTCTGTCATTTTATGAATTCTAAGTTATAAAACTATATTCAAACAAAACTTCTTATGAATCCATTACTTGTCCTGAAGGAAAACCAATTTTCCAAATTTTATACTTTGGGCACTTCCAAAAGTTGATGCATTGGGCCATTCAGGAAAAACAAGTTATCAAAAATTTATATTTTGGGACTTAGTAATATTATTATTTGAAGTATATCTATTGACTCAGTTCAGTCCCTTGTTAAGGGAATCAAAGTGTAACTGGTTTGGTCCAGATTTTAAGTAACAGGCCTTTAAGGAAGATGGAGTAGTATCATTCTTAACTGAATTTTCAAAAGATAGAATACAACTCTTTCTTGAAAACTACAGTCTAAAGAATATTATAATCACCTTAAAAGTACAATATCCCAACTATGCTAAATTGCTAAACTCAGCTTTCAACATTCATAGACTTAAAACCCTCAAAAATACCAAACCCAGTATTCAACTCCAATATTATTTTCAAAAGATCCACCAACAACTGCCCCTGTAATCCCTGCATTCCAATAATTCACAGAATCACAGAAGCCTTCTCAGGGAAAGAACAACAGGGTAATATTAACTAAATATCCATTAGCATGAGGTAATACACTCTACTTTCCTTTTCATAGCTCAATTCTATGCTTTGTATATAAATGACTAGTGGTAGCAATGTACCAGGAACTCTAGACAGAGTAAGTCAAATTAAAATTAAAAGTTATTCAACAAATAAAGAGTTGCTATCAAGACAAAGAAGCTAGCAGATAATATATCTTCATTGTAATACCTTCAAGGACTCCCACAGCTAAGAATCTTCCATAGAACAACTCTACCATGGGGTTCTTTGGCTTCTCTTCATCCCTAAAGCATGTTAAAAAACATAAATATGGTTATAATTTTTGGACCTGTTAATAATAAAGGAAACATTAAGAGAAGAATAGCCTATGCCAAAGCGATAACGTGTAAGATGTTATCATGCACTCAGCTGTTATTTAGTGTCACCTTTGGAAAGGTACTTAAATTTACTTTTCCATTTCTTTACCTGTCAACTGAAGATAATAATGGTAATTAAACTCACAAAGCTGTTTTAAAGGTTAAAATGAGTTATGCAAGATGTCCTTACAAGAGGACCTTACAGTCAGTGCCCATGAAGTGCCTACCTTTTCTATTATCATCACACACTTCAGTCTCGGACCTTCAGTCCTTACGATATATGTTTTGGACTTGTTGGGAAGGGGGAAAGCCACCCTTGATCAAACATGCTTTGTCCAGCCCTAACCAGTTTGGCTCAGTGGATATAGAGCATCAGCCTGTGGACTGAAGGGTCCCAGGTTCGATTCTGGTCAAGGGCATGTACCTTGGTTGTGGGCATATCCCCAGTAGGGGGTGTGCAGGAGGCAGCTGATTGATGTCTCTCATCGATGTTTCTAACTCTCTATCCCTCTCCCTTCCTCTCTGTAGAAAATCAATAAAATGTATTTTTAAAAAGAAAAAAAAAAACATGCCTTGTCCACCTTCAAGTTGAAGGACCCCACAAGTGCTACTGTCCTGTCAGACTAATAGAGAACCTCTGTGTGGATTTGACCTAAGGTTGTCCACCCTGGTTCCTGGTTCTTAAAAGTTCAAGTTCCTTGTACCTTTAAGGTTCTAATACAAAATTTATTGGGCAAGTTTCCTCTGAGTAAACGATATCTGTATCCCAATCTATGATACCTGAGTGTCTTTGAATTTCCCTCAGTAATTTTTTAAATGTTTTACCCTGGGACCCCTAGTCCTCCTCTCCAGTCTATCCAGATTTCTGTAAGCACTTCACAGTGTCCTATCTTCAACATGAGTCCTCAACTGCTTTTCACCTGTAGACTTAGAAGAATGCCACTTGACTATTTCATGAAACTTTGTATCTTCTAAACATGTCATTCTATTCTGATTTTGAAGATCTTGCTTATTATTTACTTACTTTTGGTTAACTTCTTTTGGGTCCTAATCACCTCATATGATCTGGTAACTAACAAATTATCTTCCCCTTTTTTAAAAACAGTTTTAAAGGAGCTAAAATTTTTCTGTATCTTCAGAAATCTTAAGTCTTATTTGAAATATGTCCCTCTCCTCATTGAATCTAATGAAAAGAACTGGGCAATGTAGGATTAGTCCTTTCAGGGATAACTTTTTAGACTTTTCTGGTTAGACTCTGACCTTATAGTGGAAATCTAAAGCTACCAGCATTTGTGGCCATAAATTCCAACAGCTTATCAATAATACAGAGGTAACATTGGGGCTCCCATATGTCTATCTCAGATTCCTATTTATTTGTTGACAATGAATATATTAAAGAAAAAAAATGAGTGCTACTTATAGGTTTCTTAAAACACCATCACTATATTTTATGGTGACTTACGTCTCCTCTTCAGCTTTCATTTGGAAGGCATCTTCTAACCAATCTAATAATTTGTGTGTAAACTCACTCACATCTTGCTGTAGAAAGAAAAAAAACTCATTAATTTTTAAGCCTATTAATAAAAATACTAAATATTGCAACATAAAACTTGCACCCAGACATTCAAACATATAATTACTGACTACTCACAAAGGTATTATATGAAATCTTTCACATCAAATGCAATAAATATTTATAACTTAACCAGAGCACAAAATCAGTATTTGAGAAAAACAAGCATTATATTGATAATTATTGTGATTGGCTTTCACTTCAGGAAAATAAGTAAATATCAGAATTCCAATTTACAAATGAGATTTCTATTTTTTAATTTTTATTTTTTCCCTTTTAATTGAATTTATTGGGGTGACAATGGTTAACAAATTATATAGGTTTCAGCTGCACAATTCTACAACACATCATCTGTACACTATTGTGTATTCATCACTCAAATCAAGTCTCCTTCCATCACCATTTATCTCCCTATACTCTCTTCCATTTCCCCACAACTCTGTACAACCCGTTCTCCCAGCAATCACCAAGAGTTTTGTTTGTTTGTTTTCCTTTTTTTCCTCAATCCCACTCCTCATCTCCTCCCAAAAGCTGTCAGCCCACTCTCTATCTATGAGTCTCTCTCTACTTTGTTTAAATTATTTTGTTCATTAGATTACACATATGAATGAAATAATAAAAAAAATATTATTTTCTCAAAAAAGCTTTGTTAATGAATCTTTATAAGTATGCATTATCACCAAAAAGTTCTTCATTTTATAAAGAATACTGGCTCCTCTCTTAGAAGGAAGATGTGTCTTTCTTCATTCAACTTTTCAAAGGCCTATCCACTTAACTAAGATATCTGAGTTCAATCAACCCATCAAAGAAATACAAAGCAGGGTAAGCAATTTGTCTTTATCAAAATAGCTCTAAATATAAAACAAACTTTAATATCACATATTTTTCCATCTAGAAGTTGTTGAAAGAGCATCTAGGCCAACTTGCACACCTTTAAAATGTTGAAACTAAGGTCTAGGAAGAGTAAGTAAATTACAACAACGTCATATAGTTCAAGACAAACTCAGCACAAAAATCCAGTTATAAACATCCATACTATCTGTAGTACGTTAAATAGTAACCCACCAAAATACTGTCTACCTGGAACCTCAGAATACAAACTTATTTGGAATAAGAGTTTTTGCAGATGTGATTTAGGCTAAGGATCTCAAGATGAGATCATCCTGAGTTAGGATAGGCCTAAATCCAATTGTGAGTATTCTTCCAAGAAACAGAAAATGAGCAAACACATAGACACACAGGGGAAAAGGCCATATAAAGATGGAGATATGCTGCCAGAAGACAAGAACACAGGAGCCAAAAGAAGATGATGGAGGCAAGGAAGGCTTCTCTCACTTAGAGCCACTAGAGGGAGCAGAGCTCTGCCATCACCTACCTACACTTAGGATTTTGGCCTCTAGAACTATGGAGAGAATAATTTTCTACTGTTTTGAAGGCACTCGGTTTGTTGTAATTTGCTACAGTTGTCCTAGCAAGTTATAACACCTTAAAACCTTCAACACTTTTCTACAACTTTGCTTATCTTGCAAGGTTATCTGCCAAGAAACAAAAAGGTTTCCTCGTTATCAGAATACTCTTCAGAAGAAAGTAATGTCTTTTTTAGCGATCAATCTAAATTTACAATTATAAAATAATTCTACCTGCTTTTATCAAGAGAAAAAATGATAATATTTTAGTTTTAATTAAGTTAGAAGATTAATTAAATTTGGCAGTACTGCATCCCAAAAAGTATCCCCCTGAGCCTCTTGCATATTTCAAAGTGATATAATTTAAAATAATATTAAATGTACATATAAATTCACTTTTAAAAATCATGATGCTTACTTTACTTATAGATCCACTCCACTATGCCACTAATGTGTACTTTAGATTCGAGTATCTAGGAACAGAAGAGAATCAAATCTATATTTGCCTCAATTGATGTGCAACTACTTTAAAGATTTTTCCCCTCCTAAGGAGCAAGAAAGGGAGAGAAATATCTATATGAGAGCAAAACATCAATTAGCTGCCTCCTGCATGCCCACTACCAGAGATTGAGCCTGAAACCCGGCATGTGCCCTGACCAGGAATTGAACCAGTAACTTTTCTGTGCATGGGACAATGCCCAACTGACTGAGCCACACAAGCCAAGGTGATGTGCAACTACTTTAAAAGCTCTTGTAGAGGGGAGAAAAAAGAACCCAAAGCAAAGGCATTCACAATGTGGCATTCTGGAGCATGTCATAGCTTTAACAGCTAGTTGTCTTCCATCCACTCTAACAAAACTGAAGTCTACCCATATACATACAAGGCTTCCAATTAAACTTGTGCTACCTCATTTTTAAATATGAAAAGATACCTCAAGATCACTATACATCCTTAGAAAGCTTTAACACAAAAGAAAGTAGCCAAAAAAAGACAAAGAAAAAGCAATTTCAGAAGAAAAGGTAAGTCAAGGAACAGAAGTGACTTGTAAAACTTAATTGTAGGGAGACAAAAATGGTGGCAGAATAGGCAGGCCTGTTGGGCACCTAGTCCCAAGGCCAGGCTGGAAATACCACTAAACTGGAGAACTTTCACCTGGAATTTCCAACTGTGGTCCAGCTGAGGAGCTGACAAGGAAGAACAGAAGGCACCTGGAGACTGGTAGGAAGGGCGAGGTTGTGAGAGGTGGGGAGCCTGGAAAGGAAGGAGCTGTGCTATGGGGAGAACTGATCTGGGAGCACAGGGAGGGCTCCATGCACCAGTGGTGGCAGCGGCATGAACCAACCTGTGGCACTATCCAGCCCATGGTGGCCTGACCTGTGGCAGTGTGACCCGCAGCGTCCATATCATCCAAGCAGCTGTGAAAGGTAACAAGACTGCTGGCAGCAGCAGAGTCTAGACCTGGCAGACCAGAGCCAGTGGGGGAGAGAGCTGCAGTTTTGACTGCCCTTTTCTTTTCTTTTTTTAATCACATAAACTCAGAGCACAAGAGTTTCCACTTGCAACTACACACCCACGTGCAGAATTGAGGTGCCTGAGGACAGGTGGGGGTGAAAAGCAGGGCAGAGAGACTTGGGAAAGCAGTAGCTGGGAGTCCTGCATTGGGTCATTTATATGCTTCCAAACCAAAACCAAAACGGCCATTCTCCCTGGGAGGAGCTACCTGCTCCTAACACCCAGAGGGCAGGTAAAGGAAAAAAATTGCCCCAGGTGATACAGCCTGCCACACCCTGCATTTTGAGCTTTACAAAGGAATAAAGGCAGAGGCCAGCTTAAGGGTCTGAACAGTCTCAAGGACCCTCAGTGAATGGATTGGAGGAGGGGCCACCCGCCCCACTATTCTAGAAATGAGACTGATAAAAACTTCAGGGTCCCAGCTGACCTCATCGGTCTCCATACAAGGCTCTGTCTGGCCAACAGCAGAGTGATATTTTGGGCCACTCCTGGAGGAGTAAGTCTGGGACAGAAAAAAACACCCATCATATGCCCTGAAAGTGAAACACCAAGCACTGTCAGGAACAGACTCTTGAGTAATTAAGATTGACAGCTGGCTGACAGGCAAAGGTGGGCAGTAGTGGAACATGGGGATTCAGAAGAAGAGTGCTGAATCAGCTCTGGGCCCCAGGTAGCTAACAAACCTTCTCTACAGGACAGATTGGCCCCGTCTGCTTGCAGATAAGGCCTGTGGAGACAGGCACAAGTGGTGGACTGGTGGATTGCTTGGAGCTTCAAGCAGGGTGCTAAAAGCCAAAAGACAGTGACTGACAGTGGTTAGCACCCAAGTATCTAACAGAAAGCCCAGAATTGGCAGAAAGAAGAGTGGGGTCCTAAGCCAGCTCCCATAGGATATTAAAACTCGGCTTAAACGAATGACACTTCACTTTTTTTTTTTTTTGCACATTTCTTCCTCTCTTCATTTCTTTCCTCCCATTTTTCTTCTTCTTTCTCCTTTTCAGTTTGTCTCTTTCTTTCCCCCACTTTTTAAAATTGATCTTTTTTATCTATCTGCTTTATTGATGTGTTAGTATTCTATTCTATTATTTTGTTCATATATCTAATTTTCCTCTTCCCTGCACCTACTCAATTTCCCTTTCTCTTTCCTTTTTCTTCCACTGCTCAATTTTTTAATTTTTTTCTTCTCTTTTTCATTTCTTCTTCTAATTTCTTAACTTGTTTCACTTCCTATATTTAGGCCTACTTGCTCTCTCCTGTAGTTTCCTTTGCAAATATTTTTTTCTTGTCTTCTCATTTTTTCTCTGCTCCTTTTTCTAAGCCATGGTCCTTCCCCTATTCCTCTAATTCTTTATTCTTATTTTCTTTATTTAAGCTCTGCATCTACAGATTCTGTCCCCACCCACATTTCTAGGTGCTTTTTAACTTATTTGTTTGTTTTGTTATGCTTTTCCTTCCTTCCTTCCTTCCTTCCTTCCTTCCTTCCTTCCTTCCTTCCTTCCATCCATCCATCATTCTCTTTTCTAATTCTCTTTTCTCTGGTGGTCACTGTTGGGGCAATAGGGGTCTTGTATACATTCTTTTTCTGTTCCTTTTGTGTCATGTCTTGTCCTGTAGTATTTCGTGCTGTTCAGTCAGCACCTCCACATTGGCTGGCATGACATGGTTGGGAGTGAGCCACATAATCAGACACCCTTAGATGACACTCCATCTAGGAATGGGACAATAACATTTAAGACCCAAATATTTCAAGTAGGGGGGCTTCTAGAACACCCAGCCCAGGAGACCTGAGAGACTGTACCACTCGGTCCCACAAAACATCTACTACATAAGACCAACACAAAAAATCTGGGTGGCACAGCAGTTTGATCTATATATACAAACAAATACAAAGGAATAGCAAAAATGGGGAGACAAAAAAACAATCCCCAAATGAAAGAAAAGGAGAAATCACCAGAAAAGGAACTAAATGAATGGAGGCAAGAAATTTGTCATATAAAGAATTCAGAGTAATGGTTATAAGGAAGCTCAAACATCTGAATAAGAATTACAAGCAACTCAATGAGATTTATAAGGACCTGAATGAAAAATACACCATGAGTAAGAATCCAGAGAAAAGGAAGAATGACATAGCTGCAATAAAGAACACCAGGGAAGGTTTCAACAATAGACTAGAGGAAGCTGAGGACCAAATCAGCGAGTTAAAAGACAAGGCAGAAAACACCCAAGCAGAGCAGCAATTGGGAAAAAAAAATTAAAAAAAAACAGGAGGAGAAGTTAAGGGAGCTTTGGGACAATAAGAAATGAAAAAACAATCACATAACAGGGGTGCCAGAAGGAAAGGAAGCTGAGCAAGGAACAGAAAACCTGTTTGAAGAAATGATGACAGAACACTTCCCTGACTTTGGGAAGAAAAAAGTCACACAAGTCCAGGAAGCACAGAGGATCCCAATCAAGATGAACTCAAAAAGACCTACATAAAGACACATCATAATTAAATTGCCAAATGTAAAATACAAAGAAAGGATCTTAAAGGCTGCAAGACAGAGACAGAAAGTTACCTACGAGGGATTTCCCATTAGACTATCCACAGACTTCTGAACAGAAACACATCAGGCCAGAAGGAAATGGCATGAAGTATACAAAATGATGAAAATCAAGGGACTAAATCCAAGAATACTTTATCCAGCAAGGCTATCATTCAAAATTGAAGGTGAACTCAGGAGCTTCATTGACAAAAAAAGGCTAAAGGAGTTTAAAACCACCAAACCAGCAATGCAAGAAATGCTAAAGGGATTGTTGTGAAAAAGAATAAAAAGGGAAGAAGGAACACAGGCACAAATTGTTCCACTATGGCAACCAACAAACACCTATTAGTAATAATCATAAACATAAGTGGCTTAAATGTTCCAATCAAAAGACATAGGGTAGCTGAATGGATAAGAAAACATAACCCATATATATGCTGTCTACAAGAGACCATCCTCAGAACAAAGGACTCACACAGACTGAAAATGAAGGGATGGAAAAAAAAAAGTTTTCAGGCAAATGGAAATAAAAAAAAAAAGCGTGGGTGGCAATACTTATATCTGACAAAATAGACTTCAAAGTGAAGGCTATAACAAGAGATAAGGAAGACCACTACTTAATACTAAAGGGATCGATACAACAAGAGGCTATAATTAGGGTAAAACATAAAAAGACTTCGGCAGGTTATCAAGGGAGAGACTAACAGCAATACAATCACAGTAGGAGACATTAATACCTCACTGACATCAATAGATAAATCTTCTAGACAAAAAAAAAAATCAACAAGGTAATAGCAATCCTAAATGACTCACTAAATCAGAAGGAATTAATTGACATCTTCAGAACATTCCACCTCAAAGCTAGGAAATATGCATTCTTAACAAGTGCACATGAGACATTTTCAAATATAGACAACATGTGAGGACACAAGCTAAGCGTCTACAAATTCAAGAAGACTGAAATAATATCAAGCATCTTCTCAGACTACAATGGCATGAAATTAGAAATCAGCTACAATAAAAACACTCAAAAACAATCAAACACATGGAGGCTAAATAGCATGCTATTAAACAATGAATGGGTTAACAAAAAGATCAAAGAAGAAAGAAAAAAACAACCTGAAGGTTGGGAAGGTAATGGGGAGGATGAGGACAAATATGTAATACCTTAATCAATAAGGAAATTAAAATGCAAAAAAACTCAAACAAACAAACAAACAAAAAAAACATCCTGGAAACAAATGACAATGAAAACACAACAATCCAAAATCCATGGGACACAGTGAAAGCAGTCCTTTTCATAGCACTATAGGCCTAACTCAAAAAAACAAGAAAAAATAGTAATAAGTTATCTAACACTACAACCTAAAGAATTATAGAGAGAACTATAAGAAAAGCCCAAAGTAGAAGAAAGGAAATAATAAAGATTAGAGCGGAAATAAATGACATAGAGACCAAAAATACAATATAAACGATCAATGAAACAAAGAGCTGGTTCTTGGAAAGGATAAACAAGATTGATGAACCACTAGCCAGACTCACCAGGAAACAGAGAGGACACCCCCCAAAAAAGTCAGAGTCCTGGCCGGTTTGGCTCAGTGGATAGAGTGTCAGCCTGCAGACTGAAGAGTCACGGGTTCAATTCCAGTCAAGGGCACATGCCCAGGTTGCAGGCTTGATCCCCAGTTGGGGGCGTCCAGGAGGCAACCCATCAATGGTTCTCTCCCATTGATGTTTCTATTTCTCTCTCCCTCTCCCTTCCTCTCTGACCCCACAGAAATACAAAGGATCATAAAAAAATATTATGAATGACTTTATTCAAACAAATGGGACACCCTAGACCAAATGGACATATTCCTAAGTAAATACAACCTTCCAAAACTCAATCAGGAAGAATCAGAAAACTTGAATAGGCTGATAACTACTGATGATATTGAAGCAGTAATAAAAAAAACTCCCAGCAATCAAAGCCTTGATTTGGACGGTTTCACAGGGTAGTTTTACCAAATATTCAAAGAAGAACTAACACCTATTCTCCTTAAACTATTAAAAAAAAATCCAAGAGGAGGGAATACTTCCAAGTTCTTTCTATGAGGCTAGAATTACCCTAATTCCAGAAACAGATAAAGACACTACAAAGAAAGAGAACTATAGGCCAATATCCCTGATGAACACAGATCCTAAAATCCTCAAAATTTTAGCAAACTGGAGCCAGCAATACAATCCTATCTAATAAAGAGAGAATATGCTAATTGACCATCACTCTGTCACAAAGATGGCTGCACCCACAGCTGAGGCCAAGTTCCCTTAAGGAGTCTTAACGAGCAATCAGCAGGGACCTGAGGCTACACCCTCCCCCGCCCCCGGGGGGCTTGACAGGGGACCTCAGGCCATGACCCCCACCCCGGCGCCAGGCCAGGCAACCCGAGGCCACACCCCCCCGCCCAGCGGAGCTTGATGGGGGACCTCAAGGTGCGCTTCCCGTCCTGATGCTGGGCTAGGGGACCTCAGGCTGATCCCCCGCCCCAGCGCCAGGCCGGGGGACCTCAGGCTGTGCCCCCCACCAGGTGGGGCTTGACAGAGGACTTCAGGCCGTGCCCCCCACCCTGAAACCATGCTGGGGACCTCAGGCCGCACCCCCCCACCCCAGCACCGGGCCAGGGGACCTGAGGCTGTGCCCCTCTGCCTGGCAGGGCTTGACAGGGGACCTCAGGCCATGCTCCCCACCCAGCGGGGCTTGACGGGGACCTCAAGGTGCACCGCCAGTGCTGGGTCGGGGGAACTCAGGCCGTGCCCCCCCGCCCAGCGGAGCTTGACGGGGGACCTGAGGCTGCGCCCCCCTGCCAGTGGGGCTTGACAGGGGCCTGAGGCTGCGCCCCCTGCCCAGTGGGGCTTGACAAGGATGGGACTGGCTGGGTCTGGATCTAGCCCAGTGGGGGGGGAGGGTGGTGGCCAGGTCTGGGTCTCACACGATTTTGAGGTGCATGTGGGTGGGCAGGGACTTGACTCTGGGTCCTCCTTTTAATGTGCACGAATTTCATGCATCGGGCCACTAGTAAAATGATCGTAAGTGATCAATTGGGGTTTATTCTGGGGATGCAAGGCTGGTACAATATTCACAAATCAATAAATGTGACACAGCATATAAACAGATTGCAAGACAAAAATCAAATGATCGCCAAAACCGGTTTGGCTCAGTGGATAGAGCGTCAGCCTGCAGACTGAAGGGTCCCGGGTTCGATTCCGGTCAAGGGCATGTACGTTGGTTGCGGGCGCATCCCCAGTGGGGGGTGTGCAGGAGGCAGCTGATCGATGTTTCTCTCTCATCGATGTTTCTAACTCTCTATCCCTCTCCCTCTCTGTGAAATATCAATAAAATATATTTATAAAAAAAATCAAATGATCATTTCAATTGATGCAGAAAAAGCATTAGCCAAAAATCCAACACCCCCCCTTTTTTTAATAAAAACTCACAGAAAGTGGGAAGAGAGGAAGCGTACTGCAACATAATAAAAAATATGATAAACTGATAGCCAATATCATACTCTATGGACAAAAACTAAAACCATTTCCCAGGTGAACATGAACAATGAACGGATGCCCTCTTTCACCACTCTTGTTCAATATAGTACTGGAAGACCTAGCCATAGCGATCAGACAAGAAAAAAAACCATAAAAGGCATCCAAATTGGAAAGGAGAAAGTAAAACTCTCATTATTTGTAGATAACATCATACTGTAAATAGAAAACTCTAAAGTCTCCATCAATAAACTACTAGATTTAATAAATGAATTTGGCAACGTAGCAGGATACAAAATCAATACCCAAAAATAGAATGATTTCTTATATACCAATAATAAATTCTGAGAAAGAGAAACTAAACAAATAATCCCATTATAAATGCAACCAAAAAAAAAAAATGAGATACTTAGGAATAAACTTAACCAAATATGCAAAAGACCTGTACTCAGAAAACTACAGGATGTTGAAAAAGAGATAGAAGATATAAACAAGTGGAAAAATATACCATGTTCATGATTGATAGAATCAACATCATTAAAATGTCCATACTACCCAACGCAATCTACAGATTCAATGCAATCCCTATTAAAATACCAACAGCATATTTCACATATCTAGAACAAATACTCCAAAAATTTATATGAAATCAAAAAAGAGCTCAAATAGCTGCAGCAATCTTGAGAAAGAAGAACGAAGTTGGACGGAACACAATACCAGATATCAAGCTATATTACAACGCCACTGTTCTCAAAACTGCCTGCTACTGGCATAAGAACAGACATATGAACCAATGGAACAAAACAGAGAACCCAGAAATCGACCCAAACCACTATGCTCAATTAATATTTGATAAAGGAGGCAAGAGCAAACATTGGAGCAGAGACAGTCTCTTCAACAAATGGTGTTGGGAAAATTGGACAGATACATGCAAAAAAAAAAAATGAAACTAGACCACCATTTTACACCACACACAAAAATAAACTCAAAATGGATAAAAGACTTTAATGTAGGATGTGAAACTATAGTGAAACTATAAAAGTCAGAAGAAACCATCTGACTTTTCAGACATCTCTCATTACAATATGTTTACCGACACATCTACTGGGACAATGGAAACTAAAGAGAAAATAAACAAATGGGACTACATTAAAATAAAAAGCTTCTGCACAGCAAAAGAAATCATCAACAAAACAACAAGAAAGCCCACTGCCTGGGAGAACATATTTGCCAATGTTATACCTAATAAGGGGTTAATCTCCAAAATTTACAGGGAATGCATACACTTTAACAAAAGGAAGACAAATAATCCAAATAAAAAATGGGTCAAGAACCTAAATAGAAGCTTCTTCAAAATGGACATACAGCTGGCCAAGAGACATATGAAAAAATGTTCAGTCACTGATCATCAGAGAGACGCAAATTAAAACGACAATGAGGTACCACCTCACACCTGTCAGAATGGCTATTATCAACAAATCAACAAAGGACAAGTGTTGGCCAGGTTGTGGAGAAAAGGGAACCCTGGTACACTGCTGGTAGGGAAGGCAGACTGGTGCAGTCACTATGCAAAACAGTATGGAGTTTCCTCAAAAAATTAAAAATTGAGCTCCCATTTGGCCCAGTGTTCCCACTTCTAGGAATATAACAAGACACACACCAGAAAGAATATATGCACCCCTATGTTCATTTACACCCTTACCACAATAGCTAAGATTTGGAAATAGCCTAAGTGCCCATCAGCAGATGAGTGGATTAAAAAACTGTGGTACATTTACATAATGGAACACTACACAACTTAAAAAATAACTATTACCACTTGCAATAGCATGGATGGACCTGGAGAGAATTATGGTAAGTGAAATAAGCCAGCCAGAGAAAGATAAATATCACATGATCTCACTCATATGTGGAATCTAATGAACAAAATAAACTGATGAACAAAAACAGACCCAGAGATATCAAAGCATGAACAGACTGTTGAACCTCAGAAGGAAGGCAGGGGAGGGTGAGTGGGAAGAGATCAAACAATGAACTTATATGATCAAACCATGAACTTATATGCATAACCAATGGAAACAGACAATGGAGTCGTGAGGGCCTGGGGGGTGGGGACTGGACAGGGCTGGAAGTGGTAAATGGGGAGAAAAGGGGGACTTATATAATACTTTAAACCAGTGATAAGCAAACTGCGGCTCGCGAGCCACATGCGGCTCACGAGCCTCGGTTTGCCGCTCTGTTGACTAATGAGTTTGCCGACCCCTGACCTAGACTCTCGATTCCAATAATTACAGGCTGTTGTTGTTCCTTGTGATTAAGCCCCTATCCCAGTGGTCCGCAAACTCATTAGCCAACAGAGTGGCAAACCACGGCTCTCGAGCCGCATGTGGCTCGTGAGCCGCAGTTTGCTGACCACTGCTTTAAACTATAAAGATTTAAAAAATACATCAAAAATTTAAAAAATGAAACTTGATTGAATCCTCTGTAGCCACCGGAAAATAGAGTAGACATACTTAATTAGAAAACAGTGCTACAAAAAGTAAAAAACACAGACTTATGATACTGTTTTAATAATCTGATTATTATTTAACAGGAAAGGAGTAGAGGGAAAACTAGATAATATTCACGTACCATTTATATAGCTTTGGTAAGTTAATACTCACCAAGTCTGTTCCCTGACTGATGGGGGAAAGGACTGGACGAATGCAGTTTGGTCGCATGCTTATTAGTAAGGTCTGAAAGACTTGGGAAGGTGCTTACATGTCATTCACACCTGGAAGCAAATAGACGTGGCCACTGCAAGGGCAGGAAACCTGAATATTTAAACTTCTGAACAAAGGAGTGCACTCTCTTGGTTTTTGCTCTCTGGGCTCTTGCTTTTCCTGGTACCTGTGCTCCTGTGACTCCTGCTACAGGGGGCATTCAGGACCCACACAATGGGCTGATGGACTATACCTAGCCTAATGCTAACTAAGCTCAGCTGCAACATGAAACAGACAATCTGGACACTGGCTTTGCTTTGGCTTTCCTGGAAGCCCAGCTGCCCCTCTTTCAGGACTGGGTTAACGGACATGGGACTTGACAACCGTAAGAATGTAACTCTACACAAATAAAGCCTTTTACTATATCTCATTCTTCCGTGGGAGTTTCTGAAAATTCTTATTTCAGTGGTAACCCCAAGAACCCAACTCCCACTCCTATTTGGGAAATCTGGCCCAATAATTTCTCTGGTAACACTTAAAACCAGAAAGAGTGCCCTAAAATGGTGGTTTGGGATCACTTTTAGGAATATTATTTCTTCTGATGTATTTAAGAACTGTTGTAACAGATAAGACACTAACCTAACAGGCATTGGGACACTTAGAAATTAAAAAATAAATAAATATATAAATAAAAGAAATACTGGTATTGTTAGCTTAGACTAGCTAAATATTAATAAAAGAAAGGAGGAAAACTGGCTAAGTTTAATTAGGTCAGAAGCCACAGCTTCATGCACACTAGGCGACAGCAGCATTGCCCTGCCAAGGGGATTAACATCCCTCCATCCTGTTTAGGGAAGAAAAACTGACTTTCCAATCTCCCCAGGGTACAACCAGCCAGAGTACCAGGACTCCTCTGGGGGGCACTTGCCCAGCAGAAGCTAAGATGGCCCAGGGGGAGGTCCTTCTACTATGAGGCATGAGCAGTAAGAGCTAAAATGGTGATGATTAGGGGGAGGAATCTAACCTGGGAAAAAGACCATTCTCCCATAGGCATGTAAGGGACCCCAGGAATCTTACAACCAGGGGAGCAATGGGCAGTGGCTAATCCACTGAACCGGTCTTCAAGGCCCCCTTTTCTCTGTGTAGCCCTTCTCTTTGGATATCCCCATCTCCCATTCCCTTTTCCTTAAATAAATTCAATTTTCTTTCATCACCATCTGAGATGGCTATTTAGCCAGCCCTTGCACCACCCACTTTAACCTTTCAAATAGCACTACATAAAGATTAGAAGAAGAAAAAAGCAACATAACTAAGTTAATGTAGATCAGAAACCTTTCTGAGTAATTAAGGAAAACTATTACCTGCCAGGAAAACGATGCATCTCAAAAGCAGGCACACTGTACTGCTATTGGGTTATGATACATTTATGAATATTTTCAATTACATGTTTTAGAGAATTTATACTTTACCCATTGTTGTAACTTACCAATTTCAATCATAATATAAATGATACTTTGATTTATCTTAACACTTTCAAGATCATTATTACTTTTCTTAATTTAAAATAATTCCTCCAAATAAATGTTTTAAATGACTCCAGCTTATTTTTAATAAAGATTAATAAGGTGGACGAAAGGGGCCACATGCTGACCTGACATGCTCAGGGGAGCCCTGCATGGCAGTCTTGAGACCTAAAGTAACCACAAAGGATGGTCTGAAATTAAACTTTAACTAAACGCAGTTATGGTGGGCAGTTACATCCTAGGCGGGTATCTTCACTGACAAGATCAGCCTTTACTTAACTGAGCCTATCTGTCTTTCTGCATCTATGATAACATACCCTTGAAATGTCTGGGTAACTTGTAACTTCCTTTTTTCTGGAGCCCCTGGAGCACAACCAAATGTGGTGGGCACCAGAACAGATACCACAAGTTCCTTCATTATCATGTTAATTGTTCCTGCACCCACCTAAGTATGTGTCCATCATTTTACTTTTTATCCAATCCCAGGGGTTTCCCACCGCTTTACTTTATCCCACCCTCCTTAATCTACCACTAATGAATTTCATGTAACCCACCTATGTCCCTCCTTTGATTGGAATGTATAAATACAAATGTAACCCGCCATTCTCCGGAGCATTATCTCAATTCGTTGAGGTTCAAATAAACTCACAAAAATTCTTTACAGGTTTCAATTTTTTTTTTATGTTAACATCACCAATATCTTCAATTATATGAATCTTTGAAAAAACTGCTGACTAAACAATCAGATTAAGTAAAATACAAATTGTTAATAAACAAGTAAGCACAATAAAACTACCTGCTGGGAGTCACTTGATTTGAAAGCATCCTTAAGAATTTCAACTGCTCTTGAGGGATCAACATATTTCCTTTTAGTTCCAACAAGAAGTGCAAATAGATATCTCAGTTCACACATAAAAGGCAAATTCCGATGCTCCTAATGGGATCAAAGAAAAAAAAACTTTTAAATGAAGATTAACAAAATCTTTATTGGTATACAGATATTCATTAAAAACTAAACAAAAATTTAAATAATGTAGATTAGGAAGGAGTCCAGCACTCCTATATCATAATTAAAGAAGAATGTCATTTAGGACACTCTAGGGAGGAATCAAGCACAAAAACAGCAAAGTATCTAGGCCAAGCTCACATTTCAGCATAAATGCCACATATTCATAGCAAATCATGTCATTACCCAGCAAGAATATCCTCCTCATTCAAGTCTGTTTATTATAATCCTTTTCCATTCAGCAAGGCCCAGATGCTGCTGAGGACAGCAATAACAATCATTACCATTCAAAGGGTGTTAACTACATACCAGGCACTGTTTAAGAACTTTACCTCAATAAACCCATTTAAGCAAAATCCTTCTTCCTCCATAAAGCCTTCCCAGACCTCTCCAAGTCAATGACCCCTTCAAACTCTATAGCTACTAAAATGAATGTCTTTCATTCAACAATAAATTACTAACTGCCACTGTCATGTGATGATCCTGACTAATATTAGTCTAATAATTCATCTAGATCCTAATGTATCATCCACCTAGTGCTCCTCTGAAACCTTACTTAACTTTTCTCAATAAGACTGTAAACTTCTCAAAGGTAAGAACTTCTGTATCTCTTCCACAATTTTTTGATACACAAAGCACACATTCAATTCTTACTGGTTGATTAAACCAAAGAATAAAAACAACCCAATATTATCAATCATGAGCAATTTATTTTAAAATAAGAAGGAAACTTAAAAAGAATGTAACTCACATAAGTTAGTGAAATCTTTTATGGCAACAAAATTAGTTCTTATACAGTTAGCTCCTGCAGTAACAATTTTCCAAATGACTTATAATGGTGAGCATATTTTCATGTGCATATCTGCATATCTTATTTGGTGAAGTATATGTTCACATATTTTCCCAAAACAGTAATAGTTACTTGTTTTATTATTGACTTGTACAAGTTCTGTGTATATCCTAGATAAAATTCCTTTATGTGATACAAGTTTTCCCAATACTTTCTTCCAGTTTGTGGCTTGCCTTTTCTTTTTGTATATATTTTTCAAAGATTACAAGTTTTAATCTTAATGAAGTCTAATTTATCAATTTTAACAGATAAAACTTACTATGCTATTTAAATATTAGAAAAGTTTTCCAAGTTTGCAGAGTTGGGAGTTCTCATCATTATAAAACTGTAGGGGTGTGTGTGTATGTATAATTGCTTTCACACTAATATAAACAATATAGAAATAGCTGCTCCCAGAATACATTAAAAAAGGAATTCCAAGAAATCGGTGTAAGGGAATAAAATTGATTCCAAATATTTGCCATTTGATCCAAAACTATAGAATAATCACAAAGAGCATTGTCTGACATAAAAATGCTAAGTTATGGAAAACATGGATTTTATTTAAGTATAAGAAATTCCTTATTGATGAACATTAAATGCAAAAGTTTTAAATCAGATAGAAAACTGATCCATGATTTTTCTGCAGTACTTCCTATTCCCCTACAATGTCCTATATAAATAAGTTTTAAAAATAGAAATACTACAAATTTTAATCCACAAAATAATTTTCATAAATATCCTCAATTTCCTGAGACCAATTTCTTCATTTATCACTATATGTAAAGTCAGTACAGTGTTTTGAGACACTCCTTGCCAAGTCACAAAGATAAAATAAACAACTTTTGAAAATTAAGTGGAATTCTGCTAAAAAGCATATTTAAGAAGAAAAATACTTTAATGAAATATTTTTCTCTCAGACAATTCCTATGACTTTTTAAATTTCAAGTGGCAAAACCATAAATGATGTTAAAAGCAGCTACTGTATTTGGCTAAATTATGAAAATACCACCACATATAAAAACTATTCAAATATTGGTCTCTATCTTTTTTCAAACACATTTATCAAGGTATAACTGATATAAACTGCGCTGTATAGTATAAAGTGTACAATTTTTTGAGCTTCGGTCATATATATTCACAAAAACATCACCACAATCAAGATAAGGTACCTATCCATCATCCCCCAAAGTTTCTTCATACCTCATTCCTCTTTCTCATCATCCCAGGCAAACATGGTCCCTTTTCTAGAAATTTATATAAATCAAATCACACACAATGTACTTGTTTTAGTTTGGTTTCTTGTAATAGGCATAACTATTTTGAGCTTCACTCATGACTGTATATTAATAATAATTCATTCCATTTTATTACTCAGTGGTCTTCCATTGTGTAGATATATCACATTTATTTATCCATTAACCTGTTCTAGCTGCTGTGGATATTACTGCACATGTCTTTGTGTGAACATATGCTTTCATTTCTTTTGAGTAAAAACCCAGAGGGAAGAGCTAGATTGTGTAGGTGTTTTTAAGAAACAACCAAACTGTTTTCCAAAGGCACTGCACTATTTTACATTCCCACTGGCAATGTAATGACAGTTCTAGGTCCACATTCTACAACACTTACATATGTGTTATATTTTTAACTTTAGTTCTTCTTGTGGGTATACAGCACCTTTAGTTTCATTTTGCATTTTCCAAATGTTGAGCATTTTTTCATGTGCATATCTACATATATTATTTGATGAAGTATATGTTCAAATATTTTTCCCAGTATAGTAACAGGTTAATTTTATTATTGACTTGTGCAAGTTCTGTAGACATTCTAGATAAAATTCCTTTTTGTGATACATGTTTTGCTATTATTTTCTTCCGGTCTGTGGCTTGCCTTTTCTTTTTGTATATAATTTTCAAAGATTACAAGTTTTTAATTTTAATGAAGTCTAATTTATCAATATTTTTATGATTTGTGCCTTTTTATCTTAAGACATCTTTTAAACTCAAGACACTAAATTTTTCTTATGTTTTCTTCAATAATTTTTATATATAGTTCTTGCTTTTAGTTCTATAATCCATTATATATTTTTTTCATACACGTTCCCCACACTATCTAAAGTAGAGAGTTCCTATGAAGCTTTTCCTAAGCCAAAATGTGTAGTGAACAGTATCCTCCACTTTCTGCAAGTTCAACTTACGCCAGTTCAGTTTTACAAAAGACCTACATTTATTTATAATTATTGCTGGAACAGCTTCTTTTTTTCATAAAAGCAAAAATTCCTCTTTGGACTTCTAAAGGAGGGATATCTGTATAATATAGTATTCTGTAAGAACTGAGGATTATTCTCCTGTCTATGACACTGTAAGTTTAAAAGATTTTTATTTGCCCACTGAATTGTTTTGGCAATGCTGACTAAAATCAATTCACCTGAGATACATAAGTCTATTTCTTGACTCTATTACTCTCCAGTGGTCTATATGACCAGTGTTTTTGCCAATAGCAGAGTTTCTTGATCACTGTAGCCTGATAATTACTCCTCCAACACTATCTTTCTTTGTAAAATTGTTATAGCTATTCTACATATTTTGATTTTCCATATAAATTTTAGAATCAGTTTGTCAATCCTATGAAAAAACCTCTTGGAATTATGATAGGGATTGCATTGAATAAGCAGATTAAATCAAGAACAAGTGACACCTTAACAATATTGAACCCCCTGATCCATGAACATAGTATGTATCTTTTTATTTCTCTAATTTCTCTCAGTAATATTCTATAGCTTTTCATATATATCTTTTGTCCATTGTACCCCTAAAAGTCCATATTTTCTGCTATTGTATCTTAAGTATTTCAAAATTTAAATTCCCAATTGTGTATGGCAAGTATTTAGAAATAAAATTGATTTACGTATGTTTGCTTTGTATCATGTAACCTTGATCATCATTTCTTGTTTCTAAGCAATTTTTTTTGTAGAATACTTGAGATTCTCTACAGAGACAAGTCATAAAAATGCAAAAAAAAAAAAGCTTTATTTTCCAATCTACATGCTTATTTCTTTTTCTTGCTTTACAGCATTGCTTAAAAACTCCAGTCTAATGTTTAATAGAAGTGGTGAGGGTTGACATCCTTGCTTCTCTCTCATCTTTGAGGAAAAGCATTTGATCTTTTGCCATTAGGTATTATATTAGTGCCAAAACCGGTTTGGCTCAGTGGATAGAGCGTCGGCCTGCGGACTCAAGGGTCCCGGGTTCGATTCCGGTCAAGGGCATGTACCTTGGTTGCGGGCACATCCCCAGTAGGGGGTGTGCAGGAGGCAGCTGATCGATGTTTCTCTCTCATCGATGTTTCTAACTCTCTATCCCTCTCCCTTCCTCTCTGTAAAAAATCAATAAAATATATTTTTTAAAAAAAAGTATTATATTAGTTTAATATTTTTCATAAATGAGCTTTATCAGGATAAGAAAGTTTCTTTTTATCCCTAGTTTTGAGATATTTTGCAATAAATAAACGTTAGCTTTTTGACTAACCCTTTTTCTTCATCTACTAAGATAATCATATGGTTTTCTTCCATAGTCTGTTAATGTGGTGAATTATACTGATTTTTGAACTTATAACCAATCTTGTAGTCCTGGGTAAACCCCACCTGTCAATAAGGTACTATCCTTTACACATACCACAGAATTCAATTTGCCAAAATCTGCTACAACTTTTATTTCTATATTCATGAGAAATACTTGTCTGTAGTTTTCTTCTGTTTGAATATGTTTTTTTTTTACTTTTGGTTTCAGGAAAATCCTACGCTCATAAGTGAGTTGGGAAGTTTTATCTCTTTTTCAATTTTCTGGAAAAGTATTTAGAGAACTGGTATTATTTCTTTCTTAAATGATTAGTGTAACTCACCAGTGAACGATTTTGCCGTTAAATTTTTGGTGGCTGTTCAAATATTATTTTTAAATATTCATTTTTAATGTAATATAAGGATACTGAGATTATCTTTTCATCAGTGAGCTTCAATAGCTTGTGTGTTTTAAGATATTTATCTGTTATTTATAATATACCAATATTCTCTTTAATTATCTATGGAATATGTACTGACATGCCCCTTTTTTATTCTTTATATTGATAATTTGCTTTTTCCTTCTTTTCTCTTACTCAGTGTACCTAGTTCATCAATTTTACCAATCTTTTTAAAAAGTAGCTTTTAATTCCATTAATTTTCTCTATTATTTTTCTGATTTCTATTTCATTGATTTATTCTCTTACCTTTATTATTCCTTGTCTTCTGTTTTCAAGTTAATTGCCTTTCCCCACCAAGTTCTTGATGTGTAAATTGTCATTAATTTGAAACCACTCTTATTTCCCAATAAGGTGTTTAATTCATATATTTTCTACTTACCATTGCTTTTGCTTTTAGCTGCATCCCTCTAATTTTAATATGTAAGGTTTTATTTTTATCCAGTTCAAAGTATTCTGAACTATCCTTTTGCCCCTTTGGTTATTTAAAAGTATATATTATTTAATTTCCAACTATCAGGGAGATTTTCTGGATATCTTTTTGTTAATTTCTCACTTAATTTCATTATAGTTAGAACACATACTTTTTATGCTTTGAATCCTCTAAAATATACAAAGACTTGTAAATCCAGTCTCTATAACCTCATCATGGCTAAAGACAGAAATTCCAGAATGGCTCTTTTATTTGTAAAATTCAAAATTCCTTCATGTATTTGTGTAGTAATACAGTTGGATGTTCAACTAAACATATTCCTTTCTCATATGCTTCTCACTTTTGAGTAGTGAAAAGTGGGGAGATATTATTTATTTGGAAATTTTCTTAAATCAAGACTTTAAGTAATATCCTATATAATAAAAGCATAGTATGCAAATTGTCCCCTCAACCGGGAGTTCATCTGGGAGTTCAATCAGAGGGCGAGGCTGGCCCAGGGAAGGGAGGAATACCTGGCGGGCAGCTGACAGCCGCTAGAGACCCTACCAGTGCACGAATTTTGTGCACTGGGCCTCTAGTACCTTATGATTAATAAAACTTTAACTATTTATATAAAGATTATTTCAAAGTGTTATGAGCTTATGCATCTTTGTGTTTCAATATTTAACATATGCTTTGCTATCAGTTTGTAACTTCTTAAGCCAATGAAAATTCGGGTGAAGGTGGGTAGGGATAAGATGTTTACAGTGAGAATCTATCTTTAAATTTCTGGTACTTCACAGTTCTACTACACATTGAAATTATGAATAGTACAAATAAATAAGAATGTATAAAATTAGTTTCAACTGCTAGAAACAATAACCAAGTCTACCGAAAATTCAAAGACTCCATTTCTTTTTCTCACTTCAATATGTATGATTTTTGGCAACCTTTAAGTGCTGATAAAAATACCCTGCTCAGCAGTGTAAGCAAATGGCATCTCTGTGCTTTGGTTGAAGTTATCACAGGGTATGCTATATCTTAACACAGTTTTCAAACTCAGTAGCAGCAAGCATGAGCTACATATAAATGCATTATTAAATAATAAGTGATAAAAGTTACACTGACACCTTTTTAAAAACCTGTGTCTTTTATCACCTAACTGAATGTAAGCACCAACCAGAAGTTGGTTAACTACCTATAAATCCCACATATTTGCTTCAAAGATGTCAAGTTATAGAATGTATTGCTGTCACCATGCCAAATTAAAGAATACCTATTTGTGGAACAATCTTTTACAAAATTGTGCAATATTCTTCTAAATAAGTGTCTTTTCTGAATGGGAGTAGAAGTTCTTTTTATTCCTTAAGCTAAAGGAACACCTGGACATGCTGACCCTTCCCCTGCAAGAAATAAATCTCTCTAGAAAGATGCTGAAGACTTGATTCATGCATTTCTCTAGCATTCAGCTGAACATTCTCACGATCCCCAAACTAGCTCTGGTACATAAGCATGGATATCACAATTGTCTGTTATGCAAGATTAGAAAAGTAACTTATTTGAGTCAACACTATGAAGAATACAAGAAGTTGAAACTCTGTAAAGCACTAAAATCTAGGAACATAAAAGAAAAGGTCAAGACACATATGAAAATGTAATTAGAAGTAATAATTTTAAATAATGTTACATAAATTATAAATACACTCCAATGGACACATTGGAAGAGAGGACTGTTGAAATTAGCAAACTGCGATAAAGAGCAGCAGGGATCCCAAACTTTCATGTGAACATTGTGATGACTGAAGGGGTTTGCTTAGCTTGTCTAGAGGTACGAGGAGTTGTCAGATGACCTTAGTTCCCCTTTGAAAATGGCCTGTTTATCAGCCTGACACTTTATAACCTAAAGATTATAGACTGAAAAACTGGTTGTAAATCAAGCTATATTCCCATTAGCTTGCATTATAAATGTTTCATATGTTTGTAGGAAAAGTAGTTTTCAAAATTATACACTAAAAGAAAAATGTAACTGAGTAATTCAGCATTACTACTAATAATAGGTCACACAAAGTTCAATACTTTAATGAAAACTAGTTCCTTTTAGGGCTACAATGTGTTTATGAGACGATCATCAAAGACCGATACTCAAGCATATTATCTCCACAATTAATTTTTGTCCAGTAAGCATGAATTTCTGCACGCAAATCAGTCCTATATTTTGAAAAGCTAATATGAACAATATAATAACTAACAGTTGACACCTGGTACTTGCTATGTACTAGAAGCCCTTTACATGTTTTATATTATTTAATTCTCACAGCAACTTGATAAAATAATTGCTATTATTATTTATACTTTTCAGATAAGGAAACTGAACAGAGACAGATCAGATAAGGTGAACTGTCTTGCGTTAGCTCCACAGTAGAACCAGGCAACCTGGTCCTCGTATCTGTGCTTTTGCATTATACTGCCTAACAAAACAGATTTGCATTGCAAAGACAGCCAGTGCAAAAGGAAGCTTTTAAAGGGATGCTCTACAGAAAAAAACGTTTGATTTCAACAGAATTTTTCAGGAGATAAGGAAAGTTCTTGAATTGTACATTGCAGCCTATAAAGTTTAAGAAATCGGACAGTCCAAAAGAAAAAGAAAATTAGAAAAGTTATACAAAATATTGGCATAATACTGCCACACAGGTGGAGAAAAATTCATATTCACAATACACTGACAAAGAACTGAAAGTTACTGTAGTAGTGAATGAAATTAATGAGTTGACATTCAAATTTGACACTGGTTCAAGATCTGATGAGAGGCAAATGCCCCCAAAATAAACACAAATTAAAAATTAAGAACCTCTGTTTAATTTTACCTTTTGATTTCGAGGTAAATCTTGAGCATTTGACGGAGGCTTGTAATTCAGAACTAATCTTCTAAATTCCAAAAGATTAAATAATGACTGAAAAAGAACAACAATTTAAGAAATATAAGGAAAAATTCTATTAACAGAACAGTAAAAATATGATGTTTCCGAGGTTTATTTTTGACAACTATGCACTTCATCACAGAATTATTGCAATTGGTGCAAGAAGGCCTATTATTCCTGAGAAAAAGTCAAATTACTTATATCTGGAGATACTGTTCTTGATCATTAACAATTATTTATAGTACTGAAAAGTCAAAATTATACATGGACAACTCAAACAAACATACTATATATTATATTAAAAGCTCTCTTTGTTTATGTTACACTGTGCCTAATATGCAGTTTCCTCAAAATAAAAGGTATACAAATGCAAAGTCTAGAACTTTTTAAACATATTATGTTTACTGTAAGTTATCTAGAGGTATTAATTCTACAAAAATATAGTACAGGTGAATTTATGGGTCAGATGCCTGGTGATGGAGACACAAAAAGAAATGACATTATCTCTATGCTCAAGGAGACACACAACCTAGAAGGGAGATACATAATTATAACAATATAAATGTGACTCTAAGATATAGCAGTATTGTTCACACAGAGTATAATAACAGCATATAAACTATAGCTTATTATCCACAGTCATCATGATAAACATTTGTTTAAAAAATGAAACGAAATACAATGTAAAATCTCAGAGCATATTCATATACAGTAAATTCACCACAGAGTACTGTTTGTAAAGTTTCGTTGTAGGTTTTTTACATGCATGTATATGTGTACACGTAAAGTGTTTTACAAAGTAGAATGTACTCCTTTCTGTGAGTCTCAGTTTATAAAGTTTGAAAGTCACTGTATAGGAGGTGATAATGTACTAAATCTAAGTAAAGACAAGTTGCCAACTTGTTGGAAGATAAAGGAGACACCACAAATCAGTAAGAAAACAAAGAGATTTTTTTGATAGTTGGCTGTAGAGAAAAGTAGCCCACTGTAGTAGTTAGTTATAGATATATAAATATACATTTGCGTTAAAGACATAAATATGAAAGGTAAAACTGTAAATCTACTAACAGAAACTGTTGGAAAACATTTTATCTTGTGATCTGGAAATACTTCTTAACTACACAATATGCACATATGAAATAATTCACTTATGCATCCATTCAACAAAAGTTTATGGAGCACCCACACACTGCATGCCAGTTACAAAGGAATACAGGCAGCAAAGACTAAAATGTATCAACTGTCTGCCCTTGTGGAGATTACAATCTTGTGATGGCAGGTTAAAACAATGAGTAGATGTTATAAATCAGAAATAATGTCAATACAGTATTAGTAGACCAAGATCAAACTTTAGGGGAAAAGAAGCAATTAAAAGCTACAGGAAAAAGAGTTATGAGAAAGACAAAATAAGAATAGAAAGGGAAGTAGCGTATGAGATCACAGAAGAAAACAGAGTAGAGAAAGCAAGCGCTTTCAAATATAGCTAAGTATCAGAATAACTGCGGAGCTTGAAAAAATACCTTACCAGGGGCCTCTCAACAAAGACATAAAGTACCACAGAAGATTCTCCAGTACACCACAGAATCACAGGCAAATTTCAAGAACAAGATTAGCAACACTCTCAAAGGGTGCCTGCCACATTCCAATAAGGTAAGGGCAGGAAAATACCGTATTTTTCTGTGTATAAGACGCCTCCATGTATAAGACGCCTCCCACTTTTCCAACCCAAAATTAAGAAATCAATATTTCAAACATTTTGCTGGTTTTCTTCCTCTTATGGCCTTCTTCTTTTCTGGCATCTTAAGTTCTTCCTGTTTTCTCCACTGTCTGATCATACACTCAGTGGGAGGAGGTCCAAATTGTCTCTCTGCAGCTCTATTTCTGTGCTCTTTTGCATAGCTGGTTACATTCACTTTGAATTTTGCAGAGAAGACAATTGCTTACCGGTATTTAACTTTTTATTTTTTGACATCTTTGTGGGCTCAGTTCCTGTTGCACCTGTGCACTCTCCACCTCCACCTCCACATCCAATTATACGGCATCAGCTGACGTCAGTAACAATAAGGCTTATGATTACAGGAAGCCTGTTTGACAAGGTATGGGCAGCTACACAACCCCACGGCTCCCTCCTTGGCTGACTTCCGTGTATAAGACACCACTCGATTTTCAGGCTAACGATTTTAGAAAAAAATAGTATCTTATACATGGAAAAATACGATAACCTTTGGATTTGGCATTTGGGAAGTCACTTTTCAGTAGAACGGTACAATAAGAATAGCAGCAATTAATACTGCGAGAAATGGGATGTATTGTAAGGGAGACAAAATATAGATTATTCTTAGGAGGAATTTAAATAGGAAAGAGAATACTGATAAATGAAAAGAATCCCAATCCCGCTTTTATGCTCTGAGCTCCCACTGGAGAACTGTGTGCCCTTCTCCCTGAAAAGCCAGAAGCATCTTCTCTGGTGTAGATCTGCTGCTGATGAGTTATTTCAGCTTCTGCTTGACTGAAATGGTTTTCTCTTCATTTTGGTAAGATTTTTGCTAGTTATAGAATTCTAGATGGCCAGTTATTTTCTCTAGCACCTGTATTTTTGTTCCTTTATAAAAGGTGATGTATCTTTTTCATTTGGCTACTTCTAATCCATTATGTTTCTGTTTTATTATGATGTGCCTTGGTGTAGAGTTCTTTGTTTCTATGACTTGGTTTCTATTGTGTCCTAAATCTGTGGCTTGATCTCCTCCATCAAGTTTAGAATATTGTCTCTTCACAAATACTGCTTTTTTCCTTTCCCTTTTTCCTCTCCCTCTGGAACCACCAATGCACTGTACTAGTGCTATTCACCATGTTCCTACTCACCACATGCAAATTCCTCTCATCTGTGTTTCAAGGCTTTAGTCTCAAAGTACTCTTCAGACCAACTGCCCAGTTTACTAATTCTCTTCAGCGTATCTAATATGCTGCTAATGTCAGCCATTGATTTCCTAATTTATTTATTGTAATTTTCAGTCCTAAAATTTCTATTTTATTCTTTTTCATAGTTTTCTACCAAAGCTGTCAATCTTGCTTTTAATTCCTTGACCACTTTAATACTTATTATAACAATTCAATTTTCATGTTTTCCTATAGGCATATTTCTACTGCCCCTTGTTTTCTCTTAATTTTTGGACACATCTTGTATTTCCTGGCATGACTCAATAAATGATTTGAGTGATAAACATTATATGTGGAAAAACTGGAGAAAATTCAAAGTTCTTATCTTCTAACAAAATTTACATTTGCTCTGGCAGGCAGCAAGACTGGGACCATTTGAAATCCTAGATTAACTTATTTCAATTAACTCTGAGATGAAGCTGGGATTTAATAACTGTGATTTTTAAAATAGTTTTTCACTATTTTTAGTTCTCAGTTAATCCTGAAAACTAAAGGTTTTTCTGTCCCTTCAGAATTCTAAAAATCCGAGGTGTTGACCAGGGCTCCGAGTTTGTCAAATTGTGCTCAGGTTCCCAGCCACTCAGCAGCCAGTTCTGGAAATGCCTCAAGGCTAAAAATCAGACCAAACCGTGAAGCATACTCTCTGAACATCCTGTTCTCTCAGAACTTATCCACAAAATTCCTCCATTTTAGTTATGTGATGCTTTTTATTTTGTTTTAGAGCCCAGCAAAATATGATCTAATACAACCTACTAAGCTATTACCCAAAATAGAACTTGTGACCATTACAACACAACACAGAAGTTAATTTTTTACAATGCCAAACATTCTATACCCTAAAAATCACAATCATAATAGTATTGATGAACATATTCCTTCAAAAGTGGTGGAACACGGTATTGTCACTACTGCCTAAATTGTGCTTGTGACTGATGCACATTGAAAACAAGCATCCTTTCGTTCAGTCCAAAGCTAAGACATGAATTTTGAAGAACACTTGTTAGATGGAATTTGGCTAGATTCTTGGAAATAACAGAGCTATGGGAGATGAAAGTGCAAACAATTTGTAGAATATAAAACATTGATGACAAAATAGCAAAAGGATATATAACCTGTCTATAATGGAAATACTGAGGAGAAGCAAGATACATTTTCCTAGGGTGATTAAGAAAAAAAGAATGGTACCATATCATATAAGTTTCAAGTTAAGGTAGGAACTGAAAGCTGATGGCATGATTAAAATATAACTTCTGCATATAGAGCAATTAAATCCCTATGTCCATCCATACAACATCTCCTTCTTTGGAATGTAAGAAATTTAATCTTTGAATATTATTGACTTAACTGACTCAGGTTCAGAAAAATCAGACATCTATATATATAAAAGCCTAAGCAACCATTATGACCAGTCAACCAGTCGCTATGATGATGCAATGACCACCGGAGGGGGCGGGGGCAGACGCTCCATACAGGAGCTGCCCCCTGGTGGTCAGTGCACTCCCACAGCCAACCTCCCATGGCCGGCCAACCTCCTGCAGTCCCTCCCCGCAGCTGGCTGACCCCCATCAGCCCAAATCACCGACCAGGCCGAGGGACCCCACCCGTGCATGAATTTGTACACCAGGCCTCTAGTAGTGTGTATAAGGATAGAAAAATAGCATGAGATTCAGAGCTATAAATAGGCAGGAATAGTAAGTAAAAACATGCAAACAGACTCCCAACTGATCCTCCCCCAGTCCCAGAAGGCTAGCAACCATGCTTACAGCACAATGAATCAGAATCCAGTCTGGTTTTGAGGCCGAGAAATCTTCTGTGGTAAAGCACTCAAAAAAAATTGAGCTAATATGTTTGAGCTTATAGAACATATTAGTGATAAGACCATAACAGAGATGTTGCAGCATTTGGAAACTATTGAGAATAGGTATATAGAAAATAGGCAGAAAAACAAGGGGCAGATCCAGGAAAACAAAGGTTACAGAGAGGCAAGTCCTAATGAATCACTGCAGCATTCACAAAGCCATGGGAAATACAAACTCTTACTACTAGTTTTTTTTTTTTTTTTTTTTTAGCTTGAGCTACCACTATCCTGGTAGATGGGAGAAATAGTGATTCTAGACAAGTGAAATTAAAGTGCTAAATCCTCACTTCCCTCAGCAGGAAGGCATGCCATGTCATTTATAAAAATGAAGATAACAGGAGAAAAAGCTAGAACTGGTTGTAGTTGCCACAGAACTATTATTAGGGAGGTTTAGGGCAGATTACTGCTATGACATTCTTGGTTTTCTCATTGAACTACATACTTCGGTTCTTTGAGGAAAATTAAAGAGATATGAACAAGTGATGTGAATAAACATGTTAAATGATATACTGAATTTTTTTTAAACCTGCAGCATCTTTTCAATTCCATACACCATTAGGTTGATAGAAGCTTCATAAGTCTTCAATTCTACCATAAATTATATTTGCTCCTTTTTGGTTCATTTATTCACTCATTCAATGATTACATAAGAAGCTCCTTCAAGGTGTCAGACTGTACAGAATAATCTAGAAGATGTGCTCTCTGACCTTAGGATGTTTGTATTTTAGTCAACCAGGAATTACATGATATATGAGCATGGTGAAATGAAAGCTACTTAGAACAGAAAAGACTTTAAAATTACAGTAAAGAACAAAACTTGAAATAATCTTTAGACAAAGTTCTCTTTTCATCCATAATTTCCCAAAATCTAAAGCTTAATGTTTCACTATACTGTTCAAAATCAGTATCTTAATACTTCATTACAACTCAACTTTTTCAAGGTTAGCTGCCACTTTTAGGTGTCTCAATTTCTCCAAAATAGTAATAATAATAATAATAATCCCAAGTGTCCTATACTTGCCTATGTTAGGAGTGTGTTAAAGCCATGTTACCAGTTAGGCAGCAGAAAAATTAAAAATTAGTAAAATTACTTCAACTTTGTTAAAAAGGACAAATAATTTTTTTCAGTCCTTTACTCATCCCAACTAAAGAAACTCCAAAAATTTGATATGTAAAGCAAAAGCTAAGGTCAGCAAACACCACTTAAAGTAGAAATAGATGAACAATTCTTTCACATTTGAACTAAGACACCGAGAGAAGTTTATCCAATGAAATCAAAGAGTGGTTATCCTCAAATTTATTAATATTAAATTAATTATCATTTCAATGGGGCTTTCTTACAATATGGTGTGGAGAAATAAAGAGCGCCTATCCTATATAATAAAAGCCTAATATACTAAGTGTCCGGTTGTCTGGTTGGCTGTTCAACCAATCAAAGCGTAATATGCTAATGATACGCTAAAGCCACTCAACCACTAGCTATGATGTGCTCTGACCACCAGGGGGCAGACAGTCGACTGGTCAACCAGTTGCTCTGACGTGAACTGGCCACCAGACACTCAGACCGGTAGGTTTGCTTGCTGCTGGGGTCTGGCTGATCTGGACTGAGCGAGATGGGCCGGACACACCCTGGAGCCCTACCCAGCCCTGATCATGCACCAGTGGGGTCCCTCGGCCTGGCCTGTACCCTCTCGCAATCCAGGACCCCTCGGGGGATGTCTGAGAGCAGATTTCGGCCCAATGGCGGAACAACCGGTCACTATAATGTGCACTGACCACCAGGGGGTAGATGCTCGATGCAGAAGCACTGCTCAGCCAAAAGCCAGGCTCACAGCTGGTGAGTGCAGAGGTGGTGGCAGAAGCCTCTCCTGCCTCCGCAGCAGCGCTAAGGATGTCCGACTGCCAGCTTAGGCCCGAGGGCTCCTGGACTGCAAGACGGTGCAGGCCAGGCAGAGGGACCCCCACCCCCGAGTGCACGAATTTCGTGCACTGGGCCTCTTGTTCTAAATAATAAATATTGATTATTTGAATGTTCTTTCTTTCTTCTTCCAGTTTTCTAAGAGAAGCTTCTAATCAATGAACCTCATTCACTGGCCATAATAGTGCAGAAATAGCATTTACTTGTCTAAATTCTGGCAGCAAAGCATATTCATGAACACTCAGAGCACAGCCTTAAAATTATGCTCCATATTTTAAAATGTCTAAATTATTTAAATTGGACAGTGAAATGCAAAAGCCTTACTAACAGTGCTAGTAAAGTAAAGCAAGATAGTCTGTTCTCCGAGACTCTCAAATAGCAAATAAAATTGTAGATACCACTGGCATGTGAGTAAATAATGTATAATCAAGACTAGGACCAAGGGTATTACTATGTTACTCCAGGTATTTCTTAACATTTTAATGGCCTGGAAAACAAAGTAGCATATTAGTTACTAACTAACATACACCATAGTATATTATAAAGAGTGAGGCATAAATACAGAAAACTAAAGGAAATCAAATTGTATGGCATTATGTGACAGAAGCAAAAGATGGCGGCTGGGGGAGTAAAAAATTACACCATTGAAGTAGAAAAGAAGTTAAAAATACGTATTAGTTGCCTAGAAAACACAATTAAAATCCTGGAGAAAATGTTAAAACTAGTTAGTTGCTTTAACATCAAATACAAGTTTCTGCTGTCATTCACAAAGGTTTAGGAAGCTGCAATATTAAAACATACTTTGAATATAAAAAGAAATATCATATGCATCCAATGATTTAAAAAGTAATCAGGAACACAAAATAACAAGTTATAATTCAACTGTATTAGGAAAATAAACACAAAATATTAATGAATTTTCTTAAAGGGTAATAAAAATTAAGAAAATGCTATTATTCACAGATTATTTCATTTATGGAGATTCTTCAAGGTTTTGAAATCTGAGAGATAATGTTATCAATGTCTGAGAACGGTAAAGAATTTGACAAGAGTCATATGACATAAAAATTAAAGAAAGCAAACCATTCAAGATTAAGAAAAGGATGTATACCTATGCACACAAACATTTTCATTTTGTATAAGGGGCTCAGGAAACATTTCACTAAGGACTTTCCAAGTTAGAAAAAAATGTTTAAAAATCTATACCCTCCTCAAATAAATAAAATGCCCTATTACATTAAAGTAGTATCTAAAAGACTGTGATTCTATGAAAAACATTTTCTAGTATATACAAGTAAATCTGATCTAATGGACATACACAAATAAACAAAAACTAGTTCTGGTTTCATATCTTCGTTACATCCCTAAAATTGCAGGGAAATACACACAGAAATATTTTCTTTCCACTCTGACAATAATTCCAAACCTCAGGGAGGGAGAAGAGATTAGTTTCAAATAAGAAATTAATTCAAAATAATTCCAAAGAAGGCATAGGTAATGCTCTTCTATTAAAACTCCATCCTAGGACTGAGGAACAGAGGAGGTTGAGGAATGTTGCAATCTCCACACTAGTTCATTGGACAGAAAAACACATTAAAACCTTGCCTAAAGCTCTGTTTCAAGTACACAACTTAAAAGAAACCCAACTCCAACCCACTCTCCACTGCTATCATGCCCAGCAAATAAGATCTGCATAATATCCTTACCTGAATAACAGCACTAAACCAGCAAGTGTTGCCAACGTTCTTTAGTCCAACAGGAGCTCTGTCCTGCCTTTTTCTATCATAAGGGTTTCGAGAATCCCTCCACACTTCTGTAGGTGTCCTCTTTAAACATGCTTTGTTTTCTGCTATGCTGGCTTCAAGAACTCTTAAGCAATGAGGAGAAAATAATAAAAAACACACACACAAAACCAGTTATAATTTAGTGCTGTACTCTAGGAAATAGCATAAATTAAAGATTTTTAATTACTTAAGCTCTAGATAATGTATTTAGGGAAGTACTATTTAGGACTATCTTTAATCAAGCAGAGGTTAGTTTTCTTTAAAAACATAGCAGTGGTAAAGAATCGAGACATGCAGGCTTTTTTTCTAAGAAACAGGAAATTTCAAATATAATGTTTTTAATAGAAACTATGTTAAATTATGTTTCAACAAATTAAAGGCTTAGTGGCAGGACTACAGAAAGCACCTAGATAAGTTTTCTGAGAAATCACTGCATTAAAGTACATATCTACAATGTAACAAAATGACTAGTTTTTATAACAATTACTTTGAATCATCAGGAAAACAGTAAAAACTACAAATGCACTTTTCACCTCTGACCATTAATTTGCTTATATATATATATATATATATATATATATATATATATATAAAAAAAAGGTAAATGCTAGGGTTCCTTTCAGTTCTAGAGATCTGACTCTATGACAGCTAAATAAAGGGAAAAAATACTTATGTATTCACTTCTTCACCCAAAATTTTTCCTACAGAAAATTCCAGTGAAATAAATATCTACATATCAGAATAATAAAATATGAACCTCTTCAAAATAAACTCACATACAGAATATCTTAAACATACCTAAACATGGCAAGAGCAATGCCACTTTGCTCTTGCAACAACATGCTGGGAAACTCTAGTTCCCACAATGAACTAACAAGCATATTGCCTGCTCAAGACATGCATTACTATTCCAAATAAGCATAAATAATATTCAGGTGTCTTATCACATTTTGTTCATTACAAAAACATCAGCAACAATGAGCTTTTCTAACTTTTTGAGCTCATCATCTTTATCCTAAAGATTTTAGTCTATCAGATTAATTTCAAAATAATATAGTTATATTCCTTAATTGTGGAAGGAAAATAAATGATTACTCTAACAGCATTATTTACAACATGACATTAGATACAATGTAGAACAGTTCCAAGTTATTACTTAAAATAACTTATGTGAATATAGAATAAAATTTTTCTTTGGGAATAGGTTTTAAAAAGCAGGTAACAACATATTTTAAAATATAAAGATCAACATAAACTCACATCTTTAAAAATAAACAGTTCACACCTCTGTCATTATTACAAGTGATCAAACATTAGCAACACACTTTGCCTAATAATCACCTCTCGAATGCAACCTAGGCTACTAAAGGCTTTTTCTCAAACTATTTACCAATAAAAGGTACCATAACTCCTTGGAAGGTATGATGAAATACCTTCCAAGGAGAGATAAAAAGTCAAAGAGCCAACTGACACTTCCTACTGTTTAAGTTGTACAGGTGGGCACAACATAGCACAATAACAACAATCAACTGGAACAAGTTGAATTTGTACATGGTAACTAATTTACACTCAACAGAGAAAAGTTAATGCATAGCATCAAAACATAAATATGACACAAAAGATTGCTTTACTTAAGAAGGTATATTGAATTTTTACTGACTTATAAACGGGAGTGTTTTCTTTTGAAAATATGTTCTCTTTGTAATACATATGTATATTTAGAAGTATAAATAAAGAAAACTTATTTATATTTTGGTAATTAGAGATGAATGAACTAATAAAACATGCAATGAGTTCTGGGAAAACTCGCAGCAATACCTCACACAGAAAAGAAGAATAAGCACCTGTGGTCACATATAAGCGATTGGAGAGGCACCTAGCAATTGTACACGTCCTTGTTGATATGTACAATAACCACTTAAAGAGAGAATTCTAGAGCTTATTTTTAAAGCATAAGCTAGTCAAAAGTCTAGGAGAATTTCACTCAATCCTGAATTTCCTAGTGGGTGAGCCTATACCATTATACATTTTTAAAGACTAATTACAATAAAATATTAGTAAGAAATGATCCCTTCTTGATAATACCAACAGACCAGATCACATTTATCATAATGACTAGGCAATGAGTCACACAGACATTACTTATGGAAAACTTGAGAATACCTAATATCTGAAAAATACACCTAATCTACAAAAATTAAAATCCAATCTTGAAGGGGAGAGTGGCTGTGATTAGATGCCTAGCCTTAACTTCAACCAGGAAGAACTCGGATACCTCCCAGGACCCTACAACCACAACACCCAGGGACCAGCTACGAACCCATGAACACCGGGTCTCAAGCAGCACGAATACTTGGACACGGATGAGCCCTGCACCTTCTCACGAAAAGGTTAAACATCGCTTAGAGAAAGGTGAGGTCTGCGATCTAGGCTGGAGGGAGAAACAAGCACAGCAGAATCTAGAGTTTCAAAGAAAGTCTGCGCCCCACAAAATCCACCGCTGTTGGGGTCAGCATAGTCCACGAATGTGGAAGGGGGTCCACGAGGCTGCTGGCAGAAGGGAACTCTAGAAATCAACCCGTAGCTGGGCTGGCCACAGAAAGACAACCGAAATTCTACCAGTATACCGGCTGCACAGTGCCAAGGAAAAAAGACATGTTCTAAGACGTGCACATAGACGCGCATAGTACTGGGGGGAAAAGTCGTGAGTCCACGTGCTTACTCTGGCTTTTTTTTCTCTTTAAATCCTTGCTTTTCATTACTAACCCCAGTACATAGGATCTCCCAATTAAAAACACTCTCAAAGACTGCAGGGGAAAGTTGTTTTAGTGGAACCGGGGAATCAGAGCGGGGAATAACGATCAAAAAACCAGCTCTGGGGCAGTCCATTCCCCCAACCCAGTATTGAGTGTGGCAGGGAAAACAAAAACTAAATACTGGGTAGAGAGGACTTCTAGCCCCGGATGTCAATACAGAAACACTGCCACCCAGGGGTTGAATCACAAATTGACTCTTGTATAAATACAACTAAAGGCAGGCTGAGAAACAAAGAAATATCACCTGCTTGAAGACAGGATTGTGGCTTACCACACAGAGGAGCAGTGGAATGAAGGGAACTTCAATACTGTCCTGACTACCTGACAGAAAACAGGCATGCCAAACAGAACAGTAGAGGAAATGAATGATCTTCACTACTGAACATTTTTATTTTTTATCATTTATTTAAGAAACTAATTTTTTTCTTTTTTTCTCACTTGATTTTACTATTTTTATTATATTTTTATTTTTAATTAGTATTATTACTACTATTATTTTACCTTTTTTAAAGTTTCATTTTATTTTTTCTTTATTTTATTTTATTTTGTGATTAGTGTCCTACATTCTATTTTCATTTTTCCTTTGACATCATTTTACTCTATCTCAACTTTACCTTTATGGAAACACTCTCTTCCTCACTTTTCCCCTTCTGTTGTCCGGTTTCTCTGACACTATTCCTGCTTTAGATTTTCCCTATTCTTTCTTTTTACCCTGTTAAAATTTCACCCTACTTATATATCTAATTTCCAATCCCCTGCTCCAAGTCCATACACACCTCTCTCTTCTCTTTCCTCACTATCCAATTGATTTCTCTCTTTCCTTTTTTTTCTTTTTTTATGTTGTTTTATTTTGTTTTGTTTTGCCCTTCTTTCTGTCCTATTGTTGTTTGTTTGACTGTTGATTAGTTTGTGGGGGTTTTATTGTTTGTGTGATTGTTTCTTCTTTTTGCTTCTGTTTTTCCTCTCCTCGCTTGTTATTAGTTTTGGTTTGTAGTTTGCATTCATCTCTGGGTGCTTGTTGTTTGCATTTTTTTGGATTAGTTGTTATTCTATTGGAGATTTCTCCCCATATAAATAGTTCCCCCCCCTTCTTTTTTATTCTCTTTCTTTTCTCTCTTACTTTATTTCCTTTTCTCAATATCATTTTTGCACTCTTTTATCTCCTAATTCTCTTTTCTCTGGTGGTCACCATTACTTGGGGTTATTAGTATCGTGAATATATTTGTGCTCAGTGCCTGTGCATTGTGCCTTGTTGTGTTGTATTTTGTGCCTTTAAGTCAATGCAGAAGAGAGAGAGCTACATAACCAGACAGCCGGAGAGGCACAACCATGGGGAGACAAAGAAACAGCTCGCAAACAAAAGAAAGGAGGCGTCACCAGAAAATACGGTAAAAGAAATGGAGGCAAGCAATATGTCAGAGAAAGAATTCAGAGAAATGGTCATAGGGTCGCTGAAAAGGTTGGAAGACAACTTCAACAATATGTGTATGAACCAAGAGAAAATGAAGAAGAAATGAAAAATGACATCGCTGCAATAAAGAACTCAAAAGAAAGCATCAACAGCAGACTAGAAGAAGCGGAGGACTGCAACAGTGAGCTAGAAGACAAGATAGAAAAAAATATCCAAGCAGAGCAGCATCTAGAAGAAAAAAATTTAAAAAACAGGAGGAGAGCCTAAAGCAGGCATCCTCAAACTACGGCCCACAGGCTACATGTGGCCCACTGAGGACATTTATCCGTCACGCCAAGTGCCGCTGCCTGTCCTGCTTAGCAGCCGACTCGTCCCGGGCCCGTAGTGCACATAGGAATTTATTCATAGTTTTTTTTTTTTAAACTATAGTCCGACCCTCCAACAGTCTGAGAGACAGTGAACTGGCCCCCTGTTTAAAAAGTTTGAGGACCTCTGGCCTAAAGGAACTTTGGGACAACACAAAACAAAACAACATCCGCATAATAAGGGTGCCAGAAGGAGAAGAAATTGAGCAAGAAATAAAAAACCTGTTTGAAGAAATAATGACAGAAAACTTCCCTGATATTGGCAAGAAAAAACCCACAAAAATCCAAGAATCTCACAGAGCCACAAACAAAATGAACCCCAAAAGACCGACACCAAGGCACATTATAATTAAACTGGCAAACACCAACTACAAAGTAAGAATCTTAAAAGCAGCCAGAGAGAGACAAAAAGTTACCTACAAAAGATCCCCCATCAGATTAGCAACTGATTTCTCAACAGAAACACATCAGGCCAGAAGGGAATGGAATGAAATATACAAAGTCATGCAAAGGAAGGGACTGAATCCAAGAATATTGTACCCAGCAAGGCTAGCAATCAAAATTGAAGGTGAAATCAGGAGCTTCACAGACAAAAAAGGACTAAGGGAGTTTATTACCACCAAACCAGCAATGCAAGAAATGCTAATGGGTCTGCTGTAAAAAGAAATAGGAAGCGAAGAAGGAACAAGGCATAAAGAATAAAAATGGCAACAAACAAGTACCTATCAATAATAACTTTAAATGTAAATGGATTAAATGCCCCAATCAAAAGACATAGAGTAGCTGAGTGGATAAGAAAACATGACCCATATATCTGCTGTCTACAGCAAACCCACCTCAGAACAAAGGACTCACACAGACTGATGGTGAAGGGATGGGAAAAGATTTTATAGGCGAATGGAAATGAAAAAAAAAGCTGGGGTAGCAATACTTGTATCTGACAAATTAGACCTCAAAGTGAAGGCCATAACAAGAGATAAGGAAGGCCACTTCATAATACTAAAGGGAGCAATTCAACAAGTAGATATAACTCTGTTAAACATATATGCACCCAATACAAGGAACACACAAATACATGAAAAAAAAAACTTCTGGAGGATATCAAGGGAGAGATTGACAGCAATACAGTCATAGTAGGGGAATTTAATACCCCACTAACACCACTGGACAAATCCTCTAAACAAAAAATTGGCAAAGAAACATCTAAATGACTCACTAGATCAGATGGAATTAATTGGCATCTTCAGAACATTTCACCCAAAAGCCACAGAATATACATTCTTCTCAAGTGCACATGGGCCATTTTCAAAGACAGACCATATGTTGGGACACAGGCAAAGTCTCTTCAAATTCAAGAAGATAGAAATCATATCAAGCATCTTCTCAGATCACAATGGCATAAAATTATAAATTAACTACAGTAAAAACAATAAAAAAAATTAAACACTTGGAGGCTAAATAGCATGCTATCAAACAATGACTGGGTAACCAAAGAGATCAAAGAAGAGATAAAAAAAAAAACATCATGGCAACAAACGACAATGAAAAGACAACAATCCAAAATCTATGGGACACAATGAAAGCAGTCTTGAGAGGGAAGTTCATAGCTCTACAGGCCTACCTCAAAAAACAAGAAACAATGGTAATAAATTATCTAAGCCTACAACTCAAAGAGCTAGAAAGAGAGCAACAAGAAAAGCCCAGTGTAAGCAGAAGGAAGGAAATAATAAAGATCAGAGCGGACATAAACCACATAGAGACCAAAAAAAAAAAAAAAAAAAAAAAAAAAAAAAAAACCACAATAAAAAAGATCAACAAAACCAAGAGCTGGTTTTTTGAAAGGATAAACAAGATTGATGAACCTCTAGCCAGGCTCACCAAGAAGCAAAGAGAGAGAAGCTAAGTAAATAAAATCAGAAATGAAAGAGGTGAAGTAACAACTGATCCCACAGAAATACAAACGATTATGAAAAAATATTATGAACAACTCTCTTCCAACAAAATGGACAACCTAGATGAAATGGACATATTCTTAGAAAAAAAAAAAAGCTCCCAATATTCAACCAAGAAGAATCAAAAAACTTGAATAGGCCGATAACTACCTAAGAAATTGAAAGAGCAAAAAGCCCTGGTCCGGACAGCTTTACAGGGGAGTTCTACCAAGCATTCAAAGAAGAAATAAACCCATCCTCCTCAGACTATTCCAAAAAATTCAAGAGGATGGCACACTTCCAAGCTCTTTCTATTAAGCCAGCATTACCCTAATCCCAAAACCAGATAAAGACACCACAAAAAAAGAGAACTACATGCCAATATCCTTGATGAACATAGATGCTAAAAATCCTCAACAAAATTCTAGCAAATCTGATTCAGCAATACATTAGAAAGATCATACAGGATGATCAAGTGGAACTTATTCCAGGGATGCAAGGATGGTACAATATCCGCAAATCAATAAATGTGATACATCACATAAACAAACTGAGGGACAAAAATCACATAATCATATCAATTTATCTACAAAAAACATTTGACAAAATCCAACACCCTTTCTTGATAAAACTCTCAGCAAAGTGGCAATAAAGGAATCATACCTCAACATAATAAAAGACCTATATGACAAACCTACAGCCAACATCATACTCAATGGGCAAAAACTAAACTCATTTCTCCTAAGAATAGGAACAAGACAAGGATGCCCACTTTCACTACTCCTGTTCGACACAGTACTAGAAGTACTAGCCATAGCGATCAGACAAGAAGAAGAAATAAAAAGCATCAAAATTGGAAAAGAAATAAAACTGTCCTTATTCGCAGATGACATGATACTAGACATAGAAAACCCCAAGACTCCAACAAAAAAATACTAGGACTAATAAATGAATTTGGCATGTAGCAGTATACAAAATTAACACCCAGAAATCTATGGCCTTTTTATACACTAATAATGAACTCACAGAAAGAGAAATGAAAAAAAATCACATTTACCATTGCACCAAAAAAATTAAGATACCTAGGAATAAACTTAACTAAGGACGTAAAAGACCTGTACCCGGAAACTATAGGATATTGAAAAAAGAGAGAGGAAGGCATAAACAAATGGAAGAACATACCATGTTCATGGATTGGTAGAATCAACATCATTAAAATATCTATACTACCTAAATCAATCTATAGATTCAATGCAATACCTATTAAAATACCAATGGCATATTTCAAAGATCTAGAACAAACCCTCCAAACATTCATCGGGAATAAAAAAAATACCCCAACTAGCCACAGCTATCCTGAGAAAGAAGAACCAAGTTGGAGGGATCACAATACCAGATATCAAGCTATATTACCAAGCCACAGTTCTCAAAACTACCTGGTACTGGCACAAGAACAGCCATATACACCAATGGAACAGAATAGAGAACCCAGAAATTGACCCAAGCCATTATACTCAATTAAAATTTGACAAAGGAGGCAAGAGCATACAATGGAGTCAAAACAGTCTCTTTAATAAATGGTGCTAGAAAATTTGGTCAGATACATGCAAAAAAAGAAAAGTTGATCACCAACTTACACCATACACAAAAACAAACTCAAAATGGCTAAAGGACTTAAATGTAAGACAGGAAACCATAAAAATCCTACAAGACTCCATACGCAGCAAAATTGCAGACATAATGTCGTACCAATATCTTTACAGACACAGATCCTAGGGCGAGAGAGACTAAGGAGAAAATAAACAAATGGGACTACAGCAAAATAAAAAGCTTCTGCACAGCAAATGAAACCCTCAACAAAACAACAAGAAAGCCCACTGCATGGGAGAACATATTTGCCAATATTATCTCTGATAAGGGTTTAATCTCCAACATTTACAAGGAATTTATACAACTTAACAAAAGGAAGATAAACAATCCAATCAAAAAATGGGCAAAGGATCTAAATAGACACTTTTCGAAAGAGGACATTCAGAAAGCCAAAAGACATATGAAAACATGCTCAAGTCACTAATCATCCGAGAGATGCAAATCAAAACAAGAATGAGGTACCACCTCACACCTGTCAGAATGGCTATCATCAAAACAAATCAACAAATGACAAGTGCTGGAGAGGATGCGGAGAAAAAGGATCCCTCGTGCACTGCTGGTGGGAATGTAGACTGGTGCAGCCATTGTGGAAAACAGTATTGCGTTTCCTCAAAAATTTAAAAATGGAACTGCCATTTGACCCAGTAATCCCACTTCTAGGAATATATCCCAGGGAAACAGAAACACCAATCAGAAAGGATATATGCACCCCTTTGTTCATAGCAGCACAATTTACAATAGCTAAGATTTGTAAACAGCCTAAATGCCCATCAGCAGATAAGTGGATTAGAAAACTATGGTACATCTACACAGTGGAATATTATGCTGCTATAAAAAAGAAGGAATTCTTACCATTTGCAGCAGCATGGATGGAACTGGAGAGCATTATGCTAAGTGAAATTAGCCAGTCAGTGGGAAAACAAAAACAAAAAACACATGACCTCACTCATTTATGGATAATAAAGAACATAACCAGATGAACAAAAAGATAGACACAGAGGCAGAGAAGCATCAAACAGACTGTCAAATTACAGCGGGAAGGCTGGGAAGGTGGGGGGGGAGGAGGTAAGAGATCAACCAAAGGACTTGTATGCATGCATATAAGCATAACCAATGGATGCAAGACATTATGGGGGTGGGGTGATGACATGTGCCAGGGGGTAGGGGAGGCCAGGGGAAGGTCATTGGGGGGGAAAAGGAGATATATGTACTATTCTTTGTAATAATTTAAACAATAAAATTAAATTAAAAAATAAAAATTCAAATGTAAAAAAAAAATTAAAATCCATATATAAGTCACAAAATAACAAAATGTGATTCAGCCTCAAGACCAGACTGAGTAAAATTAGGTTTCATGTTCCCCATAAGTGTCAACTATCCAACCCAAATTTACATCTAGACTACACTGAGATAATGCTATTCTTATTCCAGATCTGGTTAAGATTATTAAAATCCAGGGACGTGTTTTTTGTTTTGTTTTTTATGTTTCCATATAGCCCATCTCCACAAAAAAAAAAAAACACCTCTTCATTTGTATGTGTTCATACAAATAGTATAATGTAAATACTACCTTAATGTAATGAGATAATGAAAGCTTTTTAGTTCCTTTGCCTACTCTCTCCCCTGACAGGACTTGGGGGAATGTACCGCCTCAAATGTCCTTTCTAGGAAAAAGCAGCTTGCCTGTGCTATTTGTATTATTACTCCACAGAGAACGTTTGAAGGGAAAGATACCATCTCCCCCAGCATTCCTATATACCTTTCATTACAGAATAAAATTAGATACAAACTGTAAAACTGATTAGGGCTCAAGAGATACATGCCCATTGCTTCTCAAAGTTACCTAAGATATAAAAACAAAGCAAAAGCCCAACCTGTAGCCCAAAGGCTACTCTATTCCCAAACCTGTATTCCTTTCTCTAGTCCAGTACTGGCATATCAAACATAAACTTTCTATAAAACCAAATTCCTAGCCTCACAAAGTAAAGCCAGTGGTACTACCCAGGCTTTAAAGTTTAAAGTGTGCAACAGCTGCATTCCAAATATTACGGTTGCCAGTAGAGACAGAAAGGGGGGGAAAGGGTAGACAAAAAAAAAAAAAAAAAAAAAAACACAACAAAACAAATTTGCAAATTTCAAATAGCTCAGAAATAGCTAGAACAAAATGTAACATGCCAAAAGGCAACCCCTAGAGTCACAAATCAAAACCCAACCCCACTACACTTCACAGGCTTTCTTATCTTCCCAACACTGGTCATGACCAAGCAATCAGTAATACAGATAAAAAGATGATGTGTCTTCTCTTCCACACATCACACTGAAAGTTTAAAGCATCTACGTAGGATAAATATTCACCTTCCCATTAAAAATTTGTGGTACTGATTGTGGGTCATTATTTTTGCTTGTGGTTTTTTCTGTATTGTTATTTAAATTGCATTATAGCAGTAATGTTGAAAACAACCCATTTAGATCATCTAATTCCACTTTGAGGAAATAGGCATTTCATTTACACTGTACACTAAAAAAAAAGAAAGAAGGGAGGGAGGGAGGGAGGGAAAGAAGGAAAAGAAGAAAGGAGAAATCATTATGTTCATTCCTTAAAAAAAGAAAATCATTGGTATTTTTATTGGGATCACACTAAACCTAAGTCAACTTAAGGAGATATTATTCATTAATCTATCTCAATGACATCTACATATATAAAAGCCAAGCGACCTGAAGGACAGAAGGACGGAACGACCAGTCACTATGACGTGCACTGCAGTGGCCAACTGGCCCGATAGGGGCCCTGATCAGCCCCACCAACCTTTCTCAGCCCCTCCCCCCAGCCGGCCCACCCCCAATACACCTCATCTCAACAGGGGGTGGGGCCGGCCAGCCAACCACCATGGCCCTTCTCCCCGGCCAGCCCCACCCCCGATTGCCCTCCCCACTGCCAGCTCGGCCCCGATTGGCCCCCATCGGGGCAGGCAGGTCGGACCCCACCTGTGCACGAATTGGTGCACTGGGCCTCTAGTATAATAATATTCTTCTTGGTAATTCTTGCACAGTTTTATTAAACTTATGCCTAGTCTTTAATAGTTTTGTGCTATAAAAGATAGCTCTTTAAAATTTCACCTTCTCATTTCATTCTTATATGTAGAAATATAATTTTTATATTGATTCTCAATTAACACAGCTAAATACTTTTTTTCTTGGTAAGAATACTTTATTGAGATAATAAAGACAAAAATCTTAAATATATTTATCAGTGACATTTTGTACATATGTGCACAACCATGTGACTACCACTCAGATCAGGGTATAGAAATTTCCATTATTCCAGAAAATTCTCTCATGCCCTTTTTACCCAGCAGTGTCTCCTTCATCTCCCAGAGAGTCACCATTCTGACTTCTAAATTAGATTGCAATTGTTCTTTTATGTCAAGTTTCTTTCATTCAACATGTTGCTTTGGTGATTCCTGCACATTCTTTCAAGTACCAGGAAAATGTTTTCCATTATGTTGTTCAGAATTCCATTGAGTGAACATTCACTATTGTTTCCTATTCTGCTCTTATGAATACTTGTGGGGTGTTTATTTTACAGTTTTTATTACCAATAAAGCTACTATGCATTTCTTTCTCAAGGGTCTATACCTAAGAGTGCAAATGCAAAGTCCTAGCATTGTATATACGGAAATTCATTAGAAATTCTCAGTTTTCCAAAGTGGTTATATCATTACACATTTCCACCAACAGCATATGACAGTTCTTCAAGCATGTCAAACTCACAGCCAGCTTGACATGCTTGCTGTACATGCTCACCAATACTTGGTATTATCAATCTTTTTAATTTCAGCCATTGTGATGCAGCCAGCATCACCCAGACAGTCACCACTGCTGCAATCTGTCGTCATATCCAACATGGCAACATGTCCACAATCATAATTAGTACAAATTAAGGAACTCTGTTTCTGACACCGAGCCTACCACTATGTCGGACATAAAACTCCTGCCAAAAGTTGACCTGTTTCTCTCAACGGTGAGGGAAGTTATACTGTACGGGCTGTGGCTCGTGCCCGCTCTTGGCAGACTGACCACATTGGACCTTTGACCAATTCCCCCTCCACTCACTCTGACTTGTCTTAAGACTATCACTGGTACCTCAAGTTGTTGACACTTTTTCTAGTTAGGTTATTGCTGTTCATGTCTGTTCAGCCAACTCTAGCCACACCCTTGTGGCCCTTGAAACTAGTGTTTCATATTTTCAACTTTTATAAACCATTTATAATCTGTAACAGTGTACCTTTTATCATAAAAACAACTCAAAAATAGAATGACCATGAAAATACTTGATGGACCTTCCATATTCCCTACCATCCATGGGCATGTGGTATTTTGAGCCTTAAAATTATCCTCACAAATCAATCTTAAAAAATTTGAAATTGCCTCCCTCACCTATCCTGTTCCACACACCTTCTTAAGGCAGTTCCCCCTCACAGTCACTTCCTAGGTAGTAATCAGGATGAAAAGGGTGGGAGTTATAGAGGTCTACTTTTAAAATTCAGAATTCCACCCTAACAATTCCTGGACATGATGCTTTTTTCATTCCCCTAATGACAACTCTAGGCTGTCCTAGTTGTTAAACCCTCCAGGTGGCTCTCAAACTTAAATCCAGTTGAGACACCTGGATTTTCTTGTTGGACTAAATGGTATTGAGTATAAAGATAATGATTACTTGGCTGAGTACACTACTCATCCAGTTCCTATACAGTGGCCCATGTTGGCCAAAATCAGAGGCATTTTGTAATTTTCTAAAAATGCCTTTGTTCCTCTTGTACCTGGCCTTCTGAATGAAAGGTGGGGTGCAAGTAGTAAGATATTAGAAAAAAGAAGGAATAATAACCACAGGAATGGGATGCACTGATTTTGTAGCAGTGGAGGCAGTCCAAGCACCCACATCTACAGTATGGGAGACATGGGAATAAGAGAGACAGTAACAACCCCTGCCTTTCAGAACTGCCTCTGGAGCCCTCATCACAAAGAGAAATCCCACGGTGAGACCACCCCACACTGCCTCACCGAGTACAGGATTCTGGCAGCTGTGTTTCCATTCACTAGAAATTATTTTATTATTTTCATATGTCTGTGTCAATTTGTGTCATTTGTCACTTTCATTGTCACTATTTTTAGGATAATTCCATCTTTTTCTCTAAGTACTTTTAAGATTTTCTCAATCTTAAGTGCTCTGGACTTTCATTAAAATGAGTTTGTTAGTTTCTTTTCCTTTTCATGATTGGGATTTGTTGGGCTTTATGAAATTACAGGTTTTTCTCTTCGCTTCTAAATAATTCTCAGTGACTACATCTTTAAATATTGCCTCTGACCCACTCTCCCCTCTCTTATATCAGTGAATGTATGTTAGACCTATTCAGTGTATTTTCCATATCTTGCAACTTTTTCCCATCTTTTTAGCTGACTGTTACAGGTTGGATACTTTCTTCTTATATATCTTCCAGTCTAGTTATTTCTATTCTGTTATTAAACCTGTGTTGTATTTTTTAAAATATTTTAATTTTCATTTCCAAAAGGTATTTCAATTCTTTTTCAAATGTGTTAGGTCATATTTTCAAACATTTCCTTTAAAAGCTTAGACACAGAACATATATGCATAACCCATGAACACAGGAAAGAGTGTGGTGATGGCCAGAAGAAAAGGCTTGGTGAAGGGGGGCAAATGGAGGAAACATGGGGGATGTCTGTAATAGTATCAATGCTAAAAATAAAGAAAAAATAAGAGTGTCATTATACTCTGAGCAACTTTCCTCAACAAAAGCTAAAGCGTAAGTCCATCAATCACAACATCTAAAGAAATGGGTGCATTTTTGCTGCCTATAATTTTTGCTGATTCTCACAGTAACATTTTCCCAAGTACGCTTGGTAAATTTGACTGGTGGGCCTCATAGAGTTACTGAAGGGGGTTCTTTGAGGCTAAGAATAAAGACACCTTCTTAAATACATAATGTATTTTTGATTCTGCCAGGAACTATAGACAACACAAATCCAACACATTTTAAAACTAAATTCCCAAGTTAAGATTTATTGGACCATTAAAGTGACACAGATTTCAGCTTCAAAACTATAATACAACTCCTCAGGGGCAAGTCCAATTACCTACATCCTCAGAGCCAAGGCAACTAACTTTGTAGTGCTATATGGGTTTTGAAGAGGGATGTGATTCTCATTTTACCCTTATTGTGAGTATGTCATTCCTTGGCATAACCATTTAATGAGGGGAATAAGCTCCTATTAAAGCTCCCCACCTGCCATATACAATGGCCCGAGACTTCTTTTTCCCACATTCTAAAGCGTATTATAACTAAAGGTCAAGTTTATACACACAAGCAAATTCATCATGTCAAAAAGTGACTTTCAGTGTTCCAAACTTACTCTTTTGGGTTCCTTCTTTCACTCTTATTTTAGTCTTTACTAAAGTAAGAAGTAATTATATTAAGTAGTACACTTTAATATTGTTTTCAAGCATAGATTCTTAAGTGACATATATAACACAATTGTTGATATATGTAATTATATATATAGACATATATGATATATGTAAATATCACATACATTTCTTATAAAATAAATAAATAAAAATGTTCAACTTAAGAGATCATACATAAAATTCATGGGTTACTAAACATAGGATATTAAGATATAAAAAGACAGACTTCATCTCATATAATTATATATAATAATGTAGTATTTCAAATATGTGAACTCATATTAGGGTACAAGGTGGGGCAAAAGTAGGTTTACCGTTGTGAGTACAGGAAACAAGTTTATTCTTGTATTATTTATTAATTATGGTATTATTTTCCATACGAACAACTGTAAACTTACTTTTACCCCACCCTGTATGTCTACGAAAATAGAAAATAGTCAAATGATTCTAGGATTTAATTTGGCAACATTTTGTCATCTGAACTTGGGTAATAAACAAATAGTTAAATTTACTTTTAAGCATGACATTTTTTTCCCATTAAAATGCATCATTTTCCCTTTTGAATTTAAGTCCTAGCCTTAAAAAGCCCAGAGGAACAAATATATCTCTGCCAAAAGTTTAGCTAGAACTCTTACCTTCCTTTTTTTTCTGATACAATGTGATTTATATACATGCTTATTAACTGCACATTTTGCATTTAACATTTTAAAACTGTAAATTATAAAATATATACATACCAAGAAAAAATTAGATTTTGCAACAGTAAATTAATGACTTCTTATTTCTACAGAATATAATTTTATATAAAATCACCCTATTCCAAATCTCTGTAAAGTTACCCACAATAAAAATATTCACAAAATATTTACTATTTTAAAAGTATATTAAAATTTAAAAGACCAAGAATACAAAAGAAATTATCTTAAGAAATTTTTTTCCTTGGAAAATAATGAGTATCTAGAACAATATATAGGTTGAACTTAATAACAGATTAGGAATAGTCTTAATCCCCAACCTTTATTTTTACTTTTTACTATCTAATTAGTACACATTATTTTAAAATTAGAAAATACGTGACATAAAACTGCTAGTACTATTTTACAACCTCTTGTTCACGTAATAGACCATCACTCACCTTAAATATAAAATACAACTCATGTATTTCATGCTTAAACATTTCTTATCAAAGCTTAAATACTCTCAAGTTTTATAATTACTCAAGATAATTATTTCAAACTATTTTCTGAAGACAAAAACTAATTTTATAATTTCTCCAAATCCTTCACAAAATAAACCTAAATAAAATATCTAAAGATAGCCTATGCATTTTTGGTTTTCATTTAAAATTACTGACAATGATATTAGCCACACTAAAAAGAATAATGAATTTTAATTAACTCTTTCCTTTTTAATATAATGTCTTACAAGATAGTTTCCAAAGTAGTATTTAAAGACATTTAAAAGCATTACTAAGAAAAAATATGTGCATAACCTAAACATAGTATTTTGAGAATCTCCTACTACACAGTAATTTCAGAGTACTTAAAAAAAAATACTATTGATATTGTGCCAAGGGAAATTATCTGAGAAAGCTGATATATTGAGCTACCAACCTCTGTTGTAGGGAAAAAAGAATGCTGGAGTCATAAGACGCATCTTAGCTCTGTACCTTTGGAAATCAGTTAACCTCTTAAAAGATAAATGTCTTCTTCAGTTAGATAGTTATCAACACCTCCAAAGAGTTGTTTAGATTATAATTAGTTATAATTTAAATACTTTTTTTAAATTATCATTGTTTTGTGATAAAAAAAAATCAAATTTACTTATTTGATTCTTTGGTGGATCAAATTGTTTAAAACTAAAAAGTTTTGGCTATTTAAATCAAGAGGCATTCTATCACCATTTCTTGGGATCTTGTCAATTCCTTAAAAAAAAAAAACAACCTAATACCATCATATTATATAGATGAGAGACTGGCAAACTACGGACCATGAGCCAAATCCAGATGGTAGCCTGTTTTGCTAAACCAAGATTTACTGGAACACAGACACAATCACTAAATTATGTATGATCTGTGGCTGCTTTTGCACTACACCACCAGAGTGAAGTGATTTTGACAAAAACTATATGGCTAACAAGCCTAAAATATTTACTATAGGCCTTTACAAAAAAAAAAAAAAGTTTGCTGACTCTAGCTATAAATAATTATAAGTTAAGTTGGAGAATGTAAAAGGGATTAGCAGAAGAAAAAAACAATCAAAGGAATATTAAACTATACACCTAAACATATGCCCCATAATGCCATTTCAAATCCTAAAATCTAAGCTTCAAATTCAAATGGAACTAGAATATGAAAATTTTAGTTACAAAACATAGAAAAACAATACTGAAGTATATTAAGAGTTTATTTAAAATAACAAAGTGTATCTTTGTGCCTCTTGAAATTAAAGCCAATTATTATGTCTATTATAAATAGTACTTATATCTACTTTATACACATTATGTTTTTACCTGCTAATGGCTTGCTCCTCATCAGTTATTCCAGTCTCCCTGAATGCCCTGTTTGATTCCGCCAAACTCAAGGCAATTGCTCTCTGAAGATCATCTTTATCATCTCCAGTGAGATCAATCACATCTGAAAAGCAAAACTATCTTACTCAAAATTAAAAGTCAAACAAAACGAAAGATAATTCTTATCATGGAGTTTTATACCCAATTACTCTTTCAAACCAAAGTCAGCACCAACTTAATTCTGTATAAAAGCCTCTCTGAAGAGAATGCAAATTATAAACTGCTTTACTTCAAAACTTAATGTTCTTCTCTAAAATATACCTAAAACAATAAGAGCATAAATATTTTCATTGCAAAGGAATCTTAATATTTACTACAAAGTGTCTGATTAAAAGCTAATAAGTTTCTTTACCAACAAAAATTGAAATTAACATAAGCATCTACATTTAAGCTTTTGAAGTTAACCCAAATGCACACACACTACAGTGTAGCCATACAACCTAGCTATTATCTATCATAGTATAACAATTAACAATGGAGCTCTCTAAAATTAGGTTTCAGAAACTAACTGACCATATATATACATTTTTAAAGTCTGGAAGTATGTACCAAACTGTTAACAGTGGTTAATTTTGGGGAGGACAGTTAACAGAGGAGGAAGTGTAAGGATCTTTTACTTTCTATATTAAGCACTCTACCCTCTGAAGTATTTAACAAACATGCAGTCCTTTAAATTTAACAAAAAGATTTCATTTCACAAGAAGAAAATACAAATAAATGATACTATTTTCTTTTCTAACAAAAGAAAACTGTCTTGATAGCTATAAGTATTCTTTATCCAAAAAATAAAGGTTATAATTATTACCATCTTCAAAAAAAACAACACTTTTTAATCTAATTTGCCAATGTAAACTGGTCCATTTCCTTAACCTAAAAGATGCCAATAATACTCCCATTATCATTTAAACAATGACAGGAGGCATAACATGTTGCTAAGTAGGAGATTACAAAACAATATGGTGAGAAAGAGAAAGAAGTATAGCTCTTACTACCTTATCTTTGCGTGGTTGGGATTATGCTTATTGATATTTTGAACAAGTTTTGTATTCATTTTTTTATTTATATTTGAGATATGTTAAAATTATTTTTTGTCTCTGTAATCCTGGAATTTAACAAGAGAGAAACAAACCAAAAGGGGTAGGGCATTGGAAATAAGGTAACTGCATTTTATCATCTGGCTAAAGAGTTTTATACAGATACTAGAAAAGTATATTCCACACTCAATGAGAAAAAAATAATGTATATTAACAGTTTCAAAAGCCTACTCTGACTGTTATCCATACTTTTTTCTCCAAATAGTAGCTTACAAAAATATTAAAAATATTAGAAATAACAGTTAGCTATGGAAGGTGTTATTTTAATGTCCTGAGTATAATAAATCTCACAAAAATGTAATAAGTAGGAGCCAAAAAAATTTCCAAGTAAAATATGGAACAAGTTATAGCACAGTAACTGAAATATGGCATATGCCTGCATATACCAGCAGGTCAAAAGTTTCCTTATTCTGATTTACAAAACCCAAGTTCACTAGACCAGAGCTGTAGATGGATGTCACCTGGATGTTGCTATCCAGTCCAGTATAAAAACTGATGAAGAAAAGGTAGGACTAGAGAGGCATAAAATGCCCTATTAAAAGGAGTCATTGCCCAGCTGGAGTGGCTCAGTGATTGAGCATTAACCCATGAACCAGGACATCACCAGTTTGATTCCCAGTCAGGGCACACGCCAGGGTTGTGGGCTTGATCCCTAATGTGGGGCATGCGGGAGGCAGTCAATCAGTGATTCTCTCTCATCACTGATGTTTCTATCCCTCACTATCTCTCCCTTTCTCTCTCTAAAATAAAAACATATTTTAAATAAATATATAATGAGTCATAAATCATGCCCATTAAGTAATGACTATAACTTGGGTGAGTAAAGAGAGAATAATGAAGTAAAGGAAATGATTTGAAAAGCACAAAGAAGCAGAAAGACAGGTTTTGGGGATACAATCAATTAGCCCACAGACTCCATTCTTTCATCCTTCAAGTGTGCTATCTTCAACTATAAAAGCTGGAAAGACTGAAACAAACAAACCTATTTTCCCAATCCACTTGTGGTTCAAGTTCTGGGTAAAATTTAGGTTCTCCCAACTGGATGCACAAACATGAGATTTGGAAGGCAGAGCGAGGGCAAGACCATTATCCTACTGCTTTTGGCTGTGGTCTCCAATATGATTGAACAGATATGGTTGTTCCATAGAGCATTCCAGTGTCCAGTTTCTATTTAAGGGATGTCAGCAATAGAGAAGTGGCAACAAAACTCTGAATCCCAGTGTCCAGGCATAGCTCAGGGGCAGCTACCTAATCCTGGCTGCCTGTTCCCTGGGCCCCAGTTACAGAGGTATGTTCTTGAACTCAGTAGTCCCAGAGGCAGCCTCCTGATTCACTACCATCCTGACTGTGGCAGAGGGAGTAGCTTCTCTGGCTGGCCAGTCTGCAAGGGTCGGGGAGTCCTTTCAGCTGGCTGAGCTGCAGTTCTTCCAGTGATTTCTGAAGAATCAAACCCCTCTTTTAAATTTCTTTGAAACGATCAGGAGTGTTTACTGTTTCATGACTGACAAGTGAGCCAAAATGGCTAGAGCAGAAAATAAATTAGAAATAGCAACAACTTATATTGAGCATTTCATAATTTATCTATTGTAACTCAAGCACCAAAAAGGCAAATAACAAAGATGTTTTTAACCCTATTTTATAAATGAGATAACCAAGGTTGTGAAAATGAAGTATAACATTATAGAATAAAGAATGTAGACAGGCTTCTATTTAAGTCTTCTAACTATTAAATCAAGTGGTCTCTCCTCCATATTAGAAGTTCTCCATGTGTGGTCCCTGGATCCTTGGGGATCCCCATACCCTATTAGAAAAGGGGATTCCTTAAGTAAAAAATATTCTCATGATAATACTAACATATTACTTTCCCATTGTAGTGTGGTCACATTTGCACTGATGATGCAAAACAACAGTGCCTAAAACTGTTGCATCTTAGCATAAATCAAGACAGTAGAACCAAGTGTGTGCGCAATTCATTGTACTATTCACAACTACACACACTCACTATTCAAAAAGAAAAAGTCTAGTTTCTCTTAAGTCCTTGATAAAAAGGGGAAATTTTCATTAAATCTGAAACACTGGCTTACATATTCGTTGATACTCCATGATGAAATCAGAAGTACTTATGCTGTGTAGGCAGAGCATGCAGATGCTGAGAGCAAACACCAATGCAATGCCTGGGCAACAGGCTGAATGGCTGACTTTTTCATGGAACACTATTTTTACTTAAAAGAGCACCAACAAACTACAGACTATGAGTATTCAGACTTCAGTATTTGGCAGACATTTTCTCAAAAGTAAACAAAGTGATCCTGTCACTCAAAAAAGAACAAATTAACAGTATTTGTTACCAATGATTAATATGGAATTTTCAAGCAAAAATTGGAACGTTGTTTAAATTTGTTTCCACTATTTTGAACTTAATCTCTTCCCAGTACTTTAAATCTTTTCTAAGTAGAGGCCCAATGCACAAAATTCATGCACTCGGGGGGGGGGGGGGGAGGGGGGGAGGTCTCTCATCCGGGCCTGCACCCTCTCCCAGTCTGGGAGCCCTTGGGGGATGTCCAACTGACAGCTTAGTGCTGCCATGGAGGTGGGAGAGGCTCCCACCACCACCACTGTGCTCACCAGCCGTGAGCCCAGCTTCTGGCTGAGCGATGCTCCCCCTGTGGGAGCACACTGACCACCAGGGGGCAGCTTCTGTGTTGAGCATTTGCCCCCTGGTGGTCAGTGAGCATCATAGCGACTGGTCGTTCCGCCTTTTGGTTGATTTGCATATTCCCCTTTTATTATATAGGATGAAATCAAGTGATGTTAACAATTTCAATTTGTTTTATAATGTAGAGATTCTTCCAATATTTGAAAGCAATTATTTTCCAAATTACCAATGCATAGTGTTATAAAACCATGCACAGGGTAAACATTCCATTCGAAGAGCAAGGTAGGTGAAAAAGATGCTTAGGAGTAACTTTTTATTCTATTTGGTCTTTGACCCTGGTTCCTAACACAGAGCCCTTAAATCCCTTGGAATTAATTTCCTGGGTGACAGGAGCATCTTTGTTCCAGTGAGGTGCCTCTTTGTGAGCTCCTGTACAGCTTCAGGATGGGCACTTATGACCAGAAAGACCAAGCCAAGATAAAAAGCTTGAAACTTTGCCCCCAGAGGGAAAAGAGAAGGCCTGAAGATTAAGTTAATAGTCAATCATGCCTCCCTGACGAAGCCTCAGAAAAATCACTAAATACAGGGTTCGGGGGCTTTGGGGTTGGGGAGCATATCCACATGCTGGGAGGGTGAAGCACCCCAACTCCACAAACCAGAAGCTTGTGCGCCTGGGACCCTTTTAGACCTTGCCTTCACTGACAGTTCATCTGTATCCTTTATCATATCCTTTATTATATAATAAACCAGTACACATGGTGTTTCCCTGAGTCTGTGAGCCAATCTAGCAAGTTATCAAACTTGAGGAGATGGTTGTGAGAACCCCCAATTTGTAGCCAAGTCGAACAGCAGTGTGCGTAACTTGGGGACTCACTACCTGTGAATGGCTCCTAAAGTGGTGGCAGTCTATGGGACTGGACCCTTAACCTGTGGCATCTGATCCTCACTTCAGGTACAGTCTCAGAATTAAACTGAATTGTAGGACACCCAGCTAATGTTGGAGAATTGGTCACGTGTGAGGAAAACTCACACAGCTGGTGTCAGAAGTGTTGAGTCTGAGCAGACAAAGAAATAAGCAATAGTAATCGTCAATGCTAGAAAGGCTGGTTGACCAGAAACTATTGGCCTTCAACTGAAAACCTGGGCATCTTCAAGCAATAAAGAAGGTTTACTTATTATTTGTAGTTTCAAAATAACTGCAATAATTGTCTTCATTATATTCCCATTATTTAATAAAGCTGCTTCTTTCCAAAGGATATTTTAGAATAATACGGCAACCCTGAAAGAAGACCATTATAATCTACTCATGTAAGACCAGATATTAATAAAATATGTTCTTTCAAGTGAATAGTTAAACCTAAATTTCTTCTTTTTCCGGATTCAGTAGGATGACTTTCATAAAACATGTAATGAACTACCAATTTCACAATAAAAACTAGCCCTCTGTGATGTTTTTATATGCTAACATACAAAAAAGAACAGGGAATAAGCTTGGCTGTAAACTATTTCTAATTGGCAAAAGTAATTATAACAATTTAGTCTTTATAACAGTTCCCTCCAAATACCAAAGTATTATGAATATTTTATATCTGTGCTAAGGGAGGACCTTGGTAAAACAATAAACTTTATTTTAACTACCCCTCCCTCTAGTAATTTGAACTCAATTCAGGTGCACAAGCCAGTTAGTGTTAATTGATTAACACTGTAGAAAAATCACACGTTACAAAAGCCTATAAACAGTAATCTCCAATTTTGAATTCTGCTCAAATTAAAACATTTTCACACGAAGTCAGTAATATATACAACAAAACATAATATTCACCCTAATAAATCTTTCACTTTCCAAACAATTACCATTTGAGTAAAACTTTAACTACCAAACACTTTGCTACCTCCAAAAGATAGGTAGTCATCGACTTACCAATAAATCACACTTCAAGTGTATGCAATTAAACTCATAATTCATTTCCCAATGAAAATAGTATATTCGATGGCAATGAGACATCTACATTAGTTCACAAAGCCACTTTAGCCCATAATCTAGTTGAACTACATATATAAAGATTTTTATTTTAAAAGAAAAAAAGTTTTTCCATTGTTTTCCTTTTTTTCATAGGGCTAAACCTAAGGAAAATACTTTTCTTGTTTTTTAATAAGCTAAATTTATATTTACAACCAGCAAAAATTTCTAGGCAGGGGGTAATATTTGTAGAAAGAACTCTGTTTTGGGAGTTAGGAGTTAAAGTGCTGAACAAGAGTTTGAGAAGAGTTATATTAAGAACTAGAGGCCTGGTGCATGAAAATGCATGCACAAGAAGGGAGGGGGGGTCCCTCAGCCCGGCCTGCCCCCTCTCACAATCCAGGAGCCCTCAGGGGCGGGAGGCAACCCAGCGATCAGGGGAAGGCGACACCCCATCACACCTCTGCTGCTGCCACTGCTGGGCAGCGCAAGCCTCGGGCGGCCCTGGGCGGCTGGGGGCCTGAGCGCCTAGGACAGCCCTGGGCTGCTGGGGGCCTGAGGGAACTGGGGGACTCTGGAGCCAGGCGCGTGCCTACCACCCCAGCAGGGCTGAGGGGACTGGGCACTGCCATCTTGTGGTTGTGGGTGCCGCCACCTTTGAGGGCAGGGCATGCAATTAGCATACTCCCTCCTTATTGGCTGTGGGCGCCGCCATCTTTGAGGGCAGAGCAGTCAATTAGCATATTCCCTCCTTATTGACTGTGAGTGCTGCCATCTTTGAGGGCAGGGCAGTCAATTAGCATATTCCCTCTTTATTAGCTAGGACAGCCTTGGGCAAACTACGGCCCTCGAGCCGGATCCGGCTGTTCTATCCGGTTCTCTTGCTCTCCCCTCCACTCCTTTACTTTGAATTTATATTAGCTCATACAAACACTCCATCCATGCTTTTGTTCCGGCCCTCCGGTCCAGTTTAAGAACCCATTGTGGCCCTCGAGTCAAAAAGTTTGCCCACCCCTGAGCTAGGAGGATATGTACCAGGGCAGGAGCCACCAAAGGGGAAAAAATGCACATGAAAGCTGATAAAACTGCAAACTAATTGGTGTTTTGGTAAATTAGGAAGAGCTGTAAAAAAGAAAAAAACAAACAAACACTGGGCCACCAGAAGGATATGAGTGCCCTTAAAGAGACAAAGGCACATATGAACACAGGGATGGTGAGCAGGAGATTGGAAACGAGAATACTACCATCCTCACCCTCAGTTACTCTGCTTCAATCATGACTGTGCCCTCGCTATTCATCTTCTGAGCCAAATCCACTCTTGCCTTGAGGCCCTAGCCTGAGATGTACTTTCCCAGACATCCACAAGGCTCACTACTCCCTCACTGCACTCAGGTATCTGTATGAAATGTGACCTCATCCAAGAGATACTCCCTGACTGGCCCTGTGTCTAAAATACCATATCCCATGCCTGACCTACAACAGCATCCCAGTCACCCTAGTCCCTTTACCCCAGCCGTGGGCAAACTACGGCCCGTGGGCCGGATCCGGCCCATTGGGCTGTTCTATCCGGCCCGCGGAGCCAAAAGAGCGGAGGGTTCTCTTGCTCTCCCCTCCGCTCCTTTACTTTGAATTTGTATTAGTTCACACAAACACTCCATCCATGCTTTTGTTCCGGCCCTCCGGTCCAGTTTAAGAACCCATTGTGGCCCTCGAGTCAAAAAGTTTGCCCACCCCTGCTTTACCCTGTTCTAATGTTCTCCATGAACTTACTATTACCTGACATTATTTATTTATTGTTTACTGCCTGTCTTCCCCCTATGTAAACTGAGACTGCTTGTGTTTTTTAATAGCCTAACAAAGTCAAGTATCTGATACATATTTGACAATCAACAAATATTGGTTAAACAAATAAAAATCAATATCTAGACTCTGGAATAGATAAAAATTAGTAAGGCATCTTCATTGAACTAATTAGAAGACTTGGGGATGTATGGTTTATCCATCTAATTTTTTTTTTAGAAAGTGAAAAGACAAATAGCACAATTGGGTATCATGTCAAAGGGATACTTAAAAGGAAGATGAGCCCTAGCTGGTTTGGATCAGTGGACAGAGCGTCAGCCTGCGGACTAAAGGGTTCCAGGTTCGATTTCGGTCAAGGGCACATGTCCATGGTGTGGGCTTGATCCCCAGTAGGGGGCATGCAGGAGGCAGCCAATCAATGATTCTCTCTCATCATTGATGTTTCTCTCTCTCTCCCCCTCTCCCTTTTTCTCTGAAATCAATAAAAATATATTAAAAAAAGCGATGACCTAAAAGCAATGTAAACTGTTTGCCACTCCACTCTCCCATTCTCCTCTGCCCTCAGTCAGCTCTTAAGATGTCCCTACTTTTCCAATCTTCCTACTACTGAACAGAGCTCTCTAAAACAGTAATGCCCAATACAACCTTCTGTGATAATGGAATGTACTATTATCTGCACTACTACCTGTCCAATACAGTAGCTACTGGTCACATGTGACTACTACTGAGCATTTAAAATGTGTCTAGTGCAACAAAGAAACAGAATTTTAACATTATTTAATTTATATTTAAATTTAAGTTGCTACCTGTGACTATATTGAACAGTTCAGCTCTAAATGGTCTTGTTCTGTTTTTAATAACTGCTAAAATTGTTAGCGTTGATAAGAAAAATAATTTTTGTCATCAATTTTACTATGTTTTCAACATGGATTGTGAAAAAAATTAAAGTTAACATTCTATATTAGTCAACAAAAAGTGCAAAGACCATGACTTTAATTTTGGCCTAAAATTAAAGAAAATTCATAAAATATACAAGTCATCCTATAGTGCATGTCTAACAGAATGCAAACCTAATTGCATCTCATCAGTTGCAAATAACTTCACACAACTGTAGCATCTCATTTGTAAGATTAACCTGGATTTTTGGTGAATCTCTGAAACAGTTTTACATATTAGAAATCTTGATGTAAAAAAAGATTTAACTTTCACTGCATGTATTTTTCTATCTGCAGTTACTTACTTGACAAACATGGGGCATGGGGAAAATGTCAGTGTTCAAATAACAGAAACCTACTCTGCTTATTTTAAGTGTCTTACCCTCAGCAGGAATGACAGCACAAGACTTGGATCTGTTTATCACTTGTGCTTTAAATCACTTTTAGGCTGACCAAGCAATAGAAACAAGACCAGAGCTCTAGGACAGAACCTTAACATTTTTCTCACTTTCTAGACAATCCTTACAAATTATTCAAGTTCTTTGGGGGAGGGGATACACTGATGCCAAATTTGTGAAGGGTCATTCTCAATACTTAATACTCATTCCAATGCGTTATGCCAAGTTCGCTAAAACTTAAGCCAGTATGTAACATTACTTTCTGTGTTAAAATTACCTACCTAAATCCCTCTTATCTTTTGATCCATACTTTAATAGCCCAATTGTGGTACATCTCGTTCTGGTAGGCTTTTCCCCAGAATTCAACAGAGCATTAAATTACAGTCTGGAATGCTACCAAAGCATTATAAGGACACCAGGTATACTGCTTCATAATTTCTGGATATGCAGAGTACAAGCTTTCCTTGAAGTGTTTCCTTTTACTTTCAAGAATGAAAGGTAAAGATGCACTAAAAAGCCCAATTGTCCTACTATTGAAAATGTAATTACTTCTTCAATATTAAATGAAGGTTCACAAATATGTGTTCTTCAAATCAAATGGAATGGTTTACTTTACCATCTGATGTACCCTGGTATGCATAAATAAAAATTTCCCCACAAATCCCAAATATAACTTCTATACCAGTAAGATATTAGTCTAAAAGCTAAATTTTTCTAGTCAGTAAAAAATTGTTATTTTACTCCTTGTAAAAGAGACCCATAGTTATAAGGTTATAGTCCAGCTTATATCAACAAAGAATCTTATGTATTTTGCATTAGAGACTTTAATTTCAAAATATAGATGTTTTGAACACATTGCTATAGATGACACACTTAAAGTTAGCAAGGCTTTGGTTATGCTTTAGCTCTGGTTGTAACAGACACATACTTAAAAAAAAAGGAATTAAAAAATAAAAACCCCTGCCATTTTTAAAAGAAATAAGTGAAATAAGTTAAACTGTGGTCAACTTTCAAGTAACAATGTGTTTCACATAAAGTAAAGAAAATGCTCAAAACTGTTTTTATATCTAGAACAAGCATGTCAAACTCGCGGCCCAAAGGCCACATGTGGCCCACAATCAATATATTTGCAGCCCAGCCAATATAACGGTATGTAAGAAACATTTTAGTAAAAATTTTGTAACTTAATTTTTACAATATCCTGTTATACATAATTATTAATAACGAACTACAATGTTCACTAATGACTGATTACTATAATTGTGTTGCATTCATTTCCCTTACGCACAAGGCACACCATTTCTCTCCACTAATACTAGCAGCGAATATTTTAGCAGCCAATTGCCACGTCATTAGTCTTGGACTGACTTGTTCCGTGTACGCAACAGGAAATATTTCACTTTCGGAGAACAAGAAAAATAGGTTTATTTGATTTACACTTATTAATTTGTACAGTTACTCAGTGTCTGGTAAGTTAATGCTCAAGAATAAATATTAATTTTTATTAAAATGTTCTATTATTTTATGTTAACAATTACTCATTTATTTCAGTCCTTTGTATTCAGCATGTCTCTATCAAAATAAACCTATGTTTCTATGAAAATTAAAGCTTTTGTTTTTTTGTGGCCCACGTAAACTTAAACCTTGTTTATCTGGCCCATGTTAGCCTTTGAGTTTGACATGCATCTAGAGCAATCCCTAGAAAACTTCCTAACACTCTGATCACTTCAACACTACACATTCTCTAAGCACTCAACGCAGATTTTTCAGTAGTGGCCTGTGTTCAAATACATTTTCATTTTTAATTATTTCTCTTTCCTACCCACATGTTTTACCACTCTTTCCCAGTTAAAATACACAAAAGATTTTGATTCTTTCAGCAATAACAGCACAATAATATAAAGAATCTGCTGAATGCATGACATCTCTTTACTTTCTCAGTTTTAAACCACGTAAAATTATTACGACACTACAGAATTTAAACATTGAATCAAGACTATTTTCCTAAAGCAGATGTACTTCTTAAAACTTCATAAAATATGGCACAAGTTTGTTAAATGGAAAAGAATTACTGTTACCTCCTCAGCTACATTCCTCAGTTTGATACTATTAATAATACAGTCACCACATCTATTTCAGAAAGTTTCTTCTCAATCTCAAACCAACTTTATGAACATGCTATCCAAATTATTGAATGATTAAATATGAATTAACATCTGGGTAGAAGGACAGCACATTTTATCAAGAAAGAAACTACAACAGCAAGCAATTTGCTCAATACAACTGTCAAATCAGTTGAGATGAAACCAGAAAGTCCATTTCTCTACCATTTCTTTCAAGTGAAATGTAAAATTATTTAGTGGATATTTTTCAAGAGCCACACAAATAAATTTTCTTTATGAGAAAATGGGACCTATGTCTTCTAAAATCAGGTTGTGCCCAAACCATGTGGCTCAATGGTTGAGCATCGACCCATGAACCAAGAGGTCACCGGTTCTATTCCCAGTCAGGGCACATGCCCAGGTTGGGGGCTAGATCCCCAGTAAGGGGCATGCAGGAGGCAGTGGATGTTTCTCTCTCATCGATGTTTCTATCTCTCTATGCCTCTCCCTTCCTCTCTCTCTAAAATAAATAAAAACTTATTAAAAATAAATAAATAAAAATAAAATCAGGTGGCCCTTTCCCTCAGAGCTCCTGTTCAAATCTCTTTTTATCCACATTTCACTATTCCTTTGTCTAAAATCTTGAACAGGTGTTAACATCTGCCTTAAACAATATTTCCTGACTTTTCACAGCAAATAAGATATTTTCTTTTGTTTATAACAGTCTTATAATCTTACCTCCCCTGAATACCTATATATGATATCTCATGTCACAAAGTCTACCATCTATATTAAGAATTCTCAGCTCTCATTCTAAATCTTTTATCCATTCAACAAGAACCCTCAACCATGTTTAGTCAATTCCCTGTTTCCTTCACTTTAAGCAGTTGCCTTCAATCAAAATCATTCTATTTTTCCCTTTTCTACCTAATTTTGTTTTCCCCCCAAGTCTCAGAACCATAAAAGTTAGGTTATTCTCCTATACTCATTCCTCCTTTATTTATGGACTTCTCCTTTTTCACCTTTTTTAATCACCTCTTTTTTTTCTCTTTTTCTTGCAACAAGCTTGTTCCCTTTCATTGGTTTTGAAACAGCTTTTTATATATTTAAAAATAATTTAACAAATACTTTTGAGACACTATGACATTCTTGTATGGTACCGGGAACATCAATGGTCTCTTGCCCTGTTAAGCTTCCAGTTTGGTAAGCAAGAAAGGCACAAATAATTTGAAAATAAAACAGTAGTACTCTTTAAGACAAAAGTATGCTTGAGTCTAGCTGCTAGAGAAGCACTTACTTCAGGGGAACATCCCAGAACCAGCAGCTCCTGAGTTTAGTCTTACACCAGAAGGAATGAAGCTGGAGGTAAAGGCTAGAGGGGACTCCAGACAGAAGGAACAGCAAATGTAAAGACAAAGAGATTAAGTAGCACTGGGGGTCTGGGAACTTCAAGCCATTCTGTATCATGACAGTGCAAAGTGAGAGGAGGACAATAGGAGAAAAGGAACTTAGAGATATAGACAGAGGCCAAAACACAGTGTGTTTTGAACTTGGACATAAGCAAAGTCTGTCTTATGTGTATAAAACTTCTCCCACACCTATTATCTGTGTGCTAAAGGAGTATTCCAGCTTTGGCTAACCTAAGATAATTTGTGAAGCAAAAATATAAAGATCACCTTGAAAATTTGAAATGAAAATATTTTATTAACAAGAATTAAGCAGTATTTAATGCCAATCAATAGCTATAAACATCTATGCGGATGGGTTCTTCCTAATTGCTGTCTAACTTAAAGAAAGTCTATAAATAAAATCAGAAATTCTCTTCAAATACAAGTTAATAATCAAACTTCTCAGGTCCAAAATGCATAAAAATAAATACCTACATTTTATAGAAGGTAAATGTTCATATTTAAAAAAAACTCCTTGTAATATAAACATATTGATACTCTAAAGCAGTGGTCGGCAAACTGCAGCTCGTGAGCCACATGCGGCTCGTGAGCCGCGGTTTGCTGCTCTGTTGACTAATGAGTTTGCCGACCACTGGGACAGGGGCTTAATCACAAGAAACAACAGCCCGTAATTATTGGAATCGGAGAGTCTAGGTCAGTGGTCAGCAAACTCATTAGTCAACAGAGCGGCAAACTGCGGCTCGCAAAAAAGCCGCATGCGGCTTGCGAGCCACAGTTTGCCGACCACTGCTCTAAAGAAAGCTTAGTATCCCATGAAAAATTTTCCATATGTATATGTGTATTTGTGTCTGGGTGTGCATATGTGTGTTTATTTTATTACATGGTAATAAATCTTTTCCCAAACGCTTTTGTTTGGGGAAGGACAAGAGTTGAGGTAAAGTCTTTTAAATGGTAAACCTATCAGTAATCCTATATAATAAAGAGGTAACATGCAAATTGACCACCACTCCAACACACAAGATGGCCACCCCCATGTGGTCAAAGATGGCCACCAGGGGAGGGAAGTTGTGGGCGATCAGGCCTGCAGGGGAGGGCAGTTGGGGGCCACGAGGCTGGCAGGGGAGGGAAGTTGGGGGGGACCCAGGCCTGCAGAGGAGGGCAGTTGGGGGTGACCAGGCCTACAGGGGAGGGCACTTGGGGGGGACCAGACCTGCAGGGGAGGGCAGTTGGGGGGACCAGGCCAGCAGGTGAGGGGAGTTAGGGGCAACCAGGCTGTCAAGGGAGGGAAGTTAGGGGTGACTGGGTTAGCAGGGGAAGGCTGTTGGGGGCGACCAGGCCTACAGGGAAGGGCAGTTAGGGGCAATCGGGCCGGCAGGGGAGCAGTTAGGCATCGATCAGGCTGAAAGCAGAGTAGTTAGGGGGTGATCAGGCTGGCAGGCAGAAGCAGTTAGGGGCAATCAGGCAGGCAGGCAGGCAAGCGGTTGGGAGCCAGCAGTCCTGGATTGTGAGAGGGATTTCCGACTGCCCATTTAGGCCCAATTCCGACTGGCAGTCAGACCTCCCTCTAGGGGTCCCAGATTGGAGAGGGTGCAGGCTGGGCTGAGGGACACCACCCCCACCCCGGTGCACAAATTTCATGCACCGGGCCTCTAGTCAGAAATAATATTTTATCTTCAAAAATAATATCAAGGCCACTACAACACTTAAATTCCATAAAAGAAATGACTGTTCCCACTTAAAATTCTAGAAATATTTGTTTCTTTAATGAGTAACACATGTAGCTACTCCCTATTTCAAACAATAATTACTATGTAAAATGCTCAATGAAAGGATAAATAACTTAAATATCTTTTACTCCTAAACTGGAAAAAAAATATATAATGCTGATATGTATATATGCTCCTTTCACATACACTAAAAAGAACCAAGTTTAAAGTAGCTCTTTTATTGTCCTTCACCTCTGCTTAAACAAATGAATATGTTCCCATGGTGTTTTTTCATTACATCGTATTCAATATTAAGAAGGAGAAGTAAACTCACTTGCATCTGCCTGGCTCCCCACACTGATGTACCGGTCATTGCCGGGAAGCGCAGTTTGGTAGTAAGCTGTCTCTTCCTGCTGAGGGGGCTTGGCATTCTTTGCAGTCAGGAAAGCCACTGCTAATTCCAAGTTTCCATTACTGTCCTTCAAATATCAAGAACAGAACATCAAATATTTTGAACTATTTCTATACATCTCATGATTTATGTAATCTTCTTCATAACAACTAATACTAGGTGTACCGGTTAATAATGGCGGATTTTGTAATCAAAGAAAACACGATAAGAGAAACATCAAAAGTGCTTTATTCAAAGTAATGTCCATCGCTAGCTACACATTTCCCCATCTTTCTGGTAATTTGTGGATACCGTCCCAAAAGAACTTTTCTTGTTTTGAGGCAAACCATTCAGAGACCCAATTTTCTACTTCTTCGTAGAAAGAAGTTGCTGCTCAGAAAGTGCGTGTGCCATTGATCAGAACAAGTGGTAATCTGAAGGAGCAAGGTCTGGTGAATACAGAGGGTGGGTTAATACTTCCCAGGCAAGATTTTTTAACGTGTCTTTAACTGGTTTTGAAGTGTGTGATGTTGCATCATCATGAAGCAAAATTACTTTGCTGTGTCTTCTGGAACATTCTGGTCGTTTCACGATCAAAGCGTGGTTCAAATTGATTATTTGTTGTCAGTAGCAATCAGTATTAACAGTTTCACCTGGTTTTGGAAGCTCATAATACACCACACCTTCCTAGTCACACTAAACGCAAAGCATTGTCTTCTTTCCGAAGCAATTTGGCCTTGCAGTAGATGTTGATGGTTAACCTGGATCAACCCATGATTTTGTTCATTTGGGATTCTCAAAATAAATCCACTTTTCATTGCCAGTCACAATTCGATGTCAAAAAGACTTTCTTTCATGCCGTTGAAGCAACATTTTACTGATGACTTTTTGGTTTTCGTTCAGTTGATGTGGCACCCATTTTCCTTCCTTTAAAATCTTTCTCATTGTTTGTAAACTATCGGAAATTGTTTGCTGAGCAACGTTTAATCTTTCTGCAAGTTGTTTCTGAGTTTGACACACATCTTCATCCAATAATGCTTGTAATTGTTGGTCTTCAAACTTTTTCAGTTGTCCTGGACATTCTTTGTCTTTCACATCTAAATCATCACTTTTAAAGTGTTTAAACCAGTGTTCACAAGTATCTTGAGATGGAGCATGTTCACCTTAAGCTTCCTGAAGTATACAATAACTTTCAGCATAACTTTTCTTCAAAATAATTAAAACTTCCCGCAAATGCTTTTTTTTTGGCACAAAATTCGACATTTTTAAGCGTAAAAATATCTATGATGTTAACACCTCCAGAAAATTTGACATATGAAGTTTTGAAGCTTGCTGTCAATACAACAAAATAGCATACATATCAAATGGCATATATATCAACATATGTGTAACTCCACCTATTAAAAAAAATCCACATTATTAACCGCTACACCTAATAGCAAAAATTGTTTAAAGATTTTAAATTATTGTTGATTCTAATTTTGTACCCTAAATTCACTGTAAACAAAGTATACTATATCAATTGTAATTCCTGTTTCTATTAATTAAAACTACTAATACAGTGTAAAAATCAATTATATAACTACTAATTCCTTACTTTTCCATTACTTTCATATCTGCTTAACAAAAGTCAATCACAAACTTATACTTCTAAACCAATGAACAAACTAAAAAACATTTTCTGGAGCTTGCTATATAAAAATGTAAAAAATGAGTATTTATAATAGTACTTCTGTAAACAAGGACAATAGAAGATGTTCCCTTTAATATGGATGCTGAATCCATGCCTATAGGCAAACTTAAGCAAATGTCAAAGACTTGTAGAAAGAAAATAGTAAAACATTCTGCAGCTTGATAGTATGAAGAGACACTCAGAACTCCTAGACAGAAATGCTCAATAAGATGATGATCCCACCCAAACTATACATACTAATGAAGTTTATATAATTCTCATCAAAAGCATACCTAGACACAACTTCTTTCTACAGTTAATTTAGAAAAAAAAAAAAGCCAATGCTAGGAAACTAAGAATTTCTAAAACAACAAAAGAATGACTTGCTCAGTTTTATCTCTATATTCTCTGTACACTTAACACATGTAACAGTAGTTCTATGGCAGCTAATTCAAACAACATTAAGAAATCCAGATGTTAATAATGAAGTTATCTTTGTAACAGAAAACCAGAGCATGCAAGCTGTGCAGGCCTTAGGAACTTTCCCACACACATGAATGTAACAGGAAGCCAGTGGAGTGATTTGGACAGAAATGACTTAGTATGGTTTCACATTTAAAGGACCGCTCTACTGTTTGTTGAGAATAGATTATTGAACAGAAAAGGCAGCAGCAGAGCCCAACATCATTTTCTATCATATTAAATATGGGGGATGGGGGTTTGACAGAAAGAAAAAGATCAGGATGATTCCAAGACCTGAGGCCTGAGCTATGGAAGAATGAAGTCCCCAATGCACTCCACTCCAATTCTAGTAGCTAGTGAAGAGAGAAAAAGTCAGGGTGCAGTTTGAAAAGCACCACTGCTTTAATCTTTATCTGTCACAATTATTATAAGATTCTTTAATGAATGATTCATCCAAAATATGGGTGTAACATATTTTATAGTTGGGTAAGTAAACTAGTTGTAAAATAATTTGCAATAATAATGGCTAATATTTATTAGAAGTGTGCTAAGTGCATTTCATACACTATCTTGTACAATAATAAACTGCAACCAGGATTTACACAACCTAAAGTTTACTAACTTTGGAGGGCTAAAGATAGATATTCAAAATAAAATAAAAGTCCTGAAATCAATCAATAACATTGTGGCCCCCAACAGTAAACTACCTGTCAGTCTATAACTGCGAGAGTCGAGATATTATTAAACATCTTACAAATTTATATTGGGCAATAGTTAAGGTTTAAGCACAGTGTCTCCCCCAACCCCCATGCCAGCTACTATTTACCAGAATCAAAAGTTTAAAACAAAAACATCTAAAGTCACACAACTTACCTCAAAGAAAATGTGGACAAGAATTTAATTAATTAATTATTATTTAATTAAACATGTTCTACATATTTCCCAAATTAAAAAAGAAAATTTCCTAGATTTGCCCTGACAATATAATGGTGTATACTCCCACTCAGCGGTACAGAATGGGAAAGACACTGTCTGAAAATACACACAGGGTGATTTGGTCATGTTATCAGAATAAAGAAAAAACTGGCAATCATCCAAATGTCATAATTATAAAAACTGAGTACAACACTTTTGCTTCCTGTCCAAATACATACATTGGCTTCATAACCCATGCATTAAGGCTCTAAACCAGCCGTGGGCAAACTACGGCCCGCGGGCCGGATCCGGCTGTTCTATCCGGTTCTCTTGCTCTCCCCTCCGCTCCTTTACTTTGAATTTATATTAGTTCACACAAACACTCCATCCATGCTTTTGTTCCGGCCCTCCGGTCCAGTTTAAGAACCCATTGTGGCCCTCGAGTCAAAAAGTTTGCCCACCCCTGCTTTAAACAGTACTGTCTCATCATTTTTCTAATGGGGAAAAAGCTGAAGCAAAGCTTCTAGTAAAGCAGAAGTTCAGTGTGGACCTTCGGAACCAGGCTTCTTGGTTCCTATTCTAAGCTCCTCCACATATTAGCTATGTGGTCTTAAGCAAGTCACGTTAACCTCTGTCTCCTAATCTTTTAAAAGGGGATGAAAATGATACCTACCTCATAGAGCTATTAGAAGGATGTTATCCACATGAAGTATTTAGAATAGCAGCTAGTACTGTAAGTGCCTAACAAGTGCTATGATCACTATCATTATGATGATTATAATTACACTCATCTAAATGATAAATTATTTCTAGAAACAAATGAAGAATTTGGGGCTCAGAATAAAAAATTGCATAATTTTGCCTCATGGAGCAAGTTCCAAAGGATTGAAGTTGTATGAAGGCCTAGAGTGGCACAAACGCTGTAAATTTAAAATGCAGTTCTAATTCTTAAACATCTTTCCTTCATCTGATCTTTTTTTTAATATGTTTTTATTGATTTTAGAGAGAGCAACATCGTTTGGTTGCCTCCTGCTCACCCCCTACTGGGTATCAAGCCCACAACCCAGACATGTGCCCTGACATGGAATCAAACCAGCCACCTCCTGGTTCATGGGATGATGTTCAACCTCTGAGGCACTCAGGCCAGGCCACTTAATCTATTCAGTGCACGTATCCATGTGATCTGACTCATCTGGTGCCTCATGCACTTTATTTGTTGCATATACTAAACAGTTTTGATGTTGAATATTCATAAGGTACAATCAGTTGAATGTTAGCCAAATTCTATTTCTCGTTGGAAGGAAAAAAAAAGTAAGCTTTTGATGCTCTATTAATTTTCTACTCTTCTCTCCTCCTCTTTCTCTAACCCAACCCACTCTCCACCCCATTTATACTCTGCATGGCTCTTGAGTAAAACCAGCCATCTGCATCTGGATTCACACCTCTCCGTTTTGCCATGAAAGTGTTTCTTATGGAGAGTTATTTGTCACTCCACGATATCTTGGAACATTAGGCTGCTGAAGCTAACATGCTCAAAACTATAGTATGTTATGTTAAGTTTCTTATTTTATAAAAGTTCCTTCTTATATCTACTACTACCACATGGCATAACAAAAAAACTCAACTTTCAAACATGGTAGGCAGTAGGTCTAAAAGGGGTTAACATGAACTATGTCATAAAACAGAGGTCATACCTTCAAGGCTTGCTGTAGTATCTGGGTGTCATTAATCCCAGTGATTTCTCTCAGCTGATTCAAAAACGTCTGCTGATGCTAAAGGAGGGGGAAAACCAAAATTATTATACTCTGAAATATGAAAATATAAATGACTTTGCGGGGGGGGGGGGTGAAAAATGCAAAATAAACTAGAATGAAAAAGAACTTGAGACTGAACAAATTTCACTCTTTTAGGAAGAATGAACCATGCTATGGGGAGGACCTTTCTCCATTCTCATGATTCCACCAAAAGGGAATTTTTACCTTACTCCTCAAGAATAAGAGCTCCTGAATTAAGTTTCTAGCTAGTCTTCACCACCTCATTTATGTCTCCCAAAATAAAAAGGAGTGATCTGCATGATGGATAAACCCAGGAACAACTAAGGAAAATGCATCCACTGGGCTACTTGAAGGAGGTGATGGCCCTACTAACTGAAGTCAGGCAGTTCTGGGAATTCCTCCCTGCCTCTTGGGTCAGCCAGCATCTAGGCACCTGGAATGTCTGAAAAAGACATGCTTTGGCAGGCCATGTACTTATGTAGGTATAGTACATCATGGGAATCCTAAGATCTATTTGAGGAAAAAAGAGAATCATCTCATTCTCCAATCTGTCATAAACGATCCTAAATAGAATTCATCTTTTGCTCCCATTTGCTTCAAACCTGTTCATGTGCTATTGGGTCTATACAGTAATTATACTCTATTGGAGAGAAAAGGAGGGAGATGGATAGGATCCCACTATCAAATCCTTCTCTGAACTATCCTAATTAAGAGCTATGTTCCTCCCTAAAACTGTATTTCTTAAAAGAAGTTCCCAAGACAGCACCATGAATAAAAGGATCTGATAAAATCTTTCTTGAAAATGTTTTACATTCATCTCAGTAATAATTCAGTCAAGAATCATCAATGCATGCTAAAATATTGGGTGAAAGCTTAATGAGAAACAGGACAGTAGCATAGTTTTAAGCTTCTTCCTAGGAATTCTAAAGCATTAAGTAATTATAAAGAAGAAAGTTAACAGAAATCACCTGAATCAAATGATCGAAGTTAATATTACCCCTAATAGGATAAAATGATATTGTGTGCCTCCTGATATATGATACACCAAGAAGACAATACAACCTGTGATATTCCTGCCACAAAATAAACAAGTTGAATCTAATCTTGAGGAAACATCAGACAAATCCAAACTAAGAGACATTTATCTTCACACAGAAAGACAAAGGATGAGGTTCCAGATTAAAGGAAGACTAAAAAGGCATGACCACCAAACATAAAGTGAGATCAGATTGCTTCTCATGCTAAATTCTACAGCATATTATTGGGACAACCGGAGAAATAGGAATATGGACTGCTTAGTAACAATGTTGTATTAATATTAAATTGCTGAACTTGATAACTGTATCAAATACATTTTTTCTCAGGAAACAGATCCTGAAGTGTTAAAGTGGTAAAGGAACATGCAACTTACTCTCAAATGGTTAAAAAAAACAAAGCGATGAAAGTTCTTCATACTCATATTGCAACTTTATATTTAAAATTACTTCAAAATAAGTTTTTTAATGCTCTGCATGTAGATTTATTGACGCCAGTATTGGAAAATGCACATTTCAAAACATGCTTGATAATTTAAATATGCATAATGTATATACATTCAGATGAGTCCTAAATAAATGTCAAAATTAAATGAAAAAATAAAAGCAATTTTAAAGTTAAGTTTCAGATAACCTAGTCCAGCGGTCGGCAAACTGCGGCTCGCGAGTTTGCCGCTCTGTTGACTAATGAGTTTGCCAACCACTGACCTAGTCTAAATATGTTTTACGGAAACCACAAGTATAAGTTCGGAATTATATTTAACTACATTAACAGAGTCCCATTTAAATAGTTGCTTCAACACACTGAAATGTCTCTTTTTCCTAATATAGGTAAGCTGGAGGAAAGCAGTCCAAATCTGAAAAGTATATGGCATGGGATGTCAAGATCTAAGCTCCTCCTGTCTTCCCACTAAACATTCTTTTATGTGACAGTCATCAAATGTCGGTTACTCCACGTCTCCCCTTTCAGCATTCTGTCCAAGTTTTAGGTAGTATGAAGAAAAGAGCAAAGGACAAAAGGTGCCTGTGAAATGATTCTGCCTTCTTTAACAAACCCTATTTATTCAAATAAATTCCACTTAAAGTCTCATTTCTCATTCAGTCACATGGCCAATCATAGTTGTACAGGAGGTTGGGGAATATACTTTTCAGCTAGGCAAAAAGGTGCTCTAAAAATAAATAGCGTTCTGTTTATAAGGAAAAAGAAAAAAAATGTATATTGTATCTGCTGTATATACAGTATCTGCCAAGCCATCAATTAATTTTCATTGCTATAAAATTCCTAAAGAGCTAAAATAACCAAGGATATCCAACAATACATACACAATAAAGCACATAAACAAGGTTATATCAAATGCCATGAAGAATCAAAATTGTTGAAGAATCGAAATGCCAGATTAATAAAGCTAAAATATGAGAAAAATAAATTCTCCTTAAACCTATCAACTTTTCCACTTTCATTTTAAAAATTATCCCTAATAGCAATTCCACAGCCCAACATTACAATTAAAGATGTATAAAAATATTACAGAAATTCTCCTTATCTAACTCAATGTTTTATTTTAGTAAGCATAAAATACTTAAAAGATTTTATAGCCTTGTTTGCAATCTCACCGTCACCAGCACTCCAAACTCCCTTCTTTACTCCAAATATTATTTTCCTCAAATGCAAATTAATCAATCATGAATCAGGGAAAGACTATTGAATAAGCACCCCCAAAATTAGTCACCTGTACAAATGTTGCTGGCTATTACATATTATGCTGGAAAAACGGAAACAGTGCAAAGGTCCACACAGGAAGAAAGTCTAAACTTCAATAAAAGACCTGATTAAGTTTAATAATGAACATTCCCAAGCCTCACCCCCCACCCAGAGACTGTGTTAATAAGCATCTCAAATGATATTGATATAGATGGACCTAGAAGTACAGTCTGAGTTAAGCAAACAACTGTATATTGCAAAATCACATCAAGTTAAAGTGATAAAACTCAAAATAGTATATATACACATTGATGACTTCAAGGTAAAACATAAACACAAATATAAAGCCCAGAAAAGCTTACAATGCCCAAGCTAGACTTCCAAGACTTCTCCCATCTCTGTATCCACCACACCACCTGCCATTTTCCACTTCCACACACTAGAGACAGGCTATATTTCCTTGTTGCACTGAGGCTGGGCTTGCCATGTGGAATGCTTTGACCAACGACATATTAGCAGACAGCATGAAAGCGGACTTAAAATGTGCTTGCAGGGTTGAACTTGCCCTCTTGAACTTTTGCAGCTTCCTCAGAAGAACATGAACTGAGTAGCCCAGTTACCCCAGAAGAGTAAGGTACACATGGAAAAGAGCCATCCAAACAATCTAAAAATCTGTGAACATCCTATATAATAAAGAGTTAATATGCAAATTGACCATCACTCCAACACACAAGATGGCCACCCCCATGTGGTCAAAGAGGGCCGCCCCCCAGTGGACACAAGATGGCTGCCACAAGATGCCCGGAAGGAAAGGGCAATTGTGGGCGATCAGGCCAGCAGGGGAGGGCAGTTGGGGGGGAACCAGGCCTGCAGGGGAGGGCAGTTAGGGGCAACCAGGCCTGCAGGGAAGGACAGTTGCGGGGGGGGAGGGGGGCAGGCCAGCAGGGGAGGGCAGTTGGGGGTGACCAGGCCTGCAGGGGAGGGAAGTTGGGGGTGACCAGGCCAGCAGGGGAGGGCAGTTGGAGAGGACAGGCCTGCAGGGGAGGGCAGTTGGAGGGGACAGGCCTGCAGGGGAGGGCAGTTGGGGGTGACCAGACCAGCAGGGGAGGGCAGTTGGGGGCGACCAGGCCAGCAGGGGAGGGCAGTTAGGGGTGACCAGACCGGCAGGGGAGGGCAGTTAGGGGTGACCAGGCTGGCAGGGGAGGGCAGTTAGGTGTCGATCAGGCTGGCAGGGGAGTGGTTAGGGGGTGATCAGGCTAGCAGGCAGAAGTGGTTAGGGGCAATCAGGTAGGCAGGCAGGCAAGTGGTTTGGAGCCAGCAGTCCTGGATTGTGAGAGGGATGTCCGACTGCCCATTTAGGCCCGATCCCACCGGTGGGATCGGGCCTAAACGGGCAGCCGGACAACCCTCGAGGGATCCCAGACTGGAGAGGTTGCAGGCTGAGCTGAGGGACACCCTCCCCCCACCCCCACCCCCGTGCACAAATTTCGTGCACTGGGCCTCTAGTGATAATAATATTTTGGTATGCCACTAACTTTTGGAGTGGTTGTTGCGGTGACAGTTGACTGATACAGAGTGCAATAAGAATACTGAGCATTTTGTAAGAAAAGCAACATCTTCAAAATATTGTTATGGTTTAGTGTTTTGTTCATCTTTCACAATAAAGCCAGCTAAGTATTCTAAAAAAATAAAAAATAGTCTAGGTATAGCTCTAGCATGGTTCTTGATCTCATGAATTTTGACTGAAAATGAAACAATGGAAAGAAAAACACTGGGTAGAGAAGAAGGCTAAGTGGGAAAAAGAAAAGCTTAGCTAAGTTAACAAGATATGGGATACAGATGAAAAGAGGTGAGTTATGAGAAGAATTCTAAATTTATGGTATAGAAGCCACCTCATTTGTAAAGATTTCCCTGTTGTTACTGGCATAGTCCATTTGTGCTTCTGTCTTTGAAAACCTGCACCTTCATTTCCTGCAATTATATGTTTTTGTCGCTGCTATTTCTGTTGTGATTAAGACCCTGGTATTTCTTTCAAGGTTTGCACCTTTTTTATTTACCAACCTTCGGTCTCTGATACACCTGATCCTCAACAAAAAATGTCCTGCATATAGTTTCTCCTCCTTGACTAGTAATTTGGATCCAAGGAAGATCCAACCACTTCCACTTCTAGAGCTCCCTTTCTGAGCTCCAAGGTCTTCCTTGTATGAATTTATTATCCTATATAATAAAGAGGTGATATGCAAATTGACCGTTACACCCTCACACAAGATGGCCGCCCCCATGTGGTCACAAGATGGCCAGCAGGGGAGGGCAGTTGTGAGCAATCAGGCCAGCAGGGGAGGTCAGTTGTGGGCGATCAGGCCAGCAAGGGAGGGCAGTTAGGGGCAACCAGGCCTGCAGGGGAGGACAGTTGGGGGTGACCAGGCCTGCAGGGGAGGGCAGCTGGGGGTGACCAGGCCTGCAGGGGAGGGCAGCTGGGGGGGACCAGGCGTGCAGGGGAGGGCAGCTGGGGGTGACCAGGCCTGCAGGGGAGGGCAGCTGGGGGGGACCAGGCCTGCAGGGGAAGGCAATTGGGGGCGACCGGGCCAGCAGGGAGGGCAGCTGGGGGCAATTGGCCTGGCAGGGGAGCAGTTAGGCATCGATCAGGCTGGCAGGGGAGTGGTTAGGGGGCAATCAGGCAGGCAGGCAGGCAAGTGGTTGGGAGCCAGCAGTTCCAGATTTTGAGAGGGCTATCCGACTGCCAGTTTAGGCCCAATCCCAAATTGGAGAGGGTGCAGGCTGGGCAGAGGGACACTCCCTCCCCAGTGCATGAATTTCATGCACCAGGCCTCTAGTCTATACTAATAAAAGCCTAGGTGGTCCTCGCACCCTTGCGTGACGCCCTCACTTCACCACAAGTTGGCGCCCTCAGGTCGTCACAAGATAGCCACCACAAGATGGGTGGCAGGGGAGGGAAGTTGGGGGGCAACCAGGCCGCCAGGGGAGGGCAGTTGGGGGGGGACCAGGCCTGCAGGGGAGGGCAGTTAGGGGCAACCAGGCTGGAAGGGGAGGGCAGTTGAAGGTGATCGGGCTGGCAGGGTAGGGCAGTTGGGGGCAATCAGGCCAGCAGGGGAGCAGTTAGGCATCAATCAGGCCGGCAGGGGAGCAGTTAGGGGGCAGTCAGGCCAGCAGGGGAGGGCAGTTGTGAATGATCAGGCTGCCAGGGGAACGGTTAGGGGCCATCAGGCAGGCAGGCAGGCAAGCGGTTAGGAACCAGCAGTCCTGGATTGTGAGAGGGATGTCCGACTTCCGGTTTAAATCAGTCGTACATCTCCCGAGGGGTCCCAGATTGGAGAGGGTATAGGCCATGCTGAGGGACACCCCACCCTTCACGAATTTCATGCACCAGGCCTCTAGTCTACTATAAGGTGGATGCAACCCAGTCACATTCCTGGACCAAGAAGGGCAAGATACAATGTTCAAAGAGAGTCGGTGGCTTACATAAAAATCAATAAGCAAAGAAGCCAAGACTACATACAGGTCTTCAGATTCCCTCCTTAATGTTATTTTTACTGCTTGATGACATCCTTAAGTGCCTACTATGTGCAAAATATAGTAGTATGTACTACCAGGGGAAAAAAGGCCTTAGTTTTAATATGAATTAAGAATAAGAGGGTTTCACAGAAATTCTTTCCCTTCCCAGTTAACCCTACCTAATATTGGGTCTGTTTCAGATTTGTTTCAGTGAAGACTACAACATATTAAACACTGGTATAACTTTTTTGAGGATGCAAAAAAAGATCACTGGCTTAGGCCAAGGAAAAAAAGAACAAGCACTTATTATGCTCTTTCTGTATGCCAGACACTGTTTTAAGTGCTTCCAGTATATAATCTCATTTAATATATGTGCACATGCATACATACACACCCTCTAGGAAGATACTCTCATTTTATAGCTAACAGAGCCTTCAAGAGATTAATAAGTACAGAGTCAGGAATAAGGTTTTTTTCGAATTCCACAGCTTACGTTCTTTCCATATTTGCTCTTCTCTATATCTGATTTTGGAGACTAAAGATTCAGTAAAAAAGAAACCTCAGCCCCAAATTCCACTATTCTGTTAATGTAAAATCTATAATAATAAAAGTGTAATATGCAAATCGACTGAACAACCAAACAGCAAAACGACTGTCCAGACAACCTTCCAGACGACCATGCTATGACACGCACTGGCGTCAGGCCAGCAAAGGTGGGTGCGATGTGACTGGTCAGGGCCATCGCCCCACAATCACCGTGCAGAGGGAGGCCCAGGCCACCCTCTGAGGGGCGATCGAGGGGGGCCTCTGCAGGGCGATTGATGGGAGGGCTCCATGATCAATCACCCCAAAGAGGGAGGCCCAGGCCACCGGCCAGCAGGGCAATCAATGGAGAGACTCCGTGAGCACCCCAAAGAGGGAGGCCCAGGCCACCCTCTGTGCGGCAATTGATCCCAGAGCTCCAGAGAGGGAGGCCCAGGCCACCCGGCTGGCGGCACTGTGGCGGGTGGGCGGGGCTTCCCTCTGTGAGGCGATCCATCAACCCACAAAGGTAGGCCCAGGCCACAAGCCAGCTATCACCCAGCAGAGGGAGGCCCAGGCCAGCCAAGCAATCACACCCCACGCCTGTCGCCTGCAGAGGCGACTGGCTGCAGGGGTGGAGGGGAGCAGCACCACACAGATGGTAAGCAGTGGCAGTGGCAGGGGCAGGGCCAGCTGCTGGCAGCCGGGGGAAGGAAAGCCCCAATAGGCCCTGATCGCCGGCCAGGCCTAGGGACCCTACCTGAGGAGTCCTGGATTGTAAGAGGGTGCAGGCCAGGCTGAGGGACATTCCCCCCACCTCCCCCGTGCACAAATTTCGTGCACCTGGCTTCTAGTGTTTGGATAATGGTACAAAAAAGTGATGCACCACTGACTACCAGGCAGGAAAGCTTTCTGAGTTAGGGGTGAATGATTCATAAATCAGTCATTGGTTCCTCTAACTGAATTTCCAAATATAAATAAAACTTGGTTTAGTGCAGAGGAAAAGAAAGTCAAAGATTTCCATCTTCAGGAGACAAAAAGGCAACTCTTACAATGACCTCTGAGAAAGCTTTCAAAATTTCTAATAAAAGATGGGGAGAAGGGGAAACAATTTCAGAAAATCCCAAGGCATTCTGAAACTTCAGAATCATATGCATTAAAGCACTGCTGGGCATTAAGTGATAAATATTTCAACATTACCCAGCAATGAAAAAATTAATTATACTATTATACTACTGCCATTAAGGTATGTAACCACACACACATCTATTTTAGTGAATACCTTCTGCATCTACCTGATAACACTAAACTGCCCTAGTTCACGTTATCTCTTACAGTAACAAGAAATCCCCAACCTTCACTGACAGATCATTTCAAGTACATATGTCCCCCTGTAGCTCTTTGTAAGCCTGAAGCCTGTTAGACAACCAGCTATACAAGCAAAGAACCAGCTACACAAGCAAAGAACAAACAATAAACAAAACCCAAACCACACAAAAAACAAAACTTTTACTTCCCAAATATGCTTTTTTTTAAAAATCTGTAACTTAAAGGGGACAACAAAACCTTTCATTTTCCTTCTTATCTAATACTCTGACCCCTCTGAGTTTTCCTATAGCACAACCCTTGTGGCTTAAAGGATGCCACATCTATCTGTAGTGTAAACTTGTCTTCCTCTTTCCTCTGTCATTCAGGGTCTAAAAATATTGTTCTGCTTTCTAATTCAAAGGGTTTTTTTGTTTTTGTTTTTGTTTTTTTGTATATTCAGCTGCCTTCTCAAGGTGAGAGGCTCTCCTGGCACCACAGATTATAATAATATACAATGACTCCATTTCACTCATTGATGCATTCCTGGTAACTAGTACAGTGTCTGGCACGGGACAACACTCAATGAATACTGATTGAAAATTGAACATAGCAGAGTCTGCAGAGGTGAACTGGAGTACCGTAAGTCAGATCACAAGGCCTGATCTCACCCACAGGAAAGAGGTACTAGCTAATTATTGGAGATGGGAATAACAAGCATACATAAATCAGGTCCACTTACTAATAAGCAATCTTTCTATCCTCTCCTACATTCTACCTAGCATTTCATAGGCTTCATTTCATAGCTCTGCTCCTGTCAATCCTGCTTCAAGTTAAGCATACCATCTATATAGTATTGTTGAAATTTCCAATTACAAATAATCTATGTAATAATCCCATGAATGATTGGGGTATCTTATATTTTCCACTGTCACAGGCTCAAGGCTTAATCATTTTAGGAAGTTAACAGCATTTTAGTGCTAAATTAATCGCATACCTCTGTGGGTGTATAAATCTGAAGGCATGCTTTTTATTCTTCACTGTTTACATTTAGGCTTAGAAATGTCAGAAACTCTGAATTTAAAAAGTCTTTCCTATCTTTTATAGAGCCCTAGAGTAACATTCTTAAGCTTTCATGTAATTAAAAAATAAAGTGATGAGATACTTTATGGGGAATAAGTAGCAAAGAGCAATGAATATAGTTGGTCCTCAACAAATGTTTGTTTCCATTCTTCCTCACCTCAAAATTCATATCCCTATTTTCCACCCAACCCTTCAACTAATCTAACATCTGCATGACAGCCATGCCCCAATGGAATCCTCCAACCCTATTAACTAGCAGATAAAAGAAATGCATTGTAAGTAGGAACTCTAAATGTGTTTTTCCAAAAAAAATATTGTTACACAGCAGTTATACAGAATTAAACACATTTCCAGGCCAAGTAAGAGCCCAACACCATGAAAAGTGGTTTCTATGGGAACATGCTTTTTGAGTTCCGAAAAACCAATTTGCAAAATCTTTTGGAACAGCATGTTTTTAAAATTAGAGTGCTTTTATTTGATTCTTTATTTTTTATTGAAGTTACTGGAGTGACATTGGTTATTAAAATTACATAGGATTCAGGTATACAATTCTATAATACATCATCTATATATTATATTGTGTGTTCACCACCCCAAGTCAAGTCTTCTTCCATCACCATTTATCCCCCTTTACACTCTCCTACCTCCCTCCACCCTCCTTTCCCTCTGGCAATCACCATACTGCTGTCTGTGTCTAAGAGCCCTTTTTTTTTTTCTTTGCTTAGAGTGCTATATCCTGGAAAACATGTAGTTAAACAAAACTTTTGTGAATCAAATCATATCCTTAAACTATGATCTCTGCAAGTTTAAATAAAATATGTACTTAATTTGTTTTTATGCTAATAATTTGACTGATTCCTAATATATTTCTCTCGTTTAATTAAATATTTATGCATCTTTAGTTTCCTTACTTAAATTTTCATATTTAACTTGCAAGCCAATGAAAATCCCTTATATTAATACAGCAAAATAAACATGCTCTAAGTAGAACTTTCAAACTGAATACTATGTAATTCCTAGAGTCTATATGTATCACAAACAATTCCCAAAAAACAATACAGTTTTTGATTATACTAAGTACACACACATAATACCCCCTACTGACTACTAGAAACTCCTCCATTCACTTATATAATGTAGGTTTAATAAAGCATATGCTCTATACCACTTTCTCCCCAGGACCCGTAAAAGAGCAATTTGCAGAAGTGTCCCAGCCTCCAACACTGCACCTCTCACATCCAATGGGCTTCAATCATAACTTTCCTTCTTCATTCCTAGCCAGTCATCTGTTACTAGTCAATATTTCTTTGTATCAAACTCTCCCTGTTCAAATTATTGTGTGGTTTGTTTCCTAACTGGCCCCTTATTGGTTCAACTTCCTTAAATGCAATTTTTATGTCCTAACAATATATTAATAACATACGTTAGTATTTTTAAGAGAATTGTCTTAAAAACAACTAGAAAGGAAAATATTAGTATGTTGCTAAACTGAGCACTTATTAGAAATATGTTAAGGCACCAGAGATTTCATTACATAAGCATGATTGATCAAATTTTTGGCCACTGGTGACTGGACTCAATCTCCAGCCCCTCTCTCCTCCCTAGACTAGGGAGTGGGCTGAAAGTGTCACCTCTAATCACAGTGGTTGGTTTTGTGAGGTACAGCCCTCAACCTGAACCTACCTAGTCCCACAACCAGGAGTTATCTCATTAGCATAAAAAAGACTAAATATTTGTTTTTTATAATACCACATCTAGCCACATAACAGAAGGCACCAAATTGATTTGTCCTTGTTTATGGACTTCCTTGTCTAGGATGGTACCATCAATCTGGCTATTAGGGTTCAACATCAGCTCATTTCAACCATTACTCCGTGCTATATGAGGTCTTTCCTATTATTAGATCTTTAATTGGTCATACCAGTACAGCCTAAAAATACTACATTTAACTTCTAATGTCATATATACATCTCTGGCTCCCAAGATCGCCAAATTATAAGCTTTTTGTGTATTAGTTATTTCTCAATCTGCTTAAAATAAGGAAAGAATAAACAAATGTATGAGCATGACAATGAAAGATGACTGGATATTTAAGCAGAAACAGGTAATTAAAAACCTGAAATAAGAATTTATATGAGGCCGAAACCGGTTTGGCTCAGTGGATAGAGCGTCGGCCTGCGGACTGAAGGGTCCCAGGTTCGATTCCGGTCAAGGGCACGTACCTTGGTTGCGGGCACATCCCCAGTAGGAGGTGTGCAGGAGGCAGCTGATCGATGTTTCTCTCTCATCGATGTTTCTAACTCTCTATCCCTCTCTCTTCCTCTCTGTAAAAAATCAATAAAATATATTTAAAAAAAAAAAAAAGTGGCAACTTATTTAAAAAAAAAAAAAAAGAATTTATATGAGGGTGTAAATTTACTTTAAATATACAAACTTGGCAGTAATGAACACACATAACTGAGAAAATTCGTGATCTTTCAAAGATAGAGATCACAAATAGCAGAAAATCAGAAGACTAAGCCTTGGAAAATTCCAAGTTAAGAAGTAGAAACATAGCATATGGTATCAGCAGTCAAATGTAAACAGTTTAAATATATGTACTGAAAGTTCAACACAGTAAATCCTGACAAGCTCAAAGAAATCTTGCCCAATACCCAGGCCTACTTTCTGCTGTCTTCTTACTCCCAAAACCTCAACATCTTTGTGTTTGTAATATCTGTTCAAATACTAAACATTTCAGCAGCAAACTTCAAAGGTTTTAAACCTTCACTACAACCAAGTTCAACAATCCTAAGGGAGGTAGCAATAACGATAACAGTTATTACTCCAGTATCATAATGCTGTCTCATGGTGTCTACAGAAGCAGTGATCACACTGCACAGCAGTGTTTCACCCTCCTGACTGCCCAAGCATTAAGATATCTTCACAAGGTAAATTACTTACAAGTTCTAATAAATAAAATTTACTTGGCACTAACTTAAAAGTAAGCTACAATTGTTACCTCTTTTTCACAGCAAATGTACCCCACTCTACACAAATCACACAATCTATTCTGTTCAACATTCTATTGGAGAGGCACTGCAATAATTACAATATATTTAATTGAATTATAGAAAAAAATGTTTTAAACTACGGCCATATTTGGAGTTACATCTGTGAAGACATTACAAGAAAGCTGAGAACACCACTCTTAAGACCATGGCTATTAACTGAGCACCAGGGTCACAGATGTAATGTACATGACAACACCAATAAAATCTACTCCCAGAGTTTAATAACATATTACAAGAATATCTTGATACACATATATTAATTACCCTGGTTGAAGTTGCAAGTGCCAAGTTAGCTTCTATAAAACACAACCATTGTCAAGTTAACCTTGTTACTATAAATTATACTAATTTTATAGTTTTTGTTACATCTAAGTTATCAGTTGGTTTTTGGTTTTAGTGCATAAGAGCTATACAATAGAACATAATAAATTTACGCTTAGTTTACATTCATGTAAGTTTCAGTAAAACTATAATAAAACGTACTTTAATCAAGGGAAAGTCCCTCAGACCTATTTTCCTTTAAAAAGCTCCAATTCAGATAGTCATCAGGAGTATTAACAGGGAAGAGAAAGTTTTCAACAGAGTTGCTGGTTCTCCAGAGGGGAAACTGAATTGGATCACATACTCAAACAATATGCAAAACTCAAGACCAAGTAAAATGAGACTTAAACACTAAAGGTAAAACTAGAGAAACACTTAAGGGCAATAAAAGAATAAAAGGAACCTTATATATATGAGACTAAATTGAAATGAAGTTTTATTTATAAAAGGACACAATAAAGGCAGTAAAAAGATATCCTGAAAATGGAAAAAGATATTTACAAAATATGTAAGTGGAAAAAAAGTGTTATAAGATTATAAAGAACTTGTTCAAATAAAAAAGGGACAAAACAACCCCACCCCAAAAATCCAAGAGAAATAAATATGAATGTCACAGAAAAAAAAACCAATGGTCCATAAATATATAAAAATATAACTAAATAGTTTGTCAACAGTTGAATGATTAAGTTCTGCCATATATAGAAGTATAACTGAACTGCAACACAAGGTTCCTTAATTTCACACAAACCTTGACTCTTACACCTTGGAGCACACAAAAATAAACTCCACGTAGATCATAGACCTAAATGTAAAAGTTTTAAGTTTTTTTTTTTTTTAAATTTTAGACAAAAATATAGGAAAAAATTTTTGTGAACAAGGTTCAAAAATATTAGGTTAAAGCACATTAAAAGGAAAAAATGGCATAATGAATTATACCAATGTTAAAATACTTTGACTTCACAGAAATTTACAAGAAAATGAAATGAAAATAAGCTACATACTGAGAGAAAAAATTCTATATAATAAAAGCCTAATATGCTGTGTCCAGTTGTCCAGTTGGCCATTCAACCAAAGCGTAATATGCTAATGATATGCTAAGTCTGCTCAACTGCTCGCTATGACGTGCACTGACCACCAGAGGACAGTCAACCAGTCGACCAGTCACTATGACATGCACTGACCACGAGGGGGCAGATACTCTGACCAGCAGGTTAGCTTGCTGCTGGGTTCTGGCTAAGCAGGACTGAGCAAGATGGGCTGAACACGCCCTAGAGCCCTCCTGCGGTCCCTCCCAGCTGGCCAACCTCCCATGTCCCTCCCCAACCCCGATCGTACACCAGTGAGGTACCTCGGCCTGGCCTGCACCCTCTCGCAATCTGGGACCCCTCAGGGGATGTCAGAGAAACAGTTTCAGACTAATGGCAAAACAACCGGTCGCTATGATGCACACTGACCACCAGGGGGCAGATGCTCACAGCTGCCCCTTGGTGGTCAGTGTGCTCCCACAGGGGGAGTGCCACTCAGCCAGAAGCCGGGCTCACCCCCTCTGTGGTAGCGCTAAGGATGTCTGACTGCCGGCTTACGCCCGCTCCCCAGGGCGCAGACCGGGCTGAGGGGACCCCCCCCACCACCGCGAGTGCACAAATTTTGTGCACCAGGCCTCTAGTATATAATAGAAGACATGTTCAGAATATATAAAGTCCTACAACTCAACAGCAAGATATAGACTATAGAAGATAAAAAACGGCCAGTAAGGGAAAATGGAGGCAGCAGGTTGCCAGTACCTCCCCACCATAACCCTTGCCTGCCAACCACCCCTCCCACAGCCCTGCCCCCCTTCACTCCCATAGACAGCCCTTGAGACCCTAAGACAGAAGAGGAGAAACAGAGGAACTGGCAATCAGCCCCTCCTTTTGCACATTAAACCAGAGAGCTCCACCTGCTCTCCAGGCAGTGCCAGGGTGTAAAGGGTACCTGATACCACCACATTGCCAAGAATGCATAGAAGGGATCTGCTTCCATCTGAAAACTGCAGACCCCGAGGCTAGAGTTTGCCTGAGCCAACCCCAAAATGGCCAAGAGTAAGCTAATGGCAACACCAAATAATACGAATGTTCAGAGTCCTAAGATCATACCTCCTCATACAGGACTCTATGCACTGAGGTGGCTGATTTGATCCCAATTTCCAGAGGCCTGGGCCCCCTACCCAGGGAACACCATAGAAAACACAGAACTGACCGTAGCCATATCATATGCTGCCTTCATCGATCCAGCCATAGCCACACATGCTCAGATGCACTGGTGCCCTCCCTCTGAGGTCACCAGCAAGGATGGAAATATTGTCAGTTCTATTAGTTCTACAGGGTTACTGTTTTTAATATATTTTTATTGATTTCAGAGAGAAGGGAGAGGGGGAGAGAGATAGAAACATCAATGATGAAAGAGAATCATTGATGGACTGCCTCCTGCACACACACACACCCCCATTAGGAATCAAGCCCACAACCCAGGCATGTGCCCTTGACTGGAATCGAACCCGGGACCTTTCAGTACGCAGGCTGATGCCCTATCCACTGAGCCAAACCAGCTAGGGCAGTTCTACAGTCTTATCACTGATTTGAAGTCCTGGCCCCACTGGGAAAGAAGCCTGGAAGTCAGTTCTGAGAATCTGTATGGTGAAACCTAAAGAGGTACAAAAAGAGTGTCCACTACCCCAGGAGGCCTGTGCAAAGAGCTGCTTCTTCCCTCCCCAAACTGGGAATTTTAAACCTGAGGCATGGGACTGCTGCTTGCTTCTTTTGATCCTCTTCCTCAACCTTGCCCTGCCCCCAAACCTTTCTCTAAAGTCCTATGGGAAGACTTAAGATCTCACTCCTTCAGCTCTGCAGCTAACCAGACCTCACTCCACCCATTTCCAGGCTGAACAGCACCAACAAAATCCCAGCAAATATTAAATATTTTCTGTTCCAGTTCAAAACAGGCTGCACTTCTTTCTTGTTCTCACATGGACTAAAAACTGTGAAGAAAAAAAAGAAAAAATGTATTTCTCTGCCCTATTGCTTACCAACCATCCAACTCCACAGTTCATCCCACCCGCCATCAGTCCTCGAAGCTCTTTCAAAACCAACTACAGTGTGAAAGTATTTTGTAACCTGTGAACAAAATATACATCATAAAGATTTCTACTGTGCGTGCAACTGATTACCAAAGAAATTAAGTTAATGTTAGTTTGAGGCATGAATAAGTAAAGGGCTTTTATTCTTCAGCAGTGACCCTTTTCATCAGATGTTAGTTTTTTAAATGATAGAAATATTATACATTTATTTTGCTTTGTGAGCATATTAATACTTGCTGCTATAATGTTTTACCTCTAGCAATATCTTTAGCTATTTAGCCATTTTCAGACTTGAAAGAATAGATATAGTTATTGCTGATCCTGTGAGAATGTAAATGGATAATATATGAGAAGCACTAATATTTTAAAATCATCCAAAAAATGGCTAATGAGCACATAAAAATGTTCAAAACTGTGTCACCAGGAAAAAACAAATTAATCCAACAATGAGGTAACGTAACATACTCATTAAAATGGCTAAAACATAAAATGTGGCTATATAAGTATTGATGAAAATGTAAAGCAACTAGAACTCTCATACATTGCTGATGGGAATGTACAATAGTACAACTACTTTGAATAACCATTTAGCAATATTTTATAACAAATACACCTAAGTATTTGCCCAAGAGAAATGCAAATACAGCTACTCAAAGACCTGCTTACAATGTACATTGTAATAACATTAGTCATAAGAGCCACAAATTGGGAACAACTCAAAGTTCGCCAACAGGTACATGTTCACACATATTTTGAAATTTAATCTAAAATATTATTCAGCAATAAAGAAAAACAAACTACTAATACATGCAACATAGCTGAGTATCAAAAACATTTTACTGAGCAAAACTATCAAATGCAACAGCAACAAAAATTTATGATTTCACCTATGTGAAGACCTAAAGCAACCACAATTGATCTATAGCAAGACAAATCAGATCAATGGTTACCTGGAATAGGGACAGTGGGAACACTAAATCGGAAGTGTGACACGAGTGACAGAACTATCTAAATGCCAAAATTCATCTAATTAATCACGTTTAAATGGGTGGTTTCAATTTATTTTTTGTAAATTATATCACAGGAACATTAACTTCAAAAAGTCAAGATAGCAGCTTGTGGGATATCGAAGGGAGGGAATGTGTGGGTGAGGCATGTCCAGGTAGTACAAATGGCCATATCTTTATTATATTCTTTTAAAGTAGACATAAGGTTTCATATGCTATTTCACACACATTTTTTTAAAAAATTTTTCAGAAATTATTCATACACACCAATATTTTTAAATCATCCAAAAAATGGCTAAAGACCTAGGTTGACAGAGAAGTGGATGACAAACAAGCTATCTCCCCCCTACCCCCAGCATGCCTGGAGTGAAAACTTTCACAAAGAGTCACTCGGAAACAAAAGAAAATGTATATGCAAGCATGAAAATTTAACACAATAATCTTTAGTTCTTTAGAAACAGAACCCTCTTTATAACATACTAGAGGCCCAATGCACGAAATTCGTGCTAGAGTAGGCCTTCCTTCCCCTGGCTGCCGGCACCGGCTTCCCTCTGGCACCCGGGACCCCGGCTTTCCTCTGGCCGTAGGCAGGCACCCAGGACCCAGGCTTCCCTCCGGCTCCGGCTTTGTCCGGAAGGACGTCCAGAATGACATCTGGTCTAATTAGCATATTATCCTTTTATTATTATAGATGTTTTTACAGCTAACACATGTAAATACTTTAGAAGTACATTAGGTACCAAAGTAGAGAATTGTCCTTTAAAATCAGCAATAAAATATTATCCACTGACATCACTTCTAATTAATCTTTATTAGTGGTCTTACCTAGTACAAGAAAAAATGTAGTTACAGACATAAAAATTGGAATGAATAAAACCATCATGACTTATGCATATAACCTTTTACAGACAAAAATTCAAAATTATTGCTAAAAAAAGTATTAAACTAGAAAAGCTTAGCAAGGTGGCAGGATATGAGGTGAATGTACAAGTCAGTTGCATTTGTACACACCAGTAACAAACAACAAATATATATATATATGTGTGTGTATATATATGTATAAAATCAGTTTATTTGGATTTGGGACTAACAACAGTTCTTTCTCTACTACCTGACCCCCTCCCACCTCAACTCCTAGACCTCGAAGGGTCTGGGCTCGGCTCTGGCTGCCCCACTCCCCCACACCCCCTGCAGTGCCTTTTTCTTTCTCTACTTCCTGAACTGTGTCTTTCACCACTTTTCGCTGTGTGTCTGTGAGATTTCTTACCCCTGTGACTACTTCTCCTTTTCCATCTCAGCTTCTCCATTCCTTTTGCAGAAACGGGCCAGACTGAGGCTTCCACTTCTGGGCTTGCCACAGTCCTCTCCTGAGTTCTTTTTCTTTTCTTTTTTTAATTCTTTATTGTTTAAAGTATTACATATGTCTCCTTTTTTCCCCCCATTGACCTCTCCCTGGCCGCTCCTACCCCCCAGCACATGCCCTCAACCCCCTACAGTCTGTGTCCATTGGTTATGCTTATATGCATGCATACAAGTCCTTTGGTTGATCTCTTACCCCGCTCCTCCCACCCTCCCCTGCCTTCCCTCTGAGGTTTGACAGTCTGTTTGATGTTTCTATGTCTCTAGTTCTATTTTTTTTTCATCAGCTTATGCTGTTCATTATATTCCACAAATGAGTGAGATCATGTGATACTTCTCATCTGTGAGTTCTTACCAAAGAGAGAACCAAACCCATAGGGAGACAAGTCCCTATTAGCTTCCCAAAATTCATTGTTGGGATTTCTGAACACGTGAAGAAAGTTGCAGTGTTTCCCTCTTGGGCATTGCTGTATTTCACATAAACCACAAATTGCCCTTTTCCACCAGGTCACGGGGCAGAACTCGCACTGAAGCTACCGTCCTTTAAACAGAGAAAGGGTACTCTGCTTTCTTCTTCCCATCAGTACTGCACACACACGTTGCCCCTCAGATGCAGTTCCACGCTGCAGTTGACCTGGAACTAGATCACCTTCCCCACATTCTGGAACTGGGACGGGGGGGGGGGGGGGGGGGGGAAGGAGGGGAGACACATCCTCGAATTAGTTCAGGAACTGTGTGCCCTCCTCCTGCTGCCCTCCTGTCGGCACTGCTCCACACCAAACACTGTAAACAGGCTTCTGATAAGAAGGGTGGGGCTCGGTGTCAAAAACTGTGTTTCAGTGAACACCTCTACCTCCAAAACGGCAAGCTCCCGTTTTTTTGTAGAATGGACAGTTAGCTAGATCTTTCTTCATTATTCATCAGTCCCTGCGTGGTTCTGAGTTTTGCCACATGGCTCTATTTCCCAGCTCATTTTCAGCCACCCCAGCACCTTCCCACAGCCTCCACTTTCTCTCCTCCTGCAGCTTCTGCTCCTCCTCCTCTTTCACTTTTCTCTGTGCTCTTCTCACTCTTCCTTTAACTTTCTCTCCTGTTCAACCTGCTGTTTTTTAGGTGCCTCTTCCTCCTCCTCCTTTATTCTGAATTCTTCTTGGGCCTTCCACTCCCGCAGCAACCACTCATGTTTTTTTGTTTTGTTTTTGTTTTTGTTTTTGCCTTTCCTCAACACCTTCTCTTCCTGTTCAATAGAAGATTCCTCCTTTTCCTCCCCTTCTTCTGTCAGAGGCCAGAGTCTCTCAATCGAGCGAGTTCCTACCCATATTTCTTTCGGTTCTCCTTCCTCAGGGCCGCACTGTATTTTTTGCAGCTCAAGTCCAGAAGCATCCCCATCAAGTTGCCGTTGCCAGCACCAGCGCCAATATCAAATGTTTTAAAGCACCACATAATTGTCATCAGAAATTATCAACTGCCTAGAACAAATAATGTGTAAGAATTCTACAATTAAAATTATAAACTGAATAAGAGATACTGAAGACCTAAATAAAAAGGTATATCCTGTTCATGGAGAGACTCAATATCAAAAAGATGTCACTAAAGCCAAATTGGTCTATGGATTCAAGGAAATTAATAAAAAAGAAAACCTCGCCCTGACCGGTTTGGCTCAGTGGATAGAGCGTAGGCCTGCGGACTGAAAGGTTCCAGGTTCGATTCCGGTCAAGGGCATGTACCTTGGTTGCGGGCACATCCCCAGTGGGAGGTGTGCAAGAGGCAGCTGATCAATGTTTCTCTCCCATCGATGTTTCTAACTCTATCCCTCTCCCTTCCTCTCTGTAAAAAATCAATAAAATATTTTAAAAAAAGAAAACCTCAACCAAGGGTTTCTCACAGAACTTTATGATTATTCTAAAATTTCTAAGGAAGAATAAAGCACCATGACACCTTGGAAGAAAAAAAGCAAGCTAACTTTACTAGTACAGAGACTATAATGACGCTACAGCAGTGAAGACAGGACAGTATTCACAAAATGAATGATGGAACAAAATAACACAGGGGAAAAAGAGCATTTCGCATAAAGTCTTGTATATGACAGAGATGGCATGCCAGTTCAATGGGAGAGAGCATTTAACTTTTCAATAAGGTAAGATGGACAACAAAAACATCATATATACTAAACATTAAATTGGGTCCTTACCTCACTCCAGATATGAAAATTAAGTGCAAATGAAATAAGGTTGAAATGCTGCAAACATAACTTTAAAAACACTTAATAGAAAGTATGTGTTATGGCAGTTAGACAGACATGAGCATAGCAAGGACAACGAGCCAGAGTACAGAAACTCACCAGCGCAGAAAGCCCTGGATGCCTAACAAGAGGCAAAACTGGAAAACAAGAACCTTGCACCCAAGGTAACCTATCGCCCCCTAGCGTATCACTGGTCATGCAGGTTGGACCCTGGATCTTTCATATCACTGGTCATGAGGTTTAGACCCCCTGACCTTTTCCTCCCTAAAGATAACATCTAGGCCTCAATTGTATTTCAGCTCCAGGCCCACAAAAGCAGCAAAACCAGACAAATGACTCCATGGCTGCCTCAGGACCAGCTGCATCAAATAATGACCCTTTGAAAGAACATGCCTGGAGAGCTATGAATAAGACCCTCCCATGAGAGCTCCCCTAAGATTTCTACCTGCAAAAGGGAGATAAATACACTCAGGTTGAAGGACCCAATGTGTGTGCTACCCAGCACCATTTCCTTCCCCCCTCTCCCCTCTAAGGAACCCCATGAGACTTGCAACCAGTGGAGCAATGAGAAGCGACAGCTAGTCCCAGACTAACCCCCTGAACCTGTCTCCAAGGTCCCCTTTTCTCTGACTTCTCAGTGAGCTAATTCAGCACAGCCTGGGCTCTCCTGTTACTTCTTCTATGCACCTTCCTTGTTTTGCTGTCCTAAGTATGTTTTTGCTGCCATAATCAACCTAATACCGCTTGACTCAGTGCTGTGTAGCCCTTCCCTTTGGATATCCCCATCTCCTTTTCTTTAAATAAACTCAGTTTTTCTTATTCACCATCTGAGATTGCTATTTAGCCTGCCCATGCACCACCGACTTTAACCTTTCAAGATGGATGAATATCTTTTAGATATCGAGGTGAGAAAAACTTCCTAAATTTAAAACAACTAAAATAAAAAACATATACCTTCAGGAATTCAGAGAGATGAAATAAAAAAAGAAATTAAAGGGAGAATGAAAACAGGATTCAAGATGATTACAATCTCTTATGAAAACAAGAGGGGTGGGATAAAGGGGCTTACATATAGGTTACTTTCAAAGTTCTAGCTTTTGTTTTAAGTATGGATTTATATGGGCTTATTATTGACAATAAGTAATTTCGTAAATAAATGAAATATGTTCATGTACAGCTGATCATGAACCAATGTTTGTGATTAATTCAATTCTGTGCACTTCAGAACAAACTTAAATGCACATTATTTACACAAACCCTCCAAAAAATATCTGACCACCTAAGGAGATAGTAAGTAGAAAATTGGCTTTATAAAAATAATAATCTGGATAACCAAGCTAAGAAAGTTATCTCAGCATACAGTACAAAAAGAGAGAAAGAAATTATAAAATAAAATTTGAAGCAAGAGAGATAAATGATATCTAACATGCAAATAATGTAGTTACAGATGGAGAAAACAAGAAACACAGTAGGAGCAATAATTTTAAAATACATTTTTCTTGAGAAGAACACTATAATTTTCAGATCAAAAATCCTAGGCAGGACTGTTAAAAAGATACACACACACACACACACACACACACACACACAAAACTTAAAAGTTAACATCAAATAGTATTATACTATACAGAAAAAAAAATAGTTAAAAGTAAATACCTAATCTTAAAAAAAAACTAATTACTAACGTGTCTGTAATACAAGTATTATTTTTCACTTAAGGTATACCTTAAGAAATGTAAAAGGGTATCACTTAGAATTATAATTCTACATTATCCCAATAAAATCAGGAATGTTGTAAATAAAAAATATGCTAAAAGTCGTATCTTACTGATGGTAGAGGAAAGGAAAAAAAAAACAATTATTGATTTTTGACATTCAAAAAAATATGTGCTTAATTGGTTTAAAATTAAAAGAGAAAAAATTAGAAAAATTTTCAAATCGTCTACACCAGTGGTTGGCAAACTGCAGCTGGCGAGCTGTGGTTTGCCGCTCTGTTAACTAATGAGTTTGCCAACTGGGATAGGGGCTTAATCACAAGCAACAACAACAGCCTGTAATTATTGGAATCGAGAGTCTAGGTCAGTGGTCAGCAAACTCATTAGTCAACAGAGCGGCAAACCACGGCTCCCGAGCCGCATGTGGCTCGCGAGCCGCAGTTTGCTGGCTACTGATCTACACTAATAAAAGAGAAAGATGCAAATTGACCATACCTTCACAACGCCCACCAGCCAATCAGGAGTGAGTATGCAAATTAAGCCAACAAAGGTGGCGGTTAATCTGCATGTGGAGGCGCTGAGTGGCCGGCCGGGGGCGGGGCAAGATGCCTGCGTCATCACCATGACGACGCAGGCGTTCCACACCGCCCCAGCAGCTCCGAGCCTCTGGGCAGTGTGGGAAGGCACAAAGGTGGCTCTGAGCTGGAGCAAAGGCAGAAAGGCGGCTCCGGCCAGAGCAAAGGCGGTGCTGGCAGCCAGGGGAAGGAAGGCCCATTCTTGGACGAATCTTTGTGCATCGGGCCTCTAGTTATAGAATAAAGAGGCAAGAGTAGGAAAGGTGATACAATGAAGCTTGATCAATACACCAAAACTGAATGGAAAAATATGGCTAATATATGGCAACTCAAATGACAACAAAATATTAAATTTATTAGTTATCACCATATATGTAAATCATAAACTTTTACTAATGACCAGCAAATACAAGCAAATTTGGATTAGATCCATTAAAAATACATAGAGAATTTGATGAAATTACATTAAAAGACATCAACATCTCCCAGAATTTAAGACAAAGTGGATATTCAAATCACACTATAAGTGCTCATTTATATATATAACTCTTTAACTTTCAAAGAATACACATCCTTTTCATATGCTCAAAACCTCACATATACGTAGTCATAAGAACATCTTAATACATTTCTAAAATCATCACTAATCATGTTTTTTAAATAATGCGTCTAAACTAAAAATCAGTAATTTTTAAAATGCAACATCTTGGAAAATAAACAAAAAGCAGTCTTTTAAGTAATGAAAAAATAAATAAATAAATAAGGTCAAAACCAAAACTAAATCAGATGAAAATCCACAGCCCAAAATGCTTTTTGTTATTAAACATGATTACAAATTCACTAAATGTGAATTCAAGTATAAAAGCAACAATAACCACCTGAATGAGTAGAAAGGTGGGACTGTTAAAGACAAAAGAAAGGGATCCATCAACATATACATAGATTTAAGAGAAAAGATCAGACTAATATATATGGAAACCTAAATGAAATATAATCTGAATCTATAAAGTCTTAAACTTGAACTGGAAGAAGTAGAAAATCTAAAAGATAATAAAAATTTAGAAAGCTTACCTAAAACTTGCTGTAACAAAATGGTCATTGTGATATTGTTATAGTCATCAAAACTTCAAAATAACAAGTATTAGGGTGAATGATAATCATTTAATACCACCAATTTTGAAGGATTTAACCTAATCCTAAAGTAAACAATTCCCAAAGCACAGAAAAACACAAAAAGCTTTCTAATGATTTTATGATCTAACCTTCCATTAGGAGCCCATATGTACAAAAGCAAACTGTGTAACCAAGCTCATGTAAGAATACAGATACCAAATTCTAGATTACAATTTAGTACAACGAATTTGGAGGTATCATGACTAAAGGAGATTTTATCAGAAAGCATAATGGTTAAGAGCAGGAGCTATTGAACCTGCTGACCCTGAGTTTAAACACACAATCACAATGAAATGTTGCTCCAGTTCTTAACTTCTCTAATACTGTTGCCTCAATCACAACAAGAAGGGGAAAAAATAGTGCTCCTCTAATAAGGTGGTTGGGAAGATTAAATATTACAAAACAAAGTTTAAAAAACTCTTAGCATAATTCCTTAGGTATAGTAAATATTCCATATATGTTATTTATTCCAACATTCTTGACACATAAAATCAGTTGTTGAGGAAGAAAAAAATAAACTTGATAGAATCAACATCCTAAATCTGATTGCAAAACATTTTAAAACTTCGAACTATATAAGGAAATTTCCATATCATCATAAAACAATACATAATAGAAACTAATATTAATCCTAGTAGCATTCTGTAGTCTTAGATAAAGCAATAAAACAATAACTGTCAACATACAATACTGAAGAAAATCAATCAAATGGTTATTAGAACTGATAAGAATTCATAAAGGAAGCTGGATACAATGTTAGTATACAAATCTAAATTAGGTGAGAAAGAAAAGGATAAGAAGGGAATAAGCAGCTGGATCCTTACCTCTCTACCCAAACCAAATCTTACCCTAATAACAAGATAGGCAACTATTTAGTACTAAAGAATATTCATTTTACGTAATGTTTACAGTGATTTATATAATGTTAACTGTACCTTGAAATGCTGTTTGTATTTTTGTAACTTTAGATGATACCTAAATGAGAAAATACTACATTACTTTATCTAAAATATTTACCCTGAATCCAGTTTGTATTCTTTCTTAAATTTTGTTTTAACTCTTAATTTGGTTAATCTGTGACATCCTTCCCACCTAACACCCATGTAATTAATTGAAAATTGATTGTTGATCCATAAGATTCCTTCTTCCTCCATCCCCTATTTCTTCTTTAATCCTCCCTTTATCTGGAATAAATGCATGCTTATATCCACTAAACACTAAGATATAAAAAAGTTGTCTAATCATACTAACTTTGAGGCTTTAAAAGATGGTTCAGAGGCATTTAATGATTTGCCCAAGGTATTAGAAAGGTGATTTAGATCCTACCCACAGCATACTGTCTTTTCACTACAATGCCTACATTACAACAATTGTCTGGTTCGAACTTACATTGTTTCTCATAATGTTAAATCTTGAGATTCAGTTAGGAAATTAAAATAACTACTGCACTTATATCCCTTTTAGAAAACACTCTTATTTCACCATCAAATATTTACTCAAACCTACTACATGCAAGGAACTATTATAAGCTCTACAGTGAAACCAACAGCCAATAAACCTGCCCTTATGAACCTTACATTTTATTCAACTCAGACGGATACATATAACTTAAATAATATTTAGCTCGCTTCACAACTTAATTTGGTTTCTGGGAAGAAGCCTTCTATTGCTGCCCTAAAGAATCCTCACTTAGATCTGAATCTATGTATCAAATTTCTGAGATCTAAGGATCCTACACTTAGAAAAATATCAAGTATAAAGGCTTAAGATACATCTTCAAGACCAAATGACAGAATTTAACTGTATCTAATCTGCCTCCAACTCCACCTCACCTGTATCATCTACACCTCAGAAAAGTAGCTCTCTGCAGTTGTATCCCATTTCCTAAATATCTGCCATGGACAAACTTCAGCATCAAGCAAATAACACATCAGAGGAAAAGACAGCCCCTTGAGTTACATTAAACAATGATAGGCTACTCTGTAAGTAAACAAAGCTATAAAAGTTTTGTGTTGTGCTGCTTTAAAAATATTTTTTTAAAGATTATCACTGATTATCCTCTAGATGAAAAAAAAAAGAATACTGAAAATATTGGGAACTGTTCTAATCACCAGAATATAGCTATTTTACATAAAACTAATGTTATACAAGTGCATACACACACAATTTTTTTGAGAGCAGAAAATAGACTAAAATTTTGGTTGTGCAATGTGCACTAAACCACTCTCCTTTTACTGATCATTCATAAAGTTTCAAAGAGAAAACAAAAAGTTTCACTTTTGTTTCTTCTAAAGTATGAAATTCACTTCCTAGTTGCTAGCTTGAAGTCCATTTCCTAGTTACTAGCTTGGTGGGTTTATTTATTTATTTATTCATTTATAAATGAAGGAGTGAAGGCTTGGGTGTGAATCTTTTTTTTTTAAATATATTTTTATTGATTTCAGAGAGGAAGGGAGAGGGAGAGAGATAGAAACATCAATGATGAGAGAGAACCATTGATTGGCTGCCTCCTGCAATCCCGGCACTGGGGATGGAGCCCGCAACCCGGGCACGTGCCCTTGACCGTAATGGAACCCGGACCCCTCAGTCCACAAGCTGCCGCTCTACCTACTAAGCCAAACCGGCCAGGGCTAGTTTGGTGGATTTAAATCTATCAATTTATTTGAAGTAGGTGGTGTAAAGTATTCATACCCATATAAATATTTTTTAAATAGCTCTAATATGTAATAGTATAGTAATAAAGAAATTAAACATTGTTTTTTAAACAATACAAATACTCTGATGAAAGTATAAAATTATAGTGCTCTAAAAAAATTCCCCAAAATCAATGAAATAATCTGACATACACTAAAAATAGCATCATAATTGTAATACTTTAAATTAACTACTACTTTCTTTATGTAAGAGAGGGTTCATTAACTAGAAAATTGGACTTGATGGCCAAGATCACTTTCAGTATTTTGATTCTGAATCCTACAACTTTATGTGTAAACCTCTGATCCAGTCAGACCTGTATTATCTGATTCTATGTTAAATAAGTACTTAGGCAAAATCAATTTAACAATTTGCCATTATTCAAATTTAAGAGATGCAAAAAATATTTGCTACATTTCCCACTTTGAAATAGGCTTTAATATTCAACACTGAAAAGAATTATTAACCAAAATGACATCAAACTTATTAAATGTTACTTAGCATACATGACCTCGAAATCTGTTGAAAGTATTAGCACTTTATCACATAAATATCAAAAACTAAAATTTAAGATATTCAAAATAGAATAGAGGGGGGATTAGAAGATTAAACTGTTCTAAACTCGTATTATTAAATCTAGAATTATTTAACTGTAAATAAACAGCAGTGTGCAGTAACCTTCTAAATTTACCAGTAACAGTCAACTATAACACACACGAGTTACAAAAGAACTTTCCCAAAGAGCCTAAAATAACAATGCCCTATCCTTGCTTTCCAAAATTCTTGAGCATCTTCTATTACCTCAAGTACTATCATAAAATTCTAAAAACAATCTCAAAGCAAAAACTTAGCATACTGTGAATATATAAATAGACCATTTTAGGGCAACAGGCCTCATTCTACAACCAAGCACAGGTAGGATAACTATGCCAAAACTACGACGGGGTGGGGCATTCATTACTCCCCCAGATGAACCACACACATCTTTGGCAGCTGCTCACAGTAAAGCAAAGTTATCCCCATAATTCGAACAGGACTAAAGCAATGCTTTCCTTTGACCCAAAATGCTTCTCACCCAAATGACGCCCCTTTAAAAAAAAATTAAGGCATAGCCAACTACTCTTCAGGATATAGTTCGAGCCATGATAGTAGTGCACTTGAGATTCTGAAAGCAAAATCTAGAATCAAAAGAGCGTCTCTCACTACTGACTATAAAAGAGCTGGAGCTTCACAAACATAGGTTGCTTTTTTTTAATTTTACTTAGGTGACCATTTGAATGTGTGACTGAGGCCAGAGTAAAGGGTGAACCATAGAACAAGGTCAAACTCAGGGGACAAAAGATTCCTGAAATAAACATGGCCAGAAAGGTTTCCTTTCTTAAGGGACAGTTCCTATACTCAGATAAGGGGACAAAATAAGAAAAAGGAAAGAAACTGGAGAGGGAAGGGAAACAACCAAATCCTCTACTTGTACATAGAGTCCACCTGGTAAACGTACCTGCCCCGCAAAGGCAGGCAATTCAATTCTGGCGGAGACCCTTTCGCAAAACAGCAGGCCTGGAATGTTCCTACCTTCGAAATACAAACTGTGCTCAGCAGGAATGACAACTGATTTTTTTTAAAGGAGGAGGATAAGCTTAATTAAGAAGCCACACAGAGGACTGTAGGAACGTGCGGGTCGCTCTCAATAAATAGCCCGCACCGTTTGTTACAGGACAACAATCGGCAAGAAGGAAGTGGATTGCGACCCGCTAACTACACCCCGCTTCCACAAGCAGCCGGGACCGGGCGCGACGCCCCGAAAGGCAACGGGCAGGGGCAGTGGGTGGCGGAGAGGGAGCCCGGGACAGCGAGGCCGAGGGGCAGCGAGGGAGGGGAACGGGAGGGGGGCCGGGGGCGGGCAGCACGTCGGAGGGCGGCGCGGGCCGGGCCACGCCGGCTCGGGGGCTCGCCTCACCTTCTGCGCCGCGCTCTGCTGCAGCACATTCTGCTCCACGGTCATGGCCCCCACGGCGCCGGCGGCGACGCAGGCGGCGGCGTCCGGCTCCTCGCACCTCTGCCGGCCCTGGCTGCCACGCTCCGCCGAGCTCCAGGGAACGGCGCGGACGGCCGGGGACTGCGCCCCCGCCAGCCAGGCGCGAAGGCGATGGCGGCTGGGGTGCGCGGGCACCGCGGGCTGGCGGCGAAGCGCGGACTGCGAGGGCCACGGAGGCGTCTTCACGACTCCGTACGTGCCGACTCGGCGCGGCTGGCGAGCGCTGCCCGGGCCATGAGCGGCGGACGCTGGGGCGGGAGGGCGCAGCTAGCCGGGCCGCGTCACGCACTCGCTCCTTCGCTGGCGCTCGCGGGCCACTGCGGGGAAGGAAGAGGGACCGGAGGGAGCGGCCGGCCGGAATGGCGCTGTCCTCCTCCCGCTCGCGTCCTCCTCCCCTCCCCTCCCCCAACTACCGTCACCGCCCCTGCCCGGCGGCTCCGCCCCCGCCGAGCCCCGCCCGCCCGCCGCCGCCTAACCCTACATTGTGACCCGCTGGGCAGCGGGGCGAGGCGGGGCCGTCTCGGAGTCCCGCCCCGGGCCCCAGCTCCCTGCCGCCTGGCGCGGGCCCCGCGCTCCGGGAAGGGCAGGGCCCGCCCCTCTGGCCAGGCCTTGGAGCCGCCTCTGCCGCAGGTTGCGCGACCACAGCGCTTGGCTGCGCGAAATTCCAAACCGAGGCTGGAGGGCTGCTTTCCTCTGGGGCCCAGGACTTGTCGGATCTCCGGCTCTCCGAACTCCTCCTACAAGACGAAACATTTTCCTCTAGGCCCCGTAATACTGTCCAAAAACCATTTTGAGTCCCGAACCCCTTCTCTTTTCTAAGTCTCCGTCCTCTGTCTTTGCCTTCTAGGAATTTCCCAAGCAAAAAACTTTCCCGAAGGGAAAAGACAAGAATGAATTAAGCAACGGTGGACAGAAGACCTTCTGCTAGAACGTCCTTTTTTTCTCTACTAATCATTACATAAATTAATATTGACATTCTCCGTCCACTTCATTCATTCAAACATGTGCCGGTCACTGCTAGGCTCTGGAGAAATACAGTTTATTTCCCGAATATTTTATATAAATGATTTATGGTCTATACAACAGACATTACCAAAGCATCACTGTCTAAATGCTACTTTGTTCTAATATCCCAATTGCCAAATTATCAATTAACCACTCTGCATGGAGGATGTCCCAAAAAAATGTACACACATTTTTTTTTCTGATAAGCTCAACTGATGTTTCTTTCTTTTCAGTTTAAACCTTTTGGAAGTAATAATTATTCAAAGTGTATATGCATTTTGGGAAGATACCCTATATATAATTTTAAAGAAAACCTAACATGGGGAAAGCAATCTCTATCCTTAAATACATCTTGTGTTTTAGGAGCTAACCTGGGAGGGGTGGAATAATTAGTGCATAGTATCACAAATTCATTACACACATATGCAAGTCCAGGTATAATTTTTAATCTGTTGAGAAGAAAAGCAAACTTGGTAAATGATCATTGAAATATTAGTTGGTGTTATTTAATAACTAGAGGCCCAGTGCACGAATTCGTGCACGAGTGGGGTCCCTCAGCCTAGCCGGTGATTGGGGCCAATCCCGGCTGTCTCACCCAGTACCAATCAGGGCAAACGGTGGGTCAGCCAGGGGGAGGGACCATGGGAGGTTGTCCATCCACCCTAGGTTGGCTATGGGAGCACACTGACCACCAGAGGGCAGCTCCTGCATTGAGCATCTGCCCCCTGGTGGCTAGTGTACATCATAGCTACCAGCCAGTTGTCCTAACGGTCGCTTACGCTTTTATATGTATAGATCATAGGTCAAGTAACACTTAGGGCTTTGTAACAAATCTGTGCACATTACAACCGTTTTTGCACCTTTGATTATCTTCAACCACCTTTTGAGATCTTGTCCTCGTTTCTACATATTTTTTGATCATTTGATTTTGACAAATTACAAATTTTATTTTATTGATATCTTATGTCTTTACCAGAAGAATTTCAAAATATGTGAGATGGTTGTAAACCGAGAATTTTAGGAATAATGCAACAGTTCTGATAGAATGCACAGAGAATGATTTGTCCAGGAAGGTATACTAGAATCGATTTTTCCTCATTTAAAGAGGAAAGTTCTTTTCAACATATCAACTTCCTGTTTCTCTGCATTCTAGATTTAAAAAGAAAATCTATCAGGTTCGTGATTTTGAGTTTAAGAAAGTTAAATCTGGCACTGGCTGGTTATGCTCGGTGGTTAGAGCATCAGCCGCAAGGAAGAGTCGCAAGTTCTTTTCCTAGGCAAGGCAGGTGCCTGGATTGCAGGCTCCATCCAGGGCACAAGTGGGAGGCACCTATCCATCTCTCTTTCTTTCTTTCCTCCTTCCCCCCTTCATTCTCTCTAAAAATCAATGGAAAAAATAACCTCTGGTGAGGATTACCCCCCCCCCCAATAGAGGAAGAATAAAGTTAAATCAAACATAAAAATCTAGTACTGTGGTTTAAAAAAGACATTGCCAGATCCTAAAGATTAGTTTCAAGAATTTGCCAATGTGTTTCTCTGGGTAAAATTTTTTTAGTTCCACCAAAAAATTATCTTCTGGTGCTTATTAAATAATTATCAAATAAAGCTCTTTATAGGGTAGTTATACTTGCCCACTTTGGTCATTCATTTCCAACTTACATCTGATGGTTTCCTACTTAATTTTTTTACCATAATTGTTATTTTGGAGAACTTTGAGAAGGCAATTTCAAGTTTCCTTATAGGTATTCTCTTTTAGAAAGAGTGCAATTAAAATGAATAGAAAATGGAAATTTGAGAATTTAAGATAAATTTATACATAAAACCCATTGTCAGGTATTCTAATTCATTCAAAAAATTTGTCACAATGTCAGTTTTGCTATTCATGAATCAGCCTTTATATGTATAGTTGTTGGAATAATAGCGTAGGAATACTATTTAATAATTCCTAAACTACTGCTTTCCTCTGGATTATTGACATTCAGGGGAACACATAAAGTGATAGATTTCATATAAAATTTTAAATTTAGTTTTTAATACCAAGAGTAGACTATTTTTCTATTTTGGGTCAAAATTATGTTTCTTATAATATTCAGTATAATCTCTTATATAAGAAAAATAGTCCAATGTGGACTATCTTTTACAAAGTCTATTTAAAACTATTCATTTCCCTTTGTTTAGAAAAGGTTTGAAAATCCATTTCTGGACCAAGAATCTAATACATTGCTAAAGCACATTTGTAAGATACAAATAAGAAACATTCAATTCATAGGGTAGATTTGAACAATTTCCGCAACAAAAGAGTGGTTCTTAATTCTACTTTAAGGAGAATAAGAATTATTTTCCTTCCTTAGATATATTGACATTCTGGAATAATTTTTCCCACCAATAAGGAAATCATAAGCAATTATTCAAAGAGGAGCTCTCTATGATATCACAATGGCACCATTCAGTGATAGGTGTTCATAGATTAACACTTGTAAGAGTACTATTTGCCTGATACATGCAAAATAAATGCTTATTAAATTCAGTGGGAAGCCATGAAGGAGAGAAAACAAGTTTATTTATGCTTTTGCAGTGCATGTCTCATTCCAAATGGACAGCTTTGTGGTTCTGGCAGCTATCCTATCTAATAAAGAGGGAATATGTTAATTGACCATCACGCCCTCAAAGATGGCAGCGCCCACAGCCACAAGATGGTGGTGCCCAATCTCCTCAGATCCGCGTGCCTGCCTCCAGAGTCCCCAAGTCCCCTCAGCCCCCCAGCCACCCAGGGCCGGCCCAAGGCACAGGCAAGCCTCGGATGGCAGCTGCCCAGCCACCCAGGGCCACCCGAAGCTCAGGTAACCAGGGCCGGCTGAGGCTTGCACTGCCGGCAGTGGCAGCAGCAGAGGTGTGATGGGGTTGTCGCCTTCCCCTGATCTCCGAGTCACCTCCCAGCCATGAGGGCTCCCAGACTGTGAAAGGGGGCAGGCTGGGCTGAGGGCCCCCCCAGCCAGTGCATGAATTTTCATGCACGGCGCCTCTAGTATCCTACCTAATAAAAGAGTAATATGCAAATTGACCATGCCTCTGCTACACCCACAAGTCACGCCCACCAGCCAATCAGGAGCGAGTATGAAAATTAACCCAACCAAGATGGCTGTGGCCACGGAGCGAGCAGGAGGCTTGGGTTTCCCCGGCAATGGAGGAAGCCAAGCTTCCTGCACACCCTGGCCAGCCCTGGCCTCTGCTCAAGGCTACAAAGTTTCAATTATAGAAGATAAATAAATCCCAGACACCAGGGCCTCTGCTTGGGTCGCCAGGGGGTGCGGCCAGCCTGCAAACCACCACAGGCCCCTTGCCCAGGCCGCCCCATGCCCCAAGGGAACCCCCACCCTGATCCGGGACACCCTTCAGGGCAAACCAGCTGGCCCCCACCCGTGCAGCAGGCCTCTATTCTATCTAATAAAAGAGTAATATGAAAATTGACCATCACTCCAATACAAGATGGCTGCCCCCATGTGGTCAAAGATCCTGCCCCCATGTGGACACAAGATGGCCACCACAAGATGGCCAGCAGAAGAGGGCAGTTGGGGGGGACCAGGCCAGCAGGGGAGGGCAGTTGGGGGGGACCAGGCCAGCAGGGGAGGGTAGTTGGGAGGGACCAGGCCTGCAAGGGAGGGCAGTTGGGGGCAAGCAAGCCTGCAAGGGAGGGCACTTAGGGGTGACCAGGCCGGCAGAGGAGAAAAGTTGGGGCGACCGGGCCTGCAGGGAAGGGCAGTTGGGGGGGACCCAGGCCTGCAGGGGAGGGCAATGGGCAGTTAGGGGCAATCAGGCTGGCAGGGGAGCAGTTAGGCATCAATCAGGCTGGCAGTAGGATCCCAGTAGGATTGGGCCTAAACGGGCAGTCGGACATCCCTTGAAGGGTCCCAGATTGAAGAGGGTGCAGGCTGGGCTGAGGGACACCCCCCCCCATGCACGAATTCCGTGCACCGGGCCTCTAGTCTATATATATAAAACCTTAATATGCAAATAGACCGAATGGCAGAACAACTGAACAACAGGTCACTATGACGTGCACTGACCACCAGGGGGCATGTGCGGAACATGGTGGGCATCAGCAGTAGGTGGCAGAGCAGAGAACATGGCAGGTGTCGGATGTGGTGGGATGGTGGAGCAGGTGAGCGGGGGTGCCAGACCAAGGTGGGGCGCTGGTCATTGTCATCGGGGCGAGCCTCTGGTGGTTACTGAAAATTCTTTTTTCTCGCACCCTGTGGTCCCACCCAGCGCTTGCACCCGCTGCCGGTGCTGGAGCCGCCGCTTGCACCCAGTGCCAGTGCTGGCCCCGCTTGTATCCATAGCCAGATCTGGAGCCGCTGCTCGCACCCGCTGCCAGCACCTGGCACCGGTCCCGATCACTTAGCTCCGTCAGTGGGTGCAAGTGGTGGTTGCCTGCCCCGGTCACCCCTGAGGGCTTCTCTACCTCACCCTGCTCCTGAGGGGTGATTGGGACAGCGGCTGCCACTCGCATCCACTGCTGGTACCAGCCCCAATCACTCCGCGCCATCAGCGGGTGTGAGCGGAGCTGCCAGTAGACAGGGGACCAGGGGCCGCGGTGGGAGGGGCCAGTGGGGGTATGGAGGATGGGCCCAGACCTGCCCTTGTGCCCACTGCAGCCTCACAGCCCACAGTTCCTTTCAAGGTGCACGAATTCATGCACTGGTCCCCTAGTTGTTTTATATTGTTTTATATAACACAACATACCATTATTAGTATCTCTAACAGTCAATAGTATACACTGAGAGTCTCCAGATATCGCTTCTTTGTTGGCAGGGGCAGCCATAACAAAATGTCACAAACTGGGTGGTTTAAACAACAGAAATTTGTTTCCTCACAGTTCTGGAGGCTGGAAGTCAAAGATCAAGGTGCCAGCAGGGTTGGTTTCTCCTGCAGTATCTCTCCTCAGCTTGGAGGTGCCACACTATTGCTGCCTCTTCATATGTGGTAGACACCCTGTGCGCTCCTTTGTTTTTATAAGGTCACCAGTCATATTGGATTAGAGCCCCAGTCTAACAGCCTTGTTTTAATGTAATTGCATCATTAAAGGCTTTATCTCTAAATACAGTTATATTCTGAGGTGCTAGGGGTTAGGACTTTAACATATGAATTTTAGGGGAACATAATTAAGCTCATAACAGTCATATTTAATCTACTTAACCCTACACTTTATACTTTTGTGCCACCAAATATCCTTTCTCCTACTCTATCTCATAAGCTCTAAGATTGGTAAGCAATGCATTGACACTTTAAAAAACAGTACTGAGTTTTCTGCCAATTTTCACACTTCTAGTTGGAATAGTTTTGGGAGTAAGAGGTTCTGTGAATCAAAATAGGAATTTAGTCCAATGTGAACTATTTTTTGCAAAGTCTACTTTAAAAGTAATGTGGAGATTTCTTGCATGAATCACTTGCTCCCCTCACCGTGAACATGCTCAAAAGCATACTCTGAAAATGAAAATGGCTTTAAGCCCCAGACCCTTTCTCATTTCTTTCCTTTCTTTCTCCTCTATAGTGGTAGGCATACATTTTCCTAAAATTATTCTATGGCATATATGGACAGAGAAAACTACATTAATGTTACTTCCCAAGACCTCTGTCTCTCATATTCAGAGCACATGATTACTACACACATACAAACACCAAAGAACAGCCCAGGGACTGCTAGTTCTATGATCCTAGCAACTCACTTAAGCCTTTTGCACAATCCTTGCCTATTTTCTATCATGTATATTCCTTGCACTTCAATTGCTTTGCTCTGAATCACAGAAAAGACTAACCCTGGATATTCCATGCTCTTGGGTCAACTGGCTTTAGAATGGATTTGGCCAATGAGAGACATAGGTCTACACTCTAGTATCTGCAGTGGGGGGTGGGGGGAGGGAGCTTTGGGGTGGGGAGAGGAGGTAGTACAGGGAAGGGAGAAACAAGGCTATTTATCTTTCTTCTTCTCCTTTTCCCCTTGGGTGGCATCTCCTAGGGCTATAATTCTTTGGGGTTCTACCTGTCACCAGACTGGCATACCTTGGTTCAAGTTTCTGCTCAAAATCTTGTTTCCTTTCATCATCCCTTGAAATTAAGATTTATAATGAGTTCTTGCTGTTGCTGAACTTACTGTCCTTGTTTGGCTTCTCAGCTCTTCCATTACCTGTATAACCAATTATTTGGGTTAAGTATCCCTTGATTTAAATATTTAGAGAGTATTCTGTTTTGCTGACATGACCTTTACTGAAAGATGTTCTCTGGGTCAGTTCTGTCATCTTATAAAATGAGCATTATAATACAGGGTTATTTTAGTGATTAAATTATTGAGTTCATGTAAAGTATTAGAAATACTATAAAATAAAAAGTAAGCACATAAATATATATGAGAAGTTCTTGCTATTACTATTAGTAGGCCTTCCTTGTGACCTATAAATTGAGAAGTTAAAACCAGTATAGATGAGAACCAAGAAGAATTAGTCAGCTGGGACTGAATATTCTGAATCTCGGAAAACAAGATAAGAAGCAGAGTTAAGTAGTAAGTTTACAAAATCTGACAGTCTAAGAAGGGAGTGTCCCACAGTAATTTCTGTAATAGTTTCATTTATCAAATCATGTACAAAAGAGCTTGTTTAGTTATTCCTAGACAGCTACTTTACCACTAGTTTTAGACTCTTCTGATTATTTGTGGATTTTCTTGGATAGTAGAAAAGATACAAAGTTCAGATGCAAATATATTTTAATATACATTAAATATATTAAATATACATATATATTAAAATGTAACAGGTTTCTTGTTTTAAACTAATTTAATAAATATTTTTGAAATTTATCAGTTTGAACTTCTAATGAAATAAAGAGTGATAGATATAATCTATAGATATAATTGGTGTCCTCAATGATTTTTGAGTGTACAGCAGTTCTAGGATGAAAAACATTGAGGCCACTGCTGTAGACATCTATTGTTACCAGGCTTTTTGTGAAATCTAGAAATAAAACTAATCTGACAGCTCTTTATGTCTCTCAAGTATCATGTATCACAATTGAGATCCTCAAGAAATTGAGGTTAGAAATAAATTGAATCAAAATTTCTTTTTAATACAAGTACCATTCAAAAGCTAGTCTAGTTCTCCTCTGGCCGGTGTTCACAGTGTTAGAGCTTCAGCTGGGCATTGAAGGGTCATGGGTTTGATTCCTGGTCAAGGACATGTACTTGGGTTGTAGGTTTGATCCTAGGCCTGGTCAGGGCATATATGGGAGGCAACCAATCAATGTGAGAGACACATAGATATTTCTCTCTCTCTCTTTCTCTTCCTCTTTCTCTTCCTCTCATCTCCCTTCTTTCCACTCCCTTTAAAAATCAACAGAAAAAAATATCCTTGAAGGAGGATTAACAATGACAACAGAAAAAGCTAGTTTAGTTCTATCTTTAGAAATTATCATGTAGAAAAGAGGAGCCCTAGAAATGCGGGGACAAAAGAATAAAGCTGAGAAGGCAGTTCTACATTTTCAGCTATTTAGAAGAATCAGTGATGCATTATTTGAAAGTACTCTGAAAATGGTAAAATATACTTCAAATGTATGACACTATTATGTTATAATATTTGGTAGTAATAAAATTATGGAAGTTAGGAACTGGCTTTGAGAGATAACCATAGTGTATTTGATAACTATAATGTTATTGCAATATTATATACTAGTATATATGTTATAACTAACATGATAAATATAACTTTATATTTGAGTGCTTTACTGTATGAAAATCACTTGAATATATAGTGTGTCTCATTTGACTCTCACTATGCTATGAGACAAGGCTGGATGAATTCTATGTCCATTGTACAAATATGGAAACTTAATCTCAGAGTGGTTGAGTGGCTTGCCAACAGTGCACAAAAAGTATATGGTACCTAATATAATACCTAAGCAAATATTTATTGAATAAAAAAATAAAGAAATGGGACTTCTTACTCTTAGTTTGGTGTCTTTGCTTTGGCATATGATGCTTTCAGAGGGTAATATATTTTGCAACCCTTCCTCTTTTGCTAATATTATTAAAAATGAATTCAAAAAGGCAAATTATGGTATTAAGTTAGTACTTACTTATGCAGAACTTTGTCAGGGAAGCAAATAACAGCTAATGATGATATGGATTCTTACATTAAGGGTTTATACTCAATCCTCAAATTTATTTCTTTCCATCTTCAGAGAATAAGTGTTATAATGCTCTAACTCTTTTTCACATGGCATGTTAGGATTAACTTCCAAAAAACAGAAACACACACGCACACACACACACACACACACACACACACACACAAACACATACACACGAGTTTCATTGGCATTCTAAAGATATGATAATTTAGCCAAATAAATGAGAGTATAGTATACATCTTGTTTATGACAAGTCCACTTAAGACAAACCAATGATTCCAAGCTATGGGCTCTTTCAAATTTCAGTACCATGGACAAAGACTGAGGAAAACAAGTATCTACCCACCTCCTTCCCAAAGCCTACAGCCTGGTCAGGAGTCAGCTACAGAAAAAAAATGTCCCAGTGTACAACGTAATGAGGAAATGAGGAATAGGGAATACCTAACTCTGCCTAAAGAACACAGTCTTTGCTCTGACATAGTTTACAATCTGGTGGAGAATCACAAGTACTGACAACAGAATATGAGATGATAATAGGCAAATTTATTTATAAATTACTGGAAGTCAAATGAAGGAAATAGACTCAATATGAGAAAACAAAGCAAGGTTTCACAAAGAAAGTGAACTTTGATATAGACCTTGATGAAGAAAGAATGATGTAGAAATAATTGACAGCATGGGCCTCAAGTCCCAGCCTACTGAATGAAGGTACTGAGAACTTGACCCTTCCTTTACCTTTGCTTCACAGAAACTTGAAGTACATGATCATGAATCTATTGTATTTGTTTGAACCAATTACCTGTGCTCAGCAGGAAATTTGTAGCCAGAGTCTCTACAACAGTTAGTAAGGCTAGTGAGTGAAAACACTGGGGGCGGGGGAGGGTTGTGTGGAAATACACCCTTGAGAATGGCAATCACACTTTAATATTGCAGAATCCTCATTCCAGTTAAATAGAATTATCCATAGCTGTGCATATGAATGGCAACTTCTGGAAAGATGAGAAGTCTCCAGAACCATTTTGTGTTATCTCTTCTTTATGTAACTATTGCCAAAAGTGGCCGTACACTTGGCCATTAAATAGTCTTGTCTGATGTTCTGAAATTCTCATCAGTCTTACTCTGATGTTCTAAAATAAAGCAAGTCTTTCTTGAAACTCATATACACTGTATATGCTTTGTGTTTTCTTTCAACAATACCATAAACTAAGCCTACTTCTAGAAAGCACTAACACTTTGTACTGGATGTATTAGAGGTTGTGGTTTTGGGCAGAGGCAGCCCACTATCTGAACCTCATGTTTGGGGTATTGGTCATTGTGTCTGGATGAGAGGTAGAGCCCCAACTACTGCCACAGAAACCAAAATGCTGATACTTGCTCCCTCCAACCCACAGAATGTACTCTGCCAATAAGATGCTCACTCAGACCCACTGGCTCTTTAGCTACTGAGGCAAATAAAAAGACAATTTAGAATTCTTTCTGGTGATAGGAGTGGTGAGGGTGGAAGGGTGATGGTGGGGAGGACTTCTTGAGTGGTGTCCCGTGTCAAGTCAAGGATGTAGCAACACTGCACTGGCTGCTGGAACTAACCCCTTCAGCTATAGTTCTAACTCTCCCCACATACTTGCCTGGTTCCTACCTAATTTCCATGCTGAATTTTCTATCCTTCCTTTTATTCTGTTGGCTGCCAGATAGGTTTCCAACACATTTCTTTCTTAAAGGCAGAATTGATTTCTGTCACTTTTAACAAGGAACCATTGCTGGCCCAGTTTTTCCTAAGTAATAGGATGTATAATGTAGTTGTATCTTGTAGTACCTATACTTGGACAAGTTCTATGGGAAATTCATTGTAAGAATGTCCTAATAATTAAGTGACAAGTGATGATATCTGAAAGGAAGGTTGTCTTTATGATTGAATATGAAGAAAGATACATTAATTTGAATAGCTCCATGGACTCCCAAACTGAAGGGAATAAACTTACATGAGACTATCAATGCTAATGCTTGCTAATTATAACCAAAGCATGGCTGGTTAATTGATGCAACTTATTCTCCAGTTGGGAACAGTTAGAGAAAGGAATAAGTTAGGAGATGGAAAGAGTAGTTTGTTAGGAGAAGGATTGAACATAAAAAGAACCAGGGTACCACAAAAAAAAAGATTTAATCCATTAATTTATTCATTCAAAGAATATTTAAGAAATATTTATGTGCTAACTGAAGGGAGACACAAAAAGAACCAAAGAGGAGTCCAGCTATCAAGAAGTGTATGAAAATACAGACATATAAAAATCTAATATCATCATACAAAGCTACCAGAGTTTCTTATTTCATAGGCTTGTGTATTAGTTATTTGTAGTTCATAAATAAATTATCATAAACTCAGTGGCTTAAAATAACTTGCTCTTATTATATCAGTTTTTCATGAGTGAGGAGTCCAGGCCCACCTTCTTAGAGCCTCACACAGCTACATGCAAGGAGTCATCAGGACTTGAATCTCATCCGGGCCCAGAGTTCTCTTCCAAGCTTCTGTGGCTGTTGGAAGAATAAATTTCCTTGCAGTTGTAGATGTCATCACAGCATTCTTTTTCAAGGATAGCAAAAAAGAGAGAATCTTTAAACCTCTTTAACAGAGCTTATGTGATTAGCTCAGACCCACCCAGCATAATCTCCCTGTTGATTAACTTCAAAGTCAACTGATTAAAGAACTTATTTGTATCTGAAAAATCCCTTCATCTTTTCCATATAACTTAATCTCATGAGTGATATCCCAAAATATTAGCCATATTCTATTGGTTAGAAGCAAGCTCCAGGTCCCACCTACACTCAAGAGGGTGAGGTGGAGGGATAATTTAAGGGTGTGGGTCTCTGGGGGCCATCTCAAAATTCTGTCTACCACAGCCTGGCACCATCTTCAGTATTAAATGTATGAAGGAGAAGGAAAGTTGAATAAATGACAAGCCAGAGAGAGGTCACTCAAGCTATTGGCCTAGCGCTTGCACTGGAGAAGAGGCCTTCTTCTCCCTTCTGTAGTGAGTTCTTAAACCAGTTGCCCAAGAAAAGGTCAGAGGCATTTTAAATTCCACACAACAAAGCTTTGTGCTATACATTTTAGTCCAGGGAATCCCAGGAGAATATAAGAAGTTTCTGTCTATAGTGAATTTATAGCTGAAGAAAGAGATAGACAAGAACGTCCTTCTATCCAGCTTGCATTGGCTGGGGAGGAGCCTGCAACCAAGGTAGGTGCTCTTGACCGGAATCAAACCTGGGACCCTTTGAGCCACAGGCCAACACTCTACCCACTGAGTCAAATCAGCTACACTTCATCTCTTTTAAAGCTAATATATTTACCCTCTCTTCCCAATATCCATGTATGTGTTTCTTTTGAGAGATAGGTTCTTCTCATAATTTAGAGAAAAGATTGAGCCCAACTTCAAAATTAATGAGCCATATGTGTGAGAAGAGGAATGGAGTCACCTGTTAGCTCTCTTACTCAGTTACCATTCTAATTTCAATGATATGAACAGATAACATCTGGCTAATACCATATAGATGTAAAAAGGTTCTGGTCCTTTTAATGAGAGCTAAAGCTATAAGTCTTACCTTTCATTGCCTGAATAATGTACCTTTTGCTGTGATTTTTATTTTTGTAAAATATTTTTATTGATTTCAGAGAGGAAGGGAGAAGGAGAAAGCGATAGAAACATCAATGATGAGAGAGAATCATTGATCAGCTGCCTCCTGGATGCCCCCTACAGGGGATTGAGCCTGAAACCCGGGCATGTGCCATGACCTCCTGGTTCATAGTTCAAAGCTCAATCACTGAGCCACACCAGCTGGGTTTGCTGTGATTTTAAAAACAGTATATTCAGAACAGTCTATGAAAGGCCCAGTTGACTGCTTCCATTTTTGCTCCCACATGAGAAGATGAGGGAGGTCACTATTCCCATCCTGTTCCTGAACAGACCAGCTGCTGCTTTTCCTCAGACAGGTGCAATATGATCCTGTGGAGAGAGTGGGCCTTTGAAGCTTCTTTCTTGGCACCTGGATCTTCCTGCATTAGAACCACCCCCAAAGGGATTGATCAATGGAACACAAAGACAATGTTTAGTGTACATTACCATATTGGATCCTGGGATATTTTGGAGAACAACTTTCCCCCAAATACTTACCAGGGGACTGAGGTTGCCAAAAGGCTGGAAAGGGCCTGACTTGAAACCCTGTGTCCAAAAGAAGAAAATGATGGTATACCAGATCTTCATGGACGCCATGAATAACCTAAACCTGTGCACCCTGCTGGGGACCTAACAATAGAAAAGGAGGCAGCGAACCATAGCCCTGCCCCATATCTATCACCCTGGAGATTGGGACCCTTTCTGTGATATAGTGTGACTTCTCCTGTGCCTGGTAACCACACATACCCAAGGCCTACAGTCTTAGCTTTGGACTTTACTGTTTGCCCTTGCAGGTATCTAGGGGTTGATTAATTCACTAACTAAGGCCTTCAAAAAAGAAAAGTTAGTGGGGATACCATATTGTTGGTCAGAAAAATAAAAAATTTTAATGACCTCATAATCTTGTTATGTTTATTTTTTTTAAAAAACCTTCCTCATTATAACATAAGGTAGTAGTAGAATGGCAGTGATATTTCTGCACAACACTTGTCAACAGAAAACATTAGATTCCCTCACCTCCATCCCATGTTCCTCTCTAGCTGGGGCAAACAAAAGTTCTATTTTTATGTGAAAATCTCTTAAAAGAAGGCAGTAAGTGCCAAGTGGGAGTTACAGCATATACAAACTCAAATAGCTCAGCGGACCCTAGAGATTCAGATTCAGTAAAGCCAGGTCTCCAGCATCTGTGCAGATTTTCAAAACAGATAACACAAGCAGATAGAGTTAAATTTTAAATTTCAAAAAGATTCACAGATGAAAACATTTATTTTATCAAATCTTCTTGTTTTCCTCAGTTGTGACAACTGTTCTTATAGTTTCTTATTATATACAAGCAGATAGAAACCAGAAAAAAAAAAGATAGTATCACATACTATCTATTTTCACCTAGTTCTTTTTAATTTAAAAAAAAATATTGAAGATCATTTCATGTCCTTAAAGACATGTGCCCTAAATTCATTTTGTAGATTCCTACACAGGTAAAAATCTTTAATGTGCATGATACTCTTTCAGTAGTCTACAGAGGCAGTTCTGTGCTAGAACAACACTGATTTCAAATGGTCACATCTAATCCACATTTTCTTTATTTTATCCACCACCCCAAATTTACTCACCTATCTAAGTTTATAACTTTTATTGTCATTAAAAATATAGGTTTCTTATGGGATTGGCTAGTATACTGAGACCTTTGTCCTAACAGGTATAGGAAATAACTGTCCTTCATAAAATTCTAGCCTTCTTATTACTTTCACTTATGATATTTGTCATGAAGATAGTTAACAAGAATAAAAAACATTTTGTTTGCAAATATTTAGACTCTAAACTGTATGCTTAAGGGAAATATATTAGTCTATTATCCAAGATAAGCAATAAATAAATAAATAAATAAAAGCAGACTTATAGTACATACCAATAGCTAAAACTTTGGATTTGAAAAGGATTTTACTTTACTCTTGAAATTCTTATTTTGTTCAAAAGCATATAGGAGACAAAAGTTTAAGAAAGATCACTTTAATCTTCAACTAGTTTTATGGCTTATTCAACTTGAATCAAACTTAGTCTGGAAGTTATGCTGAATAGACTGAAATGACAACATGCACACATATGCACACAGCAAGAAGCCTCATATCTGAGAACCCCCAATTCACTGTTAGTAGCACAGGAATAGTAAAATAGTTTCCATCTTACTTTAGTTAAAATTTACCCAGTGCAAGTACTTTGCTGTTTAAATATTTAGTAATGTGTTTAAATATTGAATAGAAAACCTCTCTGATACTACACATGCACTGAAACAAATTGGAATTGGTTTCTGAGTTTTAATGTTGGTATTCTCTTTGGAAACAACCAAGAAAAAAAAAAAAAAAGAAAAGAAAACTTAATGACAAAAAATTGCACTCTGGGACATCCTCAAAGCCAGTAATAAGATATATGCATTGTGTATTGATAACTAAAAATCTAGGGATCAATAAAATAAGTAAAAACTTACTACATGTCCTTATTTGTGGACTAAGTGGTTGTGGAACACAAGCAAAATGTATATAGTTGGGAATTACTGTCTTTGATTTTTAGAGGTTTTTTTATTTTTGTTTTTTTAATATTTTAGTCTTTCCTGAAGTAAAACTGACACTTGAAAAGAGTATTATATTTTGCATATACTTTGTGACACAAACAGCATTTATTGGATTTACAAAGGCAAGTAATTGGCTTTCATATTTTGGACAAACTAGCATACTAATAGTTACTCATTTTTCCACATCTTAATTTGTTTTTTTTACCAATTCCATTTTTATTCTCTTTCCTTTACATTTAGACTAGAGGCCCAGTGCATGGATTCATGTACATTGAAAGTAAATTAATTAGAAGGTAGCTGGCAGGGTGGGGCTAGGCAAGATGGGCCGGACATGCCCTGGAGCCAACCTCCCACATTCCCTCTCCAGCCAGCTGCACTTGGGGTGGCGCTGGGACTTGAAGGTCATCTGTGGAGTGAGTAGGGTCCCTGCGGGGATCAGGCCAAAACTTGCAGTCCGACATCCCCCAAGGGGTTCCAGAGTGTGAGAGGGCACTCTGCAAAGTTGCTGTCTCTCAGCAGCTCCTGAGTTGAGCATCTGCCCCCTGGTGGTCAGTGCATGTCATAGCTACTGGCCAGTTGGCTGGTCACTCAGGCTTTTATATATATAGATGACTATCCAGCCAGTGTCCCAAATTTAATAATAAATGTGAGACATAGAATGAATATGAATAAATCACAAGACTAAAAATAGAGTTTTCCAACTTCAGTACAACTCAAAAAGAACTCTTAACAATCTCAAAGTTTTAATTGAAGTCCACACCAATTCACAGTAAAAGTGGTCTACATTAGTTTATTGCCCTAACTCAGACAGTTCTCATTTTTAAAGGATAGTGGTTATTTTTCTCAATATCCTTGAGCTGACAGGCATTCCATTTTATTGACATTGGTCAAACATAAATGTATGTCCTATTTTTTAGAATGGAAATTAATTTATAAATCTTTCTTATTGCCTATCAAATTTTCCATATACTTTAACCATATTTTTAAAGTTTAAATTGATTTTTTGTAACATGGGGAAGATAATAGCCCTTTTCTTTGATACTGCATTAGAAATTCTCAAAGTGAGTAGATAAGTTTATCTTCTTAATAAGTACACACTATAGCCAGAGATGTATGGAATTATTCTTAATGAAGAACAATTCTATTTGTCCACAGAATAGAGACTTTTAGGAATTTTTTAAAAATCGAGATTCATTCACAGCTTTTTTGTTTTTTGTTTTTTGTTTTTTGGTTTTTTTTTAGAGAGAGCCATCTCAGACTTTGTGAAGTACTACTTGGAAATCACACCTTTATTTTGTAATACAATATCGATGCTAGTTCTGACTACACTAATAATGTTTTATGTTTATTTAAGACACTTTAAAAATAGAATCCAAGAGTTGAGGGAGAAATGACCCATGATATATTAACTCTTCTCAGGCAGAATTATGCCTTACTATGAACTATACACCTACACTATTTCTCTTTCATCAAAGTCTATTGTCATTTAAGTTTGTAAATGACCATTAAAATGAATATCTATTCAAAGATTCAAAGGATATTTACATAGTCAGGCACTGGCTTAGGTTCAAGAGTAAATAAGGAAAATAATCCTTGCTGTTAGAAAGCTTATTGTCTACTAGAGATAAAACACAGGTAAACAGTGATATAGGTGCAATGACATGAGAACGTTCAGGGTAACAAAGACAGACATGGTCACTTCTAGTGGGGAAGACCAATGTAATGGACTGAATGTTTGTATCCCCCAACAAAATTCATATTTTGAAATCCTAATCCTGCATATAATGGTATTAGGAAGTGAGGGCCTTTGGGAAGTGATTAGATCATGAGGGCCCTCATGAATGAACTAATCCTCATGAATGGATTAGTGCCCCTATAAAGAAACTTCAGAGAGCTCTCTAGCCCTCTTTTTACCATAGGATACATCAGAATATCAGAAGTCTGCAAACAAGAAGAGAGCTTTCATCAGAACTCAACCATGCTGTCACCTTAATTTCAAACTTCCAATCTCCAGAACTGTGAGCAAATAAACTTCTGTTGTTTACGCCACTCCGTTTATTGTGTTTTGTTATGGCAGCCAGAATTCCAGATGTCAGTGAAGTCTTCATAGCAGCAGTAACACACATTGTATCTCAAGGTGAATGTACAAAAGGGCATAAGCAAAGGCACAGAAGCTGAAGCACCATGTACCTTCTGGGAACCTCAAGAGTGCTGATTGGCAGCATGTGGGGATAGTAAGGGCAAGATGAATATAATAGGAATTAAGGCTGGGAAGGCTGGCAAAGGTCAGGTAATGTAAAGCCTTGTACCACTCAGGGAAGCTTGAACTTGTCAGACTATGTTGTCTATCACTTGCTTTTGATATTTTTAAAGTTGCTAGAACTGGAACTCCTTTTCCTAAATAATATCATGTGAAAACCCAATGTATATATATGCAGACCCTCTCTGATTGAAATGAATGTGAAATGCTCAAAGTCATTGTAGTGACATAAAGACCTGTTTCAAATGCTTATCACAAAAAATACATTCACAGGCACTGGCCAGGTAACTCAGTTGGTTAGAGCATCATCCCAATATGCCAAGGTTGTGGATTTGATCCCCAGTCTGGCACATATAAGAATCAGCCAATGAATCTACACTAATAAAAGAGAAACATGAAAATTGACTATCACTTCGCAACGCTCACCAGCCAATCAGGAGTGAGTATGCAAATTAAACCAACAAAGATGGCGGGAGCCACACCCCCCAGCCGCTCCAGGCCTCTGGGCAGCATGCATGCAGGCGCGGAGCAGCCAGGCAGGGCAAGGACACCTGCTATGAGGGGGAGGGTGGGGGGCGGAGGGAGGTACAGGAGTGGCGCTCCAGCTGGAGCGAAGACTGAAGGCTCTGGCCGGAGCTAAGATGGAAGGTGGAGGCCAGAGTGAAGGCCTGGGTCCCGGATGCTGGAGGAAAACCAGTGCTGGCAGCCAGGGGAAGGAAGGCCTATTGCATGGATCTTTGTGCAACAGGTCTCTAGCCTACACTAATAAAAGAGAAAGATGCAAATTGACCATACCTCCATGATGCCCACCAGCCAATCAGGAGTGAGTATGCAAATTAACCCACCAAAAATGGCAAGTTAATTTGCATACACAGGTGTCAAGCGGCTGGGGGCAGGGCAGCGCCAAGCGGCCTGGGTCCTGGGGATGGGTGCCAAGCCTGCAGCCTCCCCGGACCATCGCCGCCCCGGGAGGTGAATGCGGCCACGCCAAGCCATGCCCGCAGGCTCCCAGGACCATTGCCAGCCCCAGGAGGTGAGGGCAGCCACGCAGTTTGACAGCAGACAGCAGGGCCTGCTTGGCCGTTGCCAGGGCAACCCGGGAGCTGGCAAGTGCGGCCTGCAGGCAGCACCCAGCAGGGCCTGCTTGCCCATCGCCATGGTGTGGAGCAGGCAGGCCCTGCAAAGAGCAGAGAACCATGGGGAGCGGGCCTAGCCATCAGTAGGACATTCCCTGAGGGCTCCCAGATTGGAGAGGGTGCAGGTCAGGCTGAGGGTTCTCCACCGCATGCACAAATTTTATGCACTGGGCCTCTAGTACATAAATAAGGGGAACAGCATCTTTCTCTCTCTTTCTAAAAAGCTGTACATAAAAAGACATACACCCACAGGGAAGGCACCTATTGTTTGAATGCTGAGAATGGCATGTTCACTCAGCCCTTTGCCAACAAGATAAAAGCTTTAGTTTAGTTGTATAAAAATATGAAGAAGTACCCCAATAAAGGAGACTATAGTAGTATGAAGAAACAGTCTATTGTTTTCTTAACAATAAACATCCCTACCAGAGCCCTTCTTTTGTTTGCCAGTGTCTTGAGAATGAAGTTGAATGCCATTTTTAGTGAAGCGAGGTAGGAAATGCATTTTTTGAACTCTCCAGTTTATGACTTGCTTAAACTATTTAAACTCAGGGATTACAGTTTATTCTGGTAACAATACACTGGTTTCCCAGACACTGAGTAAAAGAACAGAGAATGGAAAGAAAAGGGGAAAAGGCTATTTAGTTTGGGATGAAAGATATGAAGAATCCTTATGTTTAATGAGGATTTTGCTTACGTTTCTGCCATGTGGTATGTGATATGACACATTTTCCCTCTGTCTGCAAAATCAAGTAAACCATTCATTTCTCATTCCTGCTTGTCAGAGTTTTGAGTGCTTTGGGAGAGACTCAAAAGGTGCTGGAGATAACCTCCAGGTGGGTGAGAAGTCAAGGCTGAGGTTGGCACAAAAAGCCTCCATGAATGAGTTTATACATGTGAATGATTTGTAGTTTATCTAGAAACCTGCCCTCTTCTCCCATATTAACTTAGAAGATGCATAGCCATTTCTGAAACCCACCCTCTTCTCCCATATTAACTTATAAGATACATGGCCATTTAACCCACTGTTAAAATTGTGATGTGTGAATATGATGTCAATTAAGGTTATAATAGCAACTGATACCCCACTTTTCCTCCTACTAGAACCCCAAGTTGCAGCTACTTTCACTCCTTCCTCCTGCCTGTCTATCAACTGGTACTAAGTTAATATCAAATGTTTGAACAATCATGAAGTGACCAGTCCATAGTTGTTCCTCTGGAGCTATAAAAGACATCTATACTAAGAACTGATTAGAGTAATAACTGTTAGGGATACAGGCTCATAGTTCCCCTGACCAGAAAAGTTCCAGCTCCTTAATTTCCTGTCTTAACTGTGCTGAGAGTATTAGATACCAGATTCAAGTCAAATGATGGAACAACCATAAAAAGAAGCAATGCTCAGAGAGGCTTAACTCACTACTGGCAGTTCAATTTCAGAGCATGCAAACAAGGTTCCTCTCACTATCATCTTTTTGGTGAAAAGTAAAGGGGTAAGGTTTTGGCAATTGTCACTTTTTTTTGATAGACCATAAAAAGAAGAGTCAATGCATATGTCTGAAGAAGAAAGAGAAATTTAACTATTGCTATACGGGGGGCAATATAATGGTTAAGAATCCAGACCCAAAAGTAGTGGTTTTCAAATATGAATGAACCTACACATTACCTGGGAATTTTGTAAAAAGTTAAGTTCTGATAAAGTGCATCTAGCATGGGTTGCAGTGGTTCTCAACCTTTCTAATGCCGTGACCCTTTAATACAGTTCCTCATGTTGTGGTGACCCCCAACCATAAAATTATTTTCGTTGCTGCTTCATAACTGTAATTTTACTACTGTTATGAAATGTAATGTAAATATCTGTGTTGTCTGATGGTCTTAGGCGACCCTGCTAGTGGTTCTCAGTTGTATATTTAAGAAATGATCAGTTGTATATTTAAGAAATGATCAGTTGTATATTTAAGAAAATCACTTAAGAGCATGTGGGAAGCAAATAGTAGGAGTGGGCAGATAAGCTTCCATCCTACCTAATAAAAGAGTAATATGCAAATTGACCATCACTCCAACACACAAGATGGCTGCCCCCATGTGGTCAAAGATGGCTGCTCCCATGTGGATACAAGATGGCCACCACAAGATGGCCAGCAGGGGAGGGCAGTTGGGAGGGACCAGGCCTGCAAGGAAGGGCAGTTGGGGGCAATCAAACATGCAGGGGAGGGCAGTTAAGGGTTACCAGGCCAGCAGAGGAGGGAAGTTGGGGGTGACCAGGCCTGCAGGGAAGGGCAGTTGTGGGGGACCCAGGCCTGCAGGGGAGGGCAGTTAGGGGCAAACAGGCTGGCAGGGGAGCAGTTAGGCATCAATCAAGCTGGCAGGGGAGTGGTTAAGGGTTGATCAGGCTGGCAGGCAGAAGCAGTTAGGGGCAATCAGGAAGTTAGGCAGGCAAGCAGTTGGGAGCCAGCAGTCCTAGATTGTGAGAGGGATGTCCGATGGGCAGTTGGACATCCCTCGAGGGGTCCCAGATTGGAGAGGGTACAAGCTGGGCTGAGGGACACTCCCCCCACCATGCACGAATTTCGTGCACCGGGTCTCTAGTACAATTGTAATAGGCCAGCAAAGAGAAAAAAACACCTGAGATCAGGGCAGTGCAGAAAGTTGAGGAGGATGGTTGAAACAAGCAAAATTAAGGACTTGGCAAGACATGGCATTAAAGAGTGGGCATGTTCAGGGATAAGTGAGGAAAAGCTCCCAGCTTCCTAGCTTGGGTAAGAAGATAGATCTTCAGGACAATTTGCAAAGATAGAAAATAAATGGAGTAGGGATAAGTAATAATAAAGAGTATGGCCCTGACTGGTTTGGCTCAGTGGATAGAACATCAGCCTGTGGACTGAAGAGTCCCAGGTTCAGTTCCAGTCAAGGGCATGTAACTTGGTTGCAGGCACATCCCCAGTAGGGGGTATGCAGGAGGCAGCTGATCAATGTTTCTCTCTCATCTATGTTTCTAACTCTCTACCCTCTCCCTTCCTCTCTATAAAAAAAATCAATAAAATATATTTTTTAAGAGTATGAATAAAGTAGAAGGGGAATACACCGAGTGGCCAGATTATTATGATCTCTGAACGCATAAATCTGGCCACTCAGTGTATATCCTATATAATAAAAGGCTAATATGCAAATTGTCCCCTCGACCAGGAGTTCGACTAGCAGGCAGGCCAGCCAACTGCCCTTGTCCCCTCCCCCTGGCCAGGCTGGCCGGACCCCACCCATGCATGAATTCATGCACCGGGCCTCTAATCCTATCTAATAAAAGAGCAATATGCAAATTGACCATACCTCTGCTACACCCACAAGCCACGCCCACCAGCCAATAAGGAGCAAGTATGCAAATTAACCCAACCAATATGGCTGCGGCCACGGACAGAGCAGGCAGCTTGGGTTTCCCCGGCAATGGAGGAAACCAAGCTTTCCGCTTGCCCTGGCCTGCCTTGGCCTCTGCTTAAGGCTACAAAGTTTCAATTATAGAAGATAAATAAATCCCAACAAAAATGGTTGTGGCCACGGAGCGAGCAGGAGGCTTGGCTTCACTCAAGGCTACAAAGTTTCAATTATAGAAGATAAATAAACCCCAGACACCAGGGCCTCCCAGGGCCTCCGCTTGGGTCGCCAGGGGGTGTGGCCGGCCTGCAAACCACCACAGGCCTCTCACTCAGGCCACCCCACACCCCAAGGGAGCCCCCACCCTGATCTGGGACACCCTTCAGGGCAAACCAGCCAGCCCCCACCTGTGCACCAGGCCTCAATCCTATCTAATAAAAGAATAATATGCAAATTGACCGTCACTCCAACATACAAGATGGCTGCCCCCATGTGGTCAAATATGACTGTCCCCATGTGGACACAAGATGGCCACCACAAGATAGCCAGCAAGGGGGGGGGACAGTTGGGAGGGACCAGGCCTGCAAGGGAGGGCAGTTGGGGGCGATCAAGCCTGCAGGGGAGAGCAGTTAGGGGTGACCAGGCTGGCAGAGGAGGGAAGTTGGGGGTGACTGGGCCTGCAGGGAGGGGCAGTTAGGGGTGACCAGGCCTGCAGGGGATGGTAGTTAGGGGCAAACAGGCTGGCAGGGGAGCAGTTAGGCATCAATCAAGCTGGCAGGGGATTGGTTAGGGGGTGATCAGGCTGGCAGGCAGAAGCAGTTAGGGGCAATCAGGAAGGCAGGCAGGCGAGCAGTTGGGAGTCAGCAGTCCTGGATTGTGAAAGGGATGTCTGATGGGCAGTCGGACATCCCTCAAGGGGTCCCAGATTGGAGAGGGTGCAGGCTGGGCTGAGGGACACACACACCCGTGCACGAATTTCGTGCACCGGGCCTCTAGTATATAAATTGTGTGTGTGTGTGTGTGTGTGTGTATACACACACACACACATACTGAGGGCCAGATTATTACGCATTCAGAGATCATAATAATCTGGCCACTCAGTGTAGATGGTAATAAGATTAATTTTGGACAAGTTGAAAGTGATGATGGAGCTAGATAACCACAGGCAATTAGAAATCCAGGTCTGGAGTTGAGGAGACATACATTTGACCATTTACACTTGGAAGTAATCAGTATTTGTGCATTACGGCCCTGGAAGTGAATGAATCTATTAAGGAAAGTATAAGCTGTAAGAGGTGAACACAAAATGAAGGCCATGAGGGAGACTGAGAAGGAGCAATGGTAGAGGTAATAGAGAAAGCGAAAAGAGAGGTTTGGCAGAAGGCCAGAGGAGAGAGTGCTTCCGCAGTGAGGAAATGGTCAAAAGGGCCAAATTCAACAAAACATCTACTGGAAACCAGTTCTTCCTCTGTGATTCATTGAATCTGTCAATACCATATCATGATTGCAATCTTTCAGTGTCAAAGTCTATTATCTTTGTTTAACTCATACTGCTTCTCATTCTCTATATTTAAGGCACTAAGATCTCCTTTACATTCCTTGATATCCATCCCTTTCTCTCTAAGTACCATTTCATATGCAAGTCTGAATACATCTAGATGACTGAAATCTCCTATATATTATAGCTGGGCCCAATTTCTGAAACACCTTTTTTCACTGTGCTATATTTATTTTCTTCCATACTTTATAATGTTTTTTTAACTCAAATTTTTGTTTTGAGTTACATGACCATCTATGTATCTAAGTATTTATGTACCTAAGTATTAATAAATGCATGAGAGGAAGTTTCAAGATGGCGGAGGAGTAGGTGGATCTTTCTTGCACCCCCTCCCAGAAACAAACTAGAAATAAAACTAAAATGGGGACCATACACCCTGAATAACCGACTGAATACTAGCTGAGTAGGAAGGGCAGGGGTGTGAGAGGGGCTGGCCCAGATCCCACAGGTGGCAGGCTGAGGATGGGAGGGATATCTCAGCTACTCGGAAGAGGAATTTTCCTGAGAGGAGTGAAACCCAGAACCCAGGTTGGGCTCCTCAGCTGGAGCACCAGAGCTGAGAACAATGGACCACATAATGTCCAGCTGGGAAGGCAGCAGGGTTTCTATCTGCTAGGGAGAGAAGGAGTCTATTGGAAATAAGTAACTTTAAAAAACACACAAAAAACCCGCAGAGCACAGAATTTTCATATACAACCACTCATCCAAGGCTTTGGAGGAGGGAGGGCAGTGTGAGTTGGAGTCACCTGGGGTGTGAGGCACTGGGGGGAGACATGGAACAGTGCCACCCAGAAGACCTGCCCTTGGTCATGCCCCCCCCCATACTTCAGCATCAATTTTTCTTGAGAGGTACACCACCCCTTCCAAGCAGCAACCCCCTGGGGAAAAGCAATATCCAGCTCTTGGGGAGATAGCTTGCCCCACCCTCAGAAATCCCCCTTGCCCCAATCCTGCATCTCAACCTCTGCTGTGGAGATAACAGCATGGGCCAAACCTATGGGTCTGGGTAGTCTAAGGGGCAACAGTGACTGGATTTGGGGTAAGTCCATTTCCCACACTGTCCTGGGAAACTGACTGGTGCTTTGCCCTCATGGAAGTGCTGATAGAAACAGCAGACCTCACCAGAATGTATGTGAGGGGCTCTTCCCTGATGAGGTCAGGGAAATATTTTTGTACAGACTCACATGTGTAGCTTTACAAAATGTGGGGGAAGACACCTACCATCATCTCTGAAATTTGAATGGCAACTCCCCCTCACAGTAGACACAGAGGTCTCATCCACCTGATTCTACCAAAACTCATTTCAAAAACAGCCTCTTCAGTGACTAAGTCTGATAGATGACTGGCAGGTGGAGGCTGATCTTGAGGTGCCTTGGGAAATTTTCTGACCTGCCCCTGGTCCCATGCTCTAACAAGCTAGTCCTAGAGCACAATCAAGTCCTGTGGAGGCAACCACAAACTGTGGATTGTTTGAAGCTTTGAAAAAGTTGCTGAGAGCCAAATATGGACAGCTTCTGACAGTGGCTAGCACTAAAGTACCATCAGGAAGACAGAACTAGCATACTAAATAGTCAGCTTCAGTCAACATAAGAGCAGGATCCAAAGGGAGCTCCCAGCAGACACTAAACTCTATCAAGAGGAACACCATTTCACATTTTTTATTTTTTTGCATTATTTTCCTTTTTAGTCCTTTGTTATTATTTTTGTCTCTCTTATTTCTTTCTTGCCTCTTATTATTCTTTTTCATTTTCTTAATCTATTTTTTCTTTCTCTTCTTTTTGCCATTTAATTTTTCTCTATCTTTTTTCTCTTCTTTTCGTAATTTTTTCCTTCCTCTTTTCTTTTATACTGTTTTCATTTCCTAATCTTTATTCTTATTTCATTTCTCTCCCCTCGTTCCTTTCATATTATTTTATTCTCATATTTTTCTTTTCTTTTATTATTCTTGTTCTCTTTTCTCTTTCTTAATAATATTTTCTTTTGTGGGTTTTTTGTTGTTGTTGTTGTAAGGGTCTTTTGTTTTGTTTTGTTTTGTTCTGCAGGCACCTCACAACAGCTCATATAATGTGATGGGGGAAGGGGATTGAGCCTTACAGTTAGCCAGCCTGAGGAGAGATTCCATAAATGAAGGGGACAACAATAATGAAGACCCAAATTACAACAGGGGTTCCCAAATAACACCCACAAGGGATAATCCTAGAGCATCTAGTTCATGAAATCAAAGAGACTGCACCACTGGGTCCCACAGGACACTTATTTCATAAGGCCACCAATGAAGACTGGAAGGCATAGCAGTTCTATATTACATATGGAAACAAACATAAAGAAATAGCAAAAAGGGAGAGATAAAGAAATAATCCCAAATAAAAGAAAAGGAGGAATCTCCAGAAAAAGAGCTAAATAAAATGGAGGCAAGCAATTTATCAGATATAGAGTTCAAAGTAATGGTTATAGGAATTCCCAAGGTACTCAGTGAGAATTACAAGAAAATTAGTGAGAACTACAACAGCATGAAAAAATTAGTGAGAACTACAACACCATGAAGAAGAACCAGCTGGAAATGAAGAACACCATATCTGACATCAGGAATACAATGGAAGGGATTAAAAGTAAATTGAACAAAGAAGAGGATCAAAAAAGTGATTTGGAAGACAAGGTAGAAAAAACACCTAATTAGAGCAGCTAAAGAAAAAAAGAATTAAAAAGCGGGAGGATAGTTTGAGGGAACTTAGGGAAACATGAAATGTACCAACATCCACATTATAGAGGTGCCAGAAGGAGAACAAAGTGAGCAAGGAATAAAGAATCTGTTTAAATAAATAATGACAGAAAATAACCCTAATCTGGTGAAGGAAAATGTCACACAAGTTCGGGATGCACAGAGTCTCAACCGAGATGAACACAAAGAAACACACACCAAGGCACATCATAATTAAAATGACAAAACTTAAAGATAACCTCAGAACAAAAGATTCACACAGGATTAAAGTGAAGGAATGGAAAAAAATTATCCATGTAAATGGAAACAAACAAATAACCAAACTGGAATAGCAATAGTCAGATCTGACAAAATAGGCTTCAAAATAAAGGCCATAAGGAGACAAAGAAGGTCTCTGAATATACTAAAGGGATTGATCCAGGAAGAAAATATAACCTCTTGTTTACATGTATGCACCCAATATAAGATCATCCAAACATATATACAAAAACACTTGGTGGACTTTAAGAGAGAGATTGACAGCAATAGTCATATTAGAGGACTTTAACACTTCACTGACATCACTAGACTGATCTCCCAGACAAAAAATAGACAAAGAAATAGTGACATTAAAGGACACACTAGATCAGAAATATTTAATTGCTATTCACAGAATATTTTATCCCAAAGTGGCAGGATATACATTTTTCTCAAGTTCACATGAAACATTCTCCAAGATAGATCACATGTTAGGACACAAATGATGCCCTACCAAATTCAAGAAAATTGAAATTGTATCAACCATCTTCTTAGATCACAATGGCATGAAACTAGAAATCAACCACTATAGAAACAGTCAAAAAGTTCAAACACACGGAGGCTAAATAGCATGTTATTAAATAATGGATGGATTACCAATTTGATCAAGAAAAAAATAAAATAAAAACTGCCTGGAAACAAATGTAAATGAACACACAACCCCAAATCTATGGAAGACAGCAAAAGCAGTCCTGAGTGGGAAGTTCATAGCATTACTGGGGTACCTCAAGAAACAAGAAAAAGCTCAGATAAACAATCTAACTCTAAAACAAAAATAATTAGAAAGAGAACAACAAGAAAAGCCCAGAGTAAGTAGAGGATGGGAATAATAAAGATCAGAGTGGAAATAAATGACATCGAGACTAAAAAGACAATACAAAAATATAAATGAAACCAAGAGCTGGTTCTCTGAAAAGATAAACAAGATTGATAAAGCTTCAATGAGACTTATCAAGAAACAGAGAGAGGGGACCAAATAAATAAAATCAGAAATGAAAGAGGTGAAATAACAACTGATATCGCAGAAATACAAAGGGTTATAAGAAAATACTAGAAGAACTACCTGCCAACAAATTGGACAACCTGGGAAAAATGGACAAATTCATAGAAGCATTCAATCTTCCAAAACTCAATCAGAAAGAATCAGAAAACCTGAATAGACCAATAACAACTAATGAAATTGAATCAGTAATAAAAAATCTCCCAGCAAGCAAAAGTCCTGGACCAGATGGATTCATAGGGAGTTTCACCAAACATTCAAAGAATAACTAACAACTTATCCTCCTCAAACTATTCCAAAAAATTCAAGAGGATGGGAGATGTTCAAGGCTTTTTTGAGGTCAGCATTTTCCTAATTCCAAAACCAGATAAAGACACTACCAAGAAAGAGAATTACAGGCCAATATCCTTGTTCAACATGGATGCTAAAATCCTCAACAAAATATTAGTAAATCAGATCCAGAAATACATTAAAAAATCATACACCATGATCAAGTGGGATTTATTCCAGGGATGCAAATAAATACACATGATACATCACATAAGTAAAATGAAGGATAAAAATCATGATTATATTAATAGATGCCGAAAAAGCATGCAACAAAATCCAGTACCCATTGATGATGAAAACTCTTAGCAAAGTGGGAATAGAGGGAACACATTTCAACATAATAAAGGCTATATATGACAAATCTACAGTCAACATTATACTCTATTGAAAAAAATTAAAAGCACTTCCCTTAAGAACAGGAGCAAGAGGGGAATGTTTGCTTTCACAGCTCTTATTTAACACTAGAGGCCCAGTGCATGAAATTCGTGCACAGGGGGGTATCCCTCAGCCGGGCCTGCACCTTCTTCAATCTGGGACCCCTTGGGGGATGTAAGACTGCCGGTTTAGGCCCAATCTCCGGCCTAAACTGGCAGTCGGCCATCCCTCTCACAATCCGGGACTCCTGGCTTCTAACCGCTCGCTTCCCTGCTTGCTTGATTGCCCCTAACCAATTCTGCCTGCCAGCCTGATCACCTCCTAACTGCTCCCTTGCCGGCCTCATTGACACCTAATTGCTCTCCTGCCAGCCTGATCACCTCCATCTGCCCTCTCCTGCCGGCCTGATCGCCCCCAACTGCCCTCCCCTGCCAGCCTGATTGGCCTCAACTGCCCTCCCTTGCAGGCCTGGTTGCCCCCAATCGCCCTCCCCTGGCGCCCATCTTGTGGTGGCCATCTTGTGGTGGCCATCTTGTGGTGGCCATCTTGTGATGACGTGAGGGCGGCCATCTTGTGTCGGTCATCTGGTGGCAACATCTTGCGAGGGTGTCGCATGAGGGCATGATGCCACCTAGGCTTTTATTACATAGGTTAGTACTGGAAGTCCTAGCCACAGCTGATGACAAGAAAAAATAAAAGTCATCCATATTGGAAAGGAGGATGTAATACCGTCATTATTTGCAGATGACATGATATTGTATATAGAAAACCCTAAATACTCCACCAAAACATTATTAGATCTACTAAATGAATTTGACAAAGTAGCAGGATACAAAATTAATATCCAGAAATCAATGGCATTTTTATACATCAATAATGAACTCTCAGAAAAAGAAACTTAAAAAAAATCCCACTAACCATTACAACAAATAACATAAGGTATGTAGGAATAAATTAAACCAAGGAGGTAAAAAGCCTGCACTTGGAAAATTATAGGACATTGAACAAAGAAATTGTGGAAGCTACAAATAAGTAGAAGGATGTAGAGTGTTCATAGATTAGAAGAATTAACATAATTACAATCCCCATACTACCAAAAGAATCTATAAATTCAATACAATTCCTATTAAGATATCAATGGCACATTTCACAGATCTAGAACAAATATTCCCAAAATTTATATGGAACCAAAAAGACCCCCAATAGCCACAGAAATCTTGCAAAAGAACAACATTGGAGGTATCACAATACCAGATATCTAACTATATGGCAAGGCCATTGTAATAAAAAAAGCCTGTAATAAAAATAGGTCATTGTAATAAGAACAGGCATATTGACCAATGGAACAGAACAGAGAGCCCAGAAATCAACCCATGACTTTATGTTCAACTAATATTTGACATGAAAGCAAGAGCATACAACAAAGTAAAGACAGTTTCTTCAATAAATGGCAATGGGAAAATTGGGCAGGTATATGCCAAAAAAGGAAACTAGACCACCAACTTACACCATACACAAGAATAAATTCAAAATGGATAAAAGACTTAAATGTAAGTTGTGAAACCACAAAAATTCTATAAGAAAACATAGGAAATGAAATCTCAGACATCTATTGCAGCAATATTTTTGCAAAGATTTATCTGAGGACAAGGGAAACTAGGAAAAGATAAACAAATAGGACTACATCAAGCTAAAAAGCTTCTGCGTAATGAAAGAAATATTCAACAAAATGAAAAGGGAACCCAACCCCCTGAATGGAAGAAGATATTTGCTAATGACAGATCGATAAGGGGTTATTTCTAAAATATATAAAGAACTTATACAACTGAATGCCAGAAAGACAAATACAGTGGAACCTTGGTTCTCAAACTTAATTCATTACAGAAGACTGTTTAAGAAGCGATTTTTGTACAAAACTGAATCATTTTTTTCCATTAGAAATAATGTAAATTGAATTAATCCAGTAGACTCCTAAATGATTACCTGTTTTAACCTTTCATAAATACAGCATGTCTAATGTACTGTTTAATCTCTAAATAAACACTTCTTAGATTTATTGAACCACCTCCTACTAGCCTTAAATGAATGACTTTTAGCACATATATGCTTTTTCATATATCACTAGAGTCCCGGTGCACGAAATTCATGCATGGGGGTGTGTGTGTCCCTCAGCCCAGCCTGCACCCTCTCTAATCTGGGACCCCTCGAGGGATGTCCGACTGTCCATTTAGGCCCGATCCTACCAGGATGGACAGTCGGACATCCCTCTCACAATCCAGTACTGCTGGCTCCCAACTGCTTGCCTGCCTGCCTTCCTGATTGCCCCTAACTGCTTCTGCCTGCCAGCCTGATCACCCCCTAACCACTCCCCTGCCAGGCTGACTGATGCCTAACTGCTCCCCTGCCAGCCTGTTTGCCCCAAACTACCCTCCCCTGCAGGCCTGGTCACCCCTAACTGCCCTCCCCTGCATGCTTGATTGCCCCCAACTGCCCTCCCTTGCAGGCCTGGTCCCTCTCAACTGCCCTCCTCTGCTGGCCATCTTGTGGTGGCCATCTTGTGTCCACATGGGAGCAGCCCTCTTTGACCACATGGGGGCAGCCATCTTATGTGTTGGAGTGATGGTCAATCTGCATATTACTCTTTTATTAGATAGGATAGAGGCCTGGTGCATGGGTGGGGGCCAGCTGGTTTGCCCTGAAGGGTGTCCCAGATCAGGGTGGGGGTTCCCTTTGGGTATGGGGCAGCCTGGGTGAGAGGCCAGTGGTGGTTTGCAGGCTGGCCACACCCCCCAGTGACCCAAGCAGAGGCCCTGGTATCTGGGATTTATTTATCTTCTATAATTGAAACTTTGTAGCCTTGAGTGGAGGCCTGGGCCTGCCAGGGTGTGTGGAAGGCTTGGCTTCCTCCATTGCCAGGAAACCCCAAGCCTCCTGCTCGCTCTGTGGCTGCAGCCATCTTGGTTGGGTTAATTTGCATACCCGCTCCTGATTGGCTGGTGGGCGTGGCTTGTGGGTGTAGCAGAGTGATGGTTAATTTGCATATTACTCTTTTATTAGATAGGATTGCCTTGAAATGGCTGTCACTGGCTAACAGCTTTTTGTTTATCCAAATCAACAACAGTGTTTCTATCTCTTCAATTGCCTGTGATCATTGTTCTTCTACACCCTTAGCAACATTAGCACTCTTGATGGTCTCCTTATGTTTTAAAATTGTGCTAAACATTGACTTTCCCTTCATATAAAGCATTTTTTTCTTGTTACCTGAGAGATGCTTTTTGTCAATGCTGAAGTAGCAGCTTGAAAGGGTGGTCAGTTCAAAAACCAGAGTTTGGTTCCACAAGGAGACATTTTTTCTGTGAACAACTTGGTTAAGAACCAAATTGTTTGAGATGGGAGACATTGGAGAAATGAGGTTTGACTGTAATATAATTTTTAAGATGGCCAAAGACACTAAATAGACACTTCTCCAAAGAGGATATATAGATGGCCAAGAGACATATGAAAAAATGCACAAAGCTCCCTAATCATCAGAGAGATGCAAATTAAAACTACAATGAGGCATCACTTTACAACTGTCAGAATGGCTACTATCAACAAATCAACAAATAAGTGCTGGTGAGGATGTGGAGCAAAGGGAACCCTAGTACACTGCTGGTGGGAATGCAGACTGGTGCAGCCACTGTGGAAAACAGTATGGAATTTCCTCATAAATTTAAAATAGAACTGCCTTTTGACCCAGTGATCCCACCTCTGGGAATATACCCTAAGAATCCCAGAATAGCACTGAAAGAATATATGTATCTCTATGTTCATAGCAACATCTATAATAATAAAAGTGTAATATGCTAATTAGACTGGACAGCCAAACGACCTTCTGGACGACCTTCTGGATTTATGTGCTGTGAATCTCTCCACCGAATTTACCGGTGATCCCCACCTTTACCGGTGATCCCACCTTTACTGGTGATTAACTTCTTTTTTTTTTTTTCTATAATGAAACTTTATTACAAAATTAAAAAGCAGAGATCTGTAACAAAAAATACACATTCGGGTTTGTATTACACCCAAGTCTGAGAGAATCTTAATATAAGCCAATTGAAGTAACACATTCGCATCCAAAAAATTTCAACAAATTTATACAATATTATTGAGCACTAATTCCTGTACAGCTTATTCTTACTAGTTTGGATCCAAGTATTCAAACATTATGAACCAGTCAGCTCTCTTGTTTTAAAAGTCTCAACTGAAGTTTCTCAATCACAGCAAAAGCCAAGAAATAACTGGAAGAATCATGTTTCCATGATAAAATTAAGACCAAAGATCCATGATGGGCCAGAAGGAGTATTCAAGGATAAAAATCAAATTTTCTACCTAGGTTAAATAGTAACTAAAATGGGACCTTGGAATTCCCAACTTTTATTTGGTATAATAAAGAAGATACAAAAAAAAAAAAAAAAAATCAGGGTTGTTTGATACTATTTTTCTTAAGTGAAAACCGTCACCAAAAGAGGTTAGAAGACTTAAAGGCAAGTTCTTTCTTCAAAATGAGTAAATGACATCAGTTCTAATTCTTACTGAGGTTACAAACCAATCATTACCATATTATCTTTAACTCATGTTAGGAGGGAAATTGGGAGGCAGGGAGAGGTAAGGTCTGAGCAAGTTTTAAGTAGGAAGAGAACCAGCTTCTACCCTGAAGTTATTGCTAGAGGTTAACTGAGTTGCATATACATAGACCTTCTTCCCAATGGAACTAAGTAGCTGAATCCTTTGCTAAACTGGTAGGCATTGTAAACTATAGTATTGACTGTCCAGAAAAAAATGTCTTCACAGGGAAATCTCCATTCCCCTGGTTCCTACAAAGGCTATGGCCCAGAATTAAATCCTCCAGGACTTGGTATAATGTTGAGGTAAGTGGCCCAGTGATTAGCTGACAACTACTTGATGAAATTTGGTTTTCCCACCGGATTAGTGGTTGCTGATGGAGGGAAAGCCAAGTATGTCTGTACCAATAAACAGGTCCTCTTGGAGGTTTCCCATTGCTTTTCAGAGTTACTATTGGTTCTTATGTTGGCTGCATTGGAGGGGAGGGTGTGTGCCAAGGCCCTCGGGAGTTTAGGGTTTGCATAGATCATCCATTGGTAATGGCAGCACACACAGCTCCTCTGAGAGCATGTATGTTTGTGCTTGGCTAAGCTGGTCCAGCAAACATTTCTTTAGCCCTTTGGTTCTTCCAGTGCTGTAAAGACCCTAAGAGGGCTCGAGAACACGACCTACTCGTTGCACGATCCTTTCTAGAGAGCCCAGAGAATGCTTCTTCCTCATCTACCCCCAAATCAGTAGACTGAGAAAGGAAATAGGAGGGAGTCCCCACCGAGCTGGGGAACTAAGGCTTCCAGCTGTCTGCTCAAGGGCTGAAACCAGCCTCATTCGGTGCCTCTGATACCTGGAGGGGCTCTGTGTCTCACAGATTTGGTCCCAGGAACTTCTGAGAAGACTGGCTAGAGAAGAGCCAGGCTCTTTGCCTAAATTAAAGAAAAGAAATGAAATGCATGAGAATAATAAACACCAAATTTAGGATGATAATAGCTATATAGTGTCTGGGACAGTTATGATTAGAGAAAGGAACACAGAGGTCTCAACTGCATTAATTATGTTTAATTCTGCAGTTAGGTAACAGGATTATGGATTTCAGTTTCTGGATATTTAAATAATACAAACCAACTATTTAAGAAATACTTTATAATGACAGCACCCTGAAATTCAAGTTTTTAAGGTCTTCTCAATTTGGAATCCTGTTCCCTGTCTTATTTTATTTTTTACAGCCCATTACAGAGTTCTCTTCAGGGTCCATCTCCTCTCTATATCATTCAAAAAAGTCATTGTTAAGTGCATTTATTTATTATCTTCAGAAATGCATGTTCACTCAGTCAGGTATGTCACTCTAAAATCTTTGTTGCTGATTTCTCTATTTTATATAAACTCTTTCCCCTCTGAAATTGTGTGTATGTGTGTGTGTGTGTGCGCGCGCGTGTGTGTATGTGAAAGAGAGAGAGCGAGAGAGATTCTTTTCCATCACCTTCCAAATCTACTTGTGTGATTTTTTTTTTACTACATAGTTCAGGATTTCTAATCTTGATTGTGACTGCACATTAAAATTACCTATGGAGCTCTTACAAAAGGTTGGTGCCTGGGCCCCAACTCAAACAGTTCCCACTTCAAACAGTCCTGAATAATATAATTTTAATAAAGCTTTCAAGGTGATTGTTATATCACAGTTATACCCTGATCATGCCGTAAAGACAGAGGCCATCTTTTCTTAGCCATCTCTACACCAGCACAAAATTTCACATACATGAAATGTGAAATATATACGTAAATATGAGCTCAATTTTAGTCCACGAAAGTAGGAAAAGCTAATAATCTCAAGAAACTGCTGCACTATTTTTCCTGTGACATTAGTACATGTAAAAAAGTCCACTTAACGGTAACTACATCTTTAATAGTTCAGTGTCATGAATATTTGGAAGCAAGTTACCTAAATGTGCAAACATGAACAGCTGGTCTGAAATCAAACACTGCCTAAAGTGACATTAAATACTGGTGACCAAGGAGCCAAGGCCATAAACAAGAGCTTTTAGTTCCAGTGTTTGACAACTGATTCTTCATCTCATAAGGGGTCAGAGTAGCAGTACACAGTGTAAAGGATATAGCATGAAGAATATTTTAACATTTAGTTAAAAAAAAGAAAATGCAAAGATGTTAAAAATTGGTCAGGATGCTATGCAACAGTTGCACAGATGTACAATCCTGTTCTAAGTCTCCTAAATAATTATTAACTGTATATAACTTGTGTTGCATTGTTCTTTAGAGGCCAGATGGTAATTAAGAAATAATTACCGGTTCATAATGTGGATTTTGTAATCAAAGAAAACATGATAATTTCAAGAGAAACATCAAAAGTGCTTTATTCAAAGTAATGTCTATCGCTAGCTACACATTTCCCCATCTTTCAGGTAATTTGTGGATACCGTCTAGTAGAACTTTTCTTGTTTTGAGGCAAACCATTCAGAGACCCAATTTTCCACTTCTTTGTACATTTTGAAGTGCTGCTAAGAAAGTGCGTGTTCCATCAATCAGAACAAGCGGTAATCTGAAGGAGCAAGGTCTGATGAATACAGCGGGTGGGTTAATACTTCCCAGGCAAGATCTTTTAATGTGTCTTTAACTAGTTTCGAAGTGTGTGATGGTGCATCATTATGAAGCAAAACTACTTTGCCGTGTCTTCTGGCCCATTCTGGTTGTTTCACGATCAAAGAGTAGTTCAAATTGATTATTTGTTGTTGGTAGCCATCAGTATTAACTTTTAAATTGTTTAAACTAGTGTTCACAAGTATCTTGAGATGGAGCATGTTCACCATAAGCTTCCTGAAGTATATGATAACTTTCAGCAGCACTTTTCTTCAAAATAAAGTAATGAATTAAAACTTCCCACAAATGCTCTTTTAAGCGTAAAAATATCTGTGATGTTAACATCTTCAGAAAATTTGACATATGAAGTTTTGAAGCTTGCTGTCAATACAACAAAATAGCATTCATATCAAATATCAAATCACATATATATCAACATATAGATGTAACTCCATCTATTGAAAAAAATTATTAACCAGTACACTTGGTAAACATCTAAATTGTTTAATCTATGTTAATTTTGTTAAAATTATTTATTTCTATTAGTATTAAGAGCAAGAGCTAGATGATTATTTACATCATTGGTATCCCATAAAAAAACGAATGTGGTTTTAAACTAATTTTTCAGAAGGAAAATGAGTAGATATACTAGATAACTTCTAAAAGTATGTTTTTATTGATTTTAGAGAGAGAGGAAGAGAGAGATGAGAGAGAGAAACATGGATTGGTTCATGCCCCATAGGTCCCTAGGGGATCTAGCTCACAACCCGGGCATGTGACCCAACCAGGAATAGAACCAGCAACCTCTGGGTGCATGGGGTTGATACTCAACTAACTGAGCCACACTGGCCAGACATTTTAATATCTCTTACAACCCTTAACATTTTAACCAAATTATTTATGTTAATTTATCTTCAAGTTCACTGATTTTTTCCTAGGCAGTATCACATCTGCTGATGAGCACATAGAAGGCATTCTTCATTTCTGTTACAGTGTTTTTGATTTCTTGCATATCCTTTTGATTCCTTATCAGATTGTCCATCTCTGCTTACATTGCTCCTCTATTCTTTTTAAAAATTTTTTAACAATCTTTATTGTTGAGAGTATAACAGATGTCCCTCTTTTTTCCCCCTCATTGCCCCCCTCAATCTAGTTCACGACCCACCCAAGGCCTTCACCATCCTATTGTCTGTGTCTGTAGGTAATGCATATATGCATATGAGATCTTTGTTTAATGTCTTCCCACCCCCATCTTGATGGGAATCATCAGTCTGTTCCATTCCTATGCCTCTGATTCTATTTTATTCACTAGTTTATTCTGTTCATTAGATTTTTTATTCATTTATTTTGATTTTTAGATTCAATTGTTGATAGGTATGTATTTGTTGTCATTTTTTGTTCATATTTTTTTATCTTTCTTCTTCTTCTTCTTCCTTTTCTTAAAGAAAAACCTTCAACATCTCATATAATACTGATTTGGTGGTGATGAACTCCTTTAGCTTTTTCTTGTCTGTGAAGCTCTTTATCTGACCTTCAATTCAAATGATAGCTTTGCTAGGTAGAGTAATCTTGGCTTTAGGTCCTTGCTGTTCATCACTTTGAATATTTCTTGCCACTCCCTTCTTACCTGCATAGTTTCTGTTGAGAAATCAGCTTATGGTCATATGGACATTTCCTTGTAACTAACTGCTTTTCTCTTGCTGCTTTTAAGATTCACTCTTTGTCTTTAGTCCTTGGCATTTTAGTTATGATGTGTCTTGGTGTGGTCCTCTTTGATTCCCTAAACAGGGACTTTCTGTGCTTCCTGGACTTGTAAGTCTATTTCTTTCACCCACCAGGAAGGGGAAGTTTTCTGTCATTATTTCTTCAAATAGGTTTTCGGTATTTTGCTCTATCTCTTCTTCTGGCTACCCCATAATGCGAATGTTGGTATGCTTGAATTTGTCCCAGAGGCTCCTTACACTATTTTTATATTTTTGGATTATTACTTCTTTTTGCTTTTCTGGTTGAGTGTTTTTTGCTCCCTCATTTTTCAGAGCATTTATTTGATTCTTGGAATCCTCTACTCTACTGTTGAATCCCTGTATATTATTCTTTATTTCAGTCAGTGTATGCTTAATTTCTGACTGGTCCTTTTCCAATTTTTTTTTTAGCATTCTCACTAAGATCCTTGAAAATCTCACTAAGTCTCTTGAGGGTTTCTAGAAGATTCTTGAGTAACCTTATAACCATGGTTTTGAACTCTATATCCAGTAGTTTTCTTTCTTTCATTCCTTTCATTTGTGACATATTTATTTGTCTATGCATTTTGGCTGCTTCCCTGTGTTTGTTTCTATGTATTGGGTAGAGCTGCCATGTCTCCTTGAGTTGATAGAATGGCCTGGTGTAGTAGGTGTCCTATAGGGCCCAGTGACTCAGCCACCCCAGTCACCTGAGCTGAGCCCTCTAGGTGCACCTGTTTGTGGGCTGTGAACACAGTCTTGTTGTAGTTGAAACTTGATTGCTGTTGGTGTCACTGGGAAGAATCGACCTCCAGGCCAATTTCTGTGAGTATGAACTGCAACTACAGTGGGAGAGCTACTGTGCAGGAGACACACCTATGGAGCAGGACTTGCTTCAGTTGGGCTTTGGCCCTTACTGAGTCTGCCCCTTGAGTGTGTTGCTTATGGATGTGTAGAGTTGTAATCTGGTATGGTCTGACACCCACTGGGTACACTGGCTCTTGGGTCTCCAGGGATGTGCTAAGTCAGCCACTGCCTGGCGCCACCCATTAGGAACTACAGAGAGATCTGCAGATTGCTACTCTTTGTATTGGGTTTGGAAGTGCCCAGACGAGGCACCTCTATGAAGCAAAGCAGGCTGGTGCTGGTGCTGGGTTTGGGCCTTTTGTTGATAGGTTTGGAGCTCTCTGACCCAGCTGCAGCTTGTTTGACAGGTTTTAGCCTGAACAAGGACAGGCCATTCATATGCAAAAGCCACTGCACACAGCTTGGGTGGGGTTGTAAATTGGATGAGGGGTCTTAGGGAATCACCAGGGTGGAACAAACAGAAATGGCACCAGTCATCCCTGCAATAGGGGAGGTCCCAGCATAGGAGCAATGATCCCTGTGACTACCTCTGTTTGAGAGAAAGCTGCCCCCAAATTCCTGCCCCAATGCCAGACAACCCAGCTCCTCCTGTATGTGTTTGTGTCCCCCAGAGCCTCGCCTTGGTGTGGGAGCTCAGAGGAAGCAGGACCTTGTAAGTTCAGTTCGTGCACTGGTCTTTTAAAAAGAACAGCTGGGTCTCCAGCAGCCTCTGTGTCACTGAGCCCTAATCTGCACTGGTTTTTACAGCCCGTAGTTATGGGGACTTCTCTTCCCAGCTCTGGGACCCTGGGCTGGGCTTCTGGTATAGGGCTGGGACCCCGTACTCCTTCCGCGTGGCCTCTGCTGAGAACATCTCTCTCCCGATTAAAAAAGCAGCACAGAGTCAGTGTATGCTTTGTGCTGTGGGTGCTGGATCTACTGCCAGTCTCAGTGTGCTTTCTTTACTTCTCTAGTTGTAGGACTTCCATTCAGCCAGCTTTCCGGTGTTTCTGGATGATGGTTGTTCTGTATTTTAGTTGTAATTTTGATGTGGTTGTGGGAGGTGGCAAGTACAGGTGTTTACCTATGCCACCATCTTGGTTCCTCTGATTCTCTATTCTTGCATGTCTCCACTTTTTCTATTAGATCCCTTAACATATTAATTAGTTATTTTATTTTATTAAAATTTTTTTTAGATAATTCAGGTTGTTTTGTGTCAATTTTATTTCCACTTTGTTTAACAGCTTATGACCACTCAGTGATTGTTACTACCCAGTGAGTGGCCTGAGTAGGGGGAGCTGCAGACCAGTCTTCAGTGATGAACTGAGTGAGCACTCCAGTCTTCAGTAAGAAACCGCTGAATGGGCCGAGGGCACCTGCACCTTCAATCTGCAACCTCAGGCTGGGCAGCAGTGAACTCAGGAGCTGGAGCAGTCCATTTACCCTGCAATTCCTCCATGGTCACGTCCTGCTCTTCCTTTCCAACTTCTTCAGGACCTCTGTAGAAGTAGAGCTCAGGTATGGCATGCATAGCTGCTCATGGGTGATGGTTTATTGCATGCACAGAATTTCCCAGTTCAGCATCCATCACATCAGACCTGCTGAGTGAGCTCCTTCGTTATTGCACAGGATGGCTATGTCCACACAGTGTAGAAGAGAGTTTGTGTTACACAGAGTAATGGCAGGCAGGTTATCACAAGAGTCTCTATGGAGGTTGGTGGTCAGCCTGGGATTAGTGACCATCAGAAGTCCCAGCTCCCAGAAGGCTGCCTGGATATGGTTCCAGGTTCCAGGAGTAAAGTAGCCAGCAATAGCAGTGGCTCCAGTGGCAGCAACAACCTTCAGGGCAGCCCACTGGCCAATATTCCTGGATGGCATGACATTGACATTAGCCAGGTTTTTAATGGCAACAATGGCACCAGGTGCCAGCAGAAGCTTCTCCTAACAGAAACTTCTGTTTGGGTTTTTGATGCAGATGCCACCACCTTTCCTTTTGTAGATGTACGGTTCCATTTGGAAGTCAAGGTTGGTGACACCTACATGAGTTCTTGCTGTAAGGAATTTAAAGACATCCTCCTCCTCCATTCAAAGTATCCAGGCATTGTGAAAGTTTCTTTTTAAATTACAATAGGAACCCAGAACAATGCTGTATAGAACCCTCTCTAAGCTGTGTGGAAAAGCTAAACACAGTTATTTTAAATTCCCTATCTGATAACCCCTAAGTTTGTGCCATATCTCAATCTGGTTCTAATGCTTGCTTTGTCCATTCAAACTGTATTTTTTCTTGCCTTTGGGAGGCCTTGTAATTTTGCTGTTGTTGAAAGGTGAATATAATATGTATGAACAATTAGAACTCAGGTAAACAGGCCTCTAGTGTGAGGATTTATGTTAATCTTTGCTCTAGCTATAGGTGCTAGAACCTTCAAATTCCTTTAGTGTCCTTGTTTTACTTTCTTCCTTGACATTGGGCTTCCCTAAGTACACCTCCTTAAGAAGAGTCTGCTCTATGCAGGGCTGACAGGTTAAAAGGTTGTTAGACTGGATCCCTGTTGGTGTGGTGGTGTGGCTGAGGTGGAGCATTCAATAATCTTTCAGTGAAATTTCAGTGTTTTATTGGCCTTTGTCCTTGGATTGTGACCTTCACAAGTGTTTCTCTAGTGGTTTAGCTCTCCCACATTGTCCTGTACTCTCTTCCCCCGCTGCAGCCTTCTCAGTCTATTTCCTTGAAGCTCTGATCCCCGTTACCTATGTTTTGGTTTTCATTTTTCAATCCTGGAGTAGGGGTAATTCTCTCCATCAGCTGGGTTAAAGATATAAAAAAGTACTTTCCCCAAGAGAGTAGTCCTTCATTATAATTAAAAGTGATTGATTTATTTCAAATTTATTTCACAGTAATTACTATTCCTCTCCCTTTGCTAGCCACAGTGATCCTTCTTGGATCTTCACAGGGAGAACCTAGTAGAGATGTTAGAATTAAAGCCCATTTACCCGAATTACTGCTCTGGTGCCCCTACCAGTCAGTTTATGGCTCCAGCAGTTTTCACTCCAAGTCAGCAAGTCTCACTTGTGTCTCTCTGGATAAACCTGACTCTTTAGGTTTCCAGGTCACAATTAGCCTAATGAGTTCAAGGATGAGCATGAATTTTTAGTTTGTCCAGTTTCTTCTTGTTATGAGAATGGCAGTGACAATTTTTATGTTCTTTACGTGTCAAAACTGAAAGCATACTGGCATAAGAACAGGCATATAGGTTAATGGAACAGAATAGAGACCAGAAATAAGCCCATGTCTCTATGGTCAATTAATATTTGACAAAGGAGTCAAGAGCATACAATGGAGTAAAGATAATCTATTCAATAAATGGTGAGAAAATTGGACAGGTACATGAAAAAATGAAAATAGACCACCAACTTACACCATACACAAGAATAAACTCAAAATGGATAAAAGACTTAAATGTAAGTCACAAAAATGCTAAAAGAAAACTTAGGCAGAAACATCTCAGACATGTCTTGTAGAAATATTTTTGCTGACATATCTCCTAGGGCAAGAGAAACAAAGAAAAAAATAAGCAAATGGGACTACATAAAACTAAAAGCTTCTGTACAGCAAAAGAAATAATCAACAAAAGGAAAAGGGAACCCACTGTATGGGAGAACATATTCACTAATGATACATCTGATAAAGGGCTAATTTCCAAAATATATAAAGAACATATACACCTTAACACCAGGAAGACAAACAATCCAATTTAAAAATGGGCAAATAATCTGAATAGACACTTCTCCAAAGAGGACATATAGATGGCTAATAGACATATGAAAAATGCTCAACATCACTAATCATCAGAGAAATGCAAATTAAAACCACAATGAGATATCACCTCACACCTGCCAGAATGGCTACCATCAATGAATCAATAAACAATGAGTGCTGGTGAGGATGTGGAGAAAAAGGAACCCTGTGCGTTATTGGTGGGAATGCAGACTGCTGCAGCCACTGTGGAAAACAGTGTGGCGTTTCCTAAAAAAAAAATTAAAATTGAACTGCTTTAACACTCAGTGATTCCACTTCTGGAAATATATCCTAAGAATCCTGAGACACAAATTTGAAAGAATATATGCCCCCCTATGTTGATTGGTTGCCCCACGCAGACTGCTGTTCAGTCCTTTGGTCATCCATCACTAACCCCCCTGCTGGCCTGGTCGCCCTACGCAGCCTGCTGTTCAGTTGTTTGGTCATCCTTCACTAATTCCCCTGCCAGCCTTGTCGCCCTATGCAGCCTGTGTTCGGTTGTCCATCCAGTTGTTTCAGTCGTGACAGCCCCTGGCTTTTTATATATTAGGATAGCAATCCCAATCACTGTTGTTTCATGAAAATTTCCTCATAGGTTACATTATTTATAACCCTATTAATCAAGAGAATGTTTGTTATTTATTTGGGATATTAATATATTTATTTAAATAACTCATGATATCTGGAAAATAATTAAGTTCACCATTTCACTGTATATTTATGAATCTATTTGTTCTGGTTTCTTGACCTAAAATATTTTGAAAATCACATGTAGAGTACAATTTCATGATTATTTTGACTACTGAAACCTCTTTAGAATAAAGGGAAAGTACTGTTGCTGATGAGGTTTAGAATATGCTCTCCCAAAATATGGCACTTTGGCACTTTGAGTGTATTGAGCTGAAGGAATTTTGGAAGCAGCAAGGCCTCCTTACCCTTCTCCCTGTAGCAGGTCATTGAACTCTCATGCAAGAGGTGCACCCCCATCTCTGATAGTGAATGAATAGGTTTTGCTAAGTTTCCCCTAGTTTCCTACATTAGCTTGAACAATTTTTGCCCTATCTCATTTTTCCATGACTTATCATTCTTCATCAAATATAGGATAAAAACACTCAGGTTATGAAGGCTCTCACGTCACATAAAATTGCTATTAAATAAATTTGTATGCTTTTTATTGTTAATCTGTCTATTGTTATAGAAATTCAGCCAAGAACCTAGACGGGTAACAGGAAAAATATTTTTCCTTCCCTATATTATAAATAAAGAAAGTTTTATTTTTATCTTATTTTTGGTTTGTATGAGATGGTCACTTACAAAGGTTATAATAAGCCATCAATATTATCCAAGTTTAAATGATCATTATTTTGGCATATTATACTGAAGGATTTCCTCTTCTGATACCTTGTTTCTTATTTCAGGCCAATTGTGGGTAAGAAGAGATGGGGTCATTTTGTCTAGGGCAGGCTGTAGTTTCAATCACCAATCCTGAGAAGTAGGTGCCCTTGTATGATTCAATCACCTTGGATCTTTCTGGCATTGCTCTGTTGATACAGACTTAAATAGAAATAAATTTAAATGGATCTGTATTCTTTTTTTTTATAGCCCTCATTTTTCTTTTTTTTTTAATTTAATAAATATTTATTGTTTGGATTATTACAATTGTTCCTCTTTTTTCCCCCATAGCTCCCCTCCACCCGGTTCCTAGCCCAACCTCTGCCCTTACTCCCCCCCCCCGCCCCCCACTGTGCTCATACATAGGTGTATGATTTTTGTCCAGTATCTTCCCGCACTCCCACACCCCTTTCCCCCTGAGAATTGTCAGTCCACTCCCTTTCTATGCCCCTGATTCTATTATATTCACCAGTTTATTCTGTTCATCAGATTTTTTTATTCTCTTGATTTTTACATTCACTTGTTGATAGATATGTCTTTGTTGTTCATCATTTTTATCTTTACCCTTTTCTTCTTCTTCCTCTTCTTAAATAATACCTTTTAGCATTTCATATAATACTGGTTTGGTGGTGATGAACTCCATTAGCTTTTTTTTTTTATCTGTGAAGCTCTTTATCTGCCCTTCAATTCTGAATGATAGCTTTGCTGGGTAGAGTAATCTTGATTGTAGGTTCTTGCTATTTATCACTTTGAATATTTCTTGCCACTCCCATCTGGCCTGCATAGTTTCTGTTGAGAAATCAGCTGACAGTCATATGGGTGCTCCCTTGTAGGTAACTAACTGTTTTTCTCTCGCTGCTTTTAATATTCTCTCTTTGTCTTTTGCCCTTGGCATTTTAATTATGATGTGACTTGGTGTGGTCCTCTTTGGATTCCTTTTGTTTGGGGTTCTGTGCGCTTCCTGGACTTGTAAGTCTATTTCTTTCACCAGGTAGGGGAAGTTTTTGGTCATTATTTCTTTAAATAGGTTTTCAGTATCTTGCTCTCTCTCTTCTTCTGGCACCCCCATAATTCTGATGATGGTATGCTTGAATTTGTCCCAGAGGCTCCTTACACTATCTTCATATTTTTGGATTCTTTTTGCTTTTTACTTTTCCGGTTGGGTGTTTTTTGCTTCTTTGTATTTCAAATCTTTGACTTGATTCTTGCGATCCTCTAGTCTGCTGTTGGGTCTCTGTATAATATTTTTTATTTCAGTCAGTGTATGCTTAATTTCTAGTTGGTTCTTTTTCATATCCTTGAGGGTCTCGCTAAATTTACTGGCCTTTTCTAGAAAATTCTTGAGTAACTTTATAACCGTGGTTTTGAACTCTATATCCAGTTGTTTGCTTTCCTCCATTTTTTTCATTTGTGATCTGTTTCTTTGTCTCTGCATTTTGGTTGATTCCCTGAGTTGATAGAGTGGCTTTGTGTGCTAGGTGTGCTATAGGGCTCAGTGGCTCAGCCTCCCCAGTTACCTGAGGTGGACACTCTTGGTGCACCCCTTTGTGGGCTGTGTGCACAGTCCTGTTGTAGTTAAGTCTTGATTGTTGTTGGTATCACTGGGAGGAATTGACCTCCAGTACAACTGGCTGTGAGGATTAGCTGTGTCTACGCTGGGAGAACTTCTGTGCTGGAGACACCCTTATGAGATAATACTTGCAAAAGCCTCTGTGCTCAGCTTGTATGGGGCGGAGTCTCAGGGCAGAGCAGACAGCATTGGTTTCCCATCAGCCCTGCCCTAATAGGCCCCTGTGTCTCAGTGTCCCTTGGTAATCGCTGCAAGCACCTCTGAGAGAAAGCCACCCTTGAGTTCTGTTCACTGCCAGACAGTCCAGTTTCTCCCCGAATGAGTCTGGGTCCCCAGAGTCTCGCCCAGATCTGGAGTTCAGTGCAGTTGGGAGCTTTTGTCTCCCTCCTGCTTGAGAAAGCCAGCTGCATACTCAGTTGCCCACCCTCTCCGCATGTGTACACCTCAGTACTTCTGCCTTCCGCAGTTCCTCTGAGTCTCAGTGTGCTTTTCTCTTTTCTGACAGTCCAGTTTCACCCCGTATGAGTCTGGGTCCCCAGAGTTTTGCCTGGAACTGGAGTTCAGTGCAGTTGGGAGCTTTTGGTTCCCTCCCGCTTGAGAAAGCCAGCCATGCACTCAGTTGCCAGTCTTCTCCATGTGCGCATCTCAGTACCTCTGCCTCCTGCAGCTCCTCTGAATCTCAGTGTGCTTTTCTCTTTCCTTCTAGTTGTAGAATTTCCACTCAGCCAGCCTTCCTGTAGTTCTGGATGATGTCCGTTTTGTCTTTTAGTTGTAGTTTTGAAATTGTTGTGTGAGGCAGCAGTTTAGGTGTTTACCTATGCCGCCATCTTGGTTTCTCCTATAGTCCTCATTTTTCAGTATATCTGGATCTGTATTCTTCATGGAAGTAAACTAAAACCCTGAAATTCTGTAGGGCAATGAAGAATTCATTTGTGAAACTTATTCTTCTGGCTGCTGTTTATGAAAAGTATAAACTAATTGTGATTTCTCACTTGTTGCAATGAAATGAAATACTACAAAAAGGCTCTAAACTATTTTATCAGTCTGAGAAACCCCTGGGTAGGTATCTGACTTGCCTATGTGGAGTTTGTGAGATTTCTCGCAGTCAGTTTAATCTCCCACTCTCTCAAAACTATTTCACTTTCTCTTCTCTAAAACCTCTAATATCTCCTTCTTCCTCATCCTTAACTGATGGCCTTGTTTCTTATTTCATGGAAAAAAATACCAATATGCCAACCTGTATTTGTAATCATGCATCCTCTATTCCAAGCATGTCAAACTCACGGTTTGTGGGCCTCATGTGGCCCACAACCAATATTTTTGTGGCCCAGCCAATATAATGGTATGTAAGAAATGTTTTAATAAAAATGTTGTAACTTAATTTTTACAATATCCTGTTATACATAATTATTAATAACGAACTACAATGTTTGATAATGACTGATTACTATAATCATGTTGCATTCATTTCCCTTACGCACCTTACATGCAGGCACACCATTTCTCTTCATTAATACTAGCAGCAAATATTTTAGCAGCCGATTGCCACATCATTAGTCTTGGACAGACTTGTTTGGTGTGCACAACAGAAAATATTTTGCTTTCAGAGAACAAGAAAAAAGGCTTTATTTGCTTTACACTTATTAATTCATGCAATTATTCAGTGTCTGGTAAGTTAATGTTCAAGAAAAAATATTAATTTTTATTAAAATGTTCTATTATTTTATGTTAATGATTACTCATTTATTTTAGCCCTTTGTATTCAGCATGTCTCTATTGAAATAAACTTATGTTTCTATGAAAATTGAAGCTTTTGTTTTTTGTAGCCCACATAAACTTAAACCTTGTTTATTTGGCCCATGTTAGCTTTTGAGCTTGACATGCTTGCTCTATTCCCTCCTGTAGTTAACTCTTTTGGGTCATCCTTGGACCTAAGGTAACTACTGCCTTTTATCACCTCTCACTTGCTTGAAAACTTGGCTAATGCAGTTGTTCCCTCTCTCTTCCATGAAAATAAATAAATAAATAAATAAAGGACAAAAACTCAACTTGAATTTGCATCTCCTTCAGTTTCATTTTCCATTTCTTTCTCCTCTTTACAGCCAAACCTCTCAAAAAGAATTGTCTCTACTTATTGTCTACATTTCCTGCTTTCCTGCACTCTCTTGAACCTACTTCGGTCTGCCTCCTGCCTCTTTCTCTCCGTAAGAATTTTTTTCCAAGGTCACCAGTAAGGTCCATGCGGCCAAATCTGGGCAATACTAAAACTGGGCAACTTGCAGTTTTGCCTCACCTATAAGCAGCTTTTGGCCTAAGAATAGCTTTTGACACAAATGACCATCTCTTTCTTCTTGAAACACTTCCTTCCTCCACACCAAGGCCCTCCTTGCTCTTGATTGTCTTCTGTCTTGCTAGCTACCCCTTCCCAGTTGTCCATGTGGAATCTGGCTCTGCCTTACCTTGATAACGTGTGAGTCAGGCTGTCTCAGAAACTATTTTGTTCTCTATGTATATTCACTTCCTAGGCAATGTCATTCATTTCCAAGGCTTTCATGCAATCTCTGTAAAAATTCTAAAATTATTATCTGCCTGTTCCACACAGATATCTGCAAATACCTAAAACATAGATTGTCCCAAACTGAACTCTTAAACTTCCTCCTCAAGCCACCCCATTGTATACATTTTAGTATTATTATTTGCCAGCTACTAAATGCCAAAGACAGAAAGGTGGTTTTCAAACCATTTTTAATAATTAAATTTTGTTTTTAAAAGTATACTATGATAGAGTTTCCCCAATGTGAACTCTGCCTGTTTAAGTGAAACTTTCTCTTATTTGAAGGTGATGAGAACTAATGTAATAATGTAGGACTTTTTCTTCCTCTTTCTTTTTCAAGCAAGAGACATTGAGTCTATTATTTGGGCTGTGTATGGAAGTGGGCTCAGTCAGAACCTGGGTTCCAGATTGCAGCTTAGGGCAGGCTAGTTTATCTGGAACATTAAAAAATGATTGTAGCTTAGCCAATGCATTTTGGGGAATACATTAATTATGCAACGTGCCATTTATCTTTAGTGTGGTTGCTACTTTTCTATAGAATTTAAGTAAAAATGTAAACAGTAATATATAACTTGAATATTGTGTCTCTACCTACAAGTATGCATCTACAAAATCATGTTTCTTTAGCATGTGTGGAATAACTGTCACCATGAGACTGTTGCTGCATTGCCCAACACTAAACTCCCTCTGAAGTTTCAATGGCCCCACCCATTTAATCTATTCAGTCTGTGGATACTTGTTTTGGCTAGCTCAGTAGAGACACTATTTTTCTCAAGCAAATGAATCCTTATTTCAAAACCGTGTGTGTGTGTGTGTGTGTGTGTGTGTGTGTGTGTGTTCGCAGAGAACCTTGTGAGTAGTAAAATATTTCTCAATACCAGAAAAATACTCATGACTTTCTAAGAGGCTATTTGCTATTTTAGAACACCAACCTCAATACAGAAAGTAGAGATGGCAGTTTATTTGATGTTGGTAATTTATTTTTCTTCTGAAAAATTGCCCTAACTAAAAAGAAAAATCATAAAATAGCAGTTGTATTTGAACATTGTTAGTGTTACTTTTGATTATTCTTACATCACTCATTAAGTACTTCAAAGTGAAGTTCATAACCACAATTACTTTCTACTCTCTTCTCTGCACTACACTGTACCATTCCCACACTTGAATGGTGTTTTTCAAATCAAGCTGGCATGTTTGCTTTCCTAGAATAGCAGTAACAGGAATGTCTGAGAGAAAATGTGTATGGAGACAAGCATAAACCGTCATATTTCTCATACTCTTATTTTGTTTTATAGCAAAGGTGGAAATTTATTGAAGAACAAATACAGACTCCCACATGGGGAAGGGGAAAGAATCTCACAGCACAGACTCCCATGTGGGGAGGGGGAAAGAGTTCCTCATACTCTAGTCTTTATAACAAAGCTATCATTAGTCTCTGTAGGCTTCACCTATTTTTCTAATTATAATGTCAGCCCTCTGAAGCAACACTTGTGTGTTTGAAGTAACTTTTTTTTGGTTGAGTCCTGATACAATGAGTTGTAAGACACACTTAAAATGTTTTTTTCAACAAAAAATCTATCTCACTGAATAACCTTGTCAAAGCACAGCAGGAGCGCTGCACAAGCTCTGCTCAGCACTGCGGCTCTGAGTTGCTCTGAGTCATGTATTCCTCTAAATTCTTCCCGACTATGCCAGGGCAGGTTCCTTCTGGAACCCTGCCCACTGTACTAACTGTTGGGAACTTAGTCCAAGTTCCGCCTTTATCTTCTGCTCACTAGTTACAGGTATTGAATACAAGCCCCTCTGCCTAGGAACTGGACCTTCTTGGATGCCGGGTCTTAGATGGAGAAGCTATGAGAAGTTGTGGGTATATAAGAATGAGTCTTTATTGCAGAAGCCAGTGGCCATATAGCCATCAGACAACACAGTCCTTCACAAACAAAGTCCATACAGTGTCCCAATCAGGCAGCTCTATACTGGCTGGTAAATACATACCTTTCCCACACAGTAGTAGCAGTCTGTGTACCCACAGCTATTATCTGAGCAGCTGCATGCTGCCCTCTAGACTTACTGCCTCACATCATAGTGGTACCTAAGCTCTCTGGCTCAGCAGCTTCTCCTGTCTCCCCTGCCCAGCACACTGGCTGGTCTCTGTAGCCTCACATAGTAACTACCTCTGAGGTTCTCTCTCAGCTCACTGACTAGTTAATATGGTAGCTATATCTGAGCTCTCTATGAACTCCATCTCTCAGTTCCATCTCTCCAGCTTCGTCTTCTTTATATTCCTCCCATCTGCTCTCTAGCCTTTTCCCTCTGCCCAGCTACTCTTTCTAGCTGGTCAATAACAGGTATATTACTATTTAGACAAAAGAGGGCTCTAGTTAACAGTGACATCAATCATTTGGGTTATAAAAGGGCACAGCGTACTATGAGATTGCTATGGTCTTACAGCTGTGTATGGTTTCTTAGCCTAGAGTGGCCTTGGACAGTCTGGTGTATTGACAAGGCCTCTGTGCTTTAATTGGCCTTGACTACTAGGCATCTCTGGCGTGGTTCCACAAACCTTTAAAATAAAAAGAACATGAATGTACACTAAAATATTGATTCTTATTGGAGATGTAGAGGAAGAGGAAGCTTATAAAGACAGACAGGCTTGGCCAGGAAGGGAGGAGATCAGAATCTTACTATCCACAAAGAGAGAGGAAGATGTTCCCAGAAGGAGTTAGCAATATGTCACATGTATCTGAGAGTTCAGAAAATTAATGACTGCAAAACACCATTTGATTTCAACCAAAAAAATTGGTATCTTCAGTGAAAGCAGTTTTAGTCAGGTCTTCAGGAAACATTTGGAACTCAGCTAAGAATTGGAGAAAAAGAGGATGTTAGAAAGTAGAAAAATCTAGTGTAGAGAAGTTCGTAGAGAACTGTTAAGAAGTTGGGCTGGGAAGGAGGGAGAGGAGAAAGTAGCAGAATTAAGATGTAGGGCTGGGGTTGATATCACAAAATTATCCTATCTAATAAAGAGGGAATATGCTAATTAACCATCACTCCGTCACAAAGATGGCTGCACCCATAGCTGAGGCCAACTTCCCATAAGGAGCCTTAACAAGCAATCAGCAGGGACCTGAGGCTATGCCCTCCCCCGCCCCCGTGGGGCTTGACATGGGACCTCAAGGTGCGCTTCCTGTCCTGGTGCTGGGCTAGGGGACCTCAGGCTGCTCCCCCGTCCCAGCACCAGGCCAGGGGACCTCAGGCTGCGCCCCCCACCTGGCAGGGCTTGATAGGGGACCTCAGGCCATGTTCCCCACCAGGTGGAACTTGACAGGGGACCACCAGGTGGGACTTGACAGGGGACTTCAGGCCGCGCTCCCCACCCCGGAAGCAGGCCGGGGGACCTCAGGCCACACCCCCCACCCCAGCACTGAGCCAGGGGATCTGAGGCTGTGCCCCCCCCTGCCTGGCGGGGCTTGACAGGGGACCTCAGGCCATGCCCCCCACCCAGCGGGGCTTGACAGGGGATCTCAGGCTATGTCCCACACCTGGCGGGGCTTGATGGGGGACCTCAAGGCACACCCCCCCACCCCGGTCTGGGCTGGGGGACCTCAGGCCATGCCCCTCGTCCTGGCACCAGGCCAGGGGACCTGAGGCTATGTTCCCTGCCCTTCGGGGCTTGACAAGGGTGGGACTAGCCAGGTCTGGATCTATCCCAATGGGGGCGGGGGGGGGGGCCAGGGGGGGCGGCCGGGTCTGGGTCTCATGTGATTTTGAGGTGCATGTGGGTGGACAGGGACTTGACTCTGGGTCCCGTGGTGTGCCCCAGACTCTGACTGGAGGAAGGTTTTCATATACATTTTACTAATTTTCTTTCATCTCTGACACTTCTATTATAGAGAAAAGGCAAATAGCAATATTAAATTATTTCCTCTAATTAATCCCCTTTTAATGTACACAAATTTCGTGCACTGGGCCACTAGTTAAACATAAGAGACATTACAGAGCTTGTTTAAGTACAGAAAAGAAGGATTCAGAAGATAGGAAAGATTGAAGACTGAGGTGAGAGAAAGGAATGTGATTCAGCAGGAGACCCTCAGTTGGCAGAGTGGATGGGATCAGGTGAGATTTATTTTTTATAGGAGAGGAACCAAACATCATTGTGACAGAAGCCAGAAAGGATTAAGAGGTGACAAAGATAAAAGTGGAGTAGATCCTTAGTATCTATGTTAGGACTGCACATTTGTACACATTGCTATTTGCTCTTTCTGATATGCCCAATTTCCTCCCTCCATGTACACATATACTCATACCCTTATTTCCACACAGAGCTCAAAGGTCATTCCCAGACAGCCTTCCTTGGCAAGTATGTGCAATTTTCTTTGGAAGTTTCTCCTGGTGCTCACAGATGCTCCCTGTGCATACTTGGTCCTGCAATAGGCATTCACTTGTCAGTTTCCTCCTTCAGATTGGGGTAAAAAAAAGCACATCTTATCTATCTTTATATCTCAGAGACTATTGTATATGAGGAACCTCATCTGTATTTGTCAAATCAATGATCAATACATTTAATTGAAATGAATTGTCACAGACATACCTCCTCTAAACAATGATTGGCAGGTAATCTCTCTGTCCTTTCCTGCTGCAAATCTCTGCTCCTGGCTTGATTCACTTTTAATCATCTCTGTCCTGCAGCTCTTATTCTCTAGGAGCTTGTTTTTATTCCAAGTTTTAGGAATGCAGCTTCATCCATCCTCTTTCTTCATTACAAAAAGCCACCCTAAGTAACAGATTTTTTTCATTAAATATTACAGCTTAATGGAGAAATGCAGAATGTGCAGAACAAGAATCAGTACAAAGTGTGATATAAAAAAAAACAAAACAACTTAAAGTCTCATTGACAATCAATTCTTATTCTAGGGAAACTCTCACGGCTATCTTTTTCATGAGAACACAGGCTGCCACCCTGGTCAGGGGCTGCTCAATCATTATCCCTCCTCAGAATTCCTTTTCTACTTTTCTCCCATGCCATGGCACTCACTCCTCCCTACAAGGACTGTGGTAAGCAGAATATGGTCCCTCCAAGGTGTCCATGTCTTAATCTTCAGAACCTACAAATATGCTATGTTACATGACAAAGGTAATTCATGTTACAAATCAGCTGGCCTTAAGGAGAGTGTCCTGAATTATTCAGAGAGATCCAACATAATCACAGGGCCTTTGAAAGTGAAAAAGGTAACAGCAATGTCAGTAAGACTCCACTGGCTGCTGCTGGCTTTGAAGATGGAAGGAGCCACAACCAAGAAATGCTGGTGGCCTCTAAAAGCTGGAAAAGGGAAGAAAATTAATTCTACTCTTGAATCTCCAGAAAGAGACTCAGCTCTCCTGACATCTCAACTTTAGTCCCCTAAGAGCCATGTTGGCTTTCTAATTTACAGAACTATAAGGTAATACATTTGTGTTGTATTAAGCCATTAACTTTTTAAAAACAATTTGCTATTACAACAAACAAACCACATATACAAGGACCAAGATAACAAACCCAAATTCATTTTGATATGACATATTGTAATTTCTTTGACTCAAAATTTGCTATAGGCCAAGTCTTGAGACTTTCCTTTGCCAAATTAAAAATAATATTAACTGACTTTCCTTTATAAAATAGCCATTTATCCCTGAGATGAATTGAAATGAGCTCTCTGATGCTCAGGCCCCCTTATATTTATGACGTCTCTTTAAAAAAATTTATTGTTGAGAATATTAAAGATGTCTCCCTTCCTCCATCCCCCGATTCCCCTTCTCCATCAGGTTCCCACCATGCCTCAAGCCTTCAACAACCTATTGTCTATAATCATAGGTAATGCATATCTATACTAATAAAAGGGTAATATGCAAATTGGTCATGATGCCCTCACAATAACAACCAAACAGCAGGCTTCTTGGGGCGATGAGGCCAGCAGGGGTTAGCGAGGGACAAGCACATGACTGACCAGCAGGCTGCTTGGGGTGACCAGGCCAGCAGGGGGGGCACTAAAGGGCAACCAGGCTGGTGGTGGGGGGGTAGCAGTTAGGGGAGACCAGGCCGGCAGAGGGGGGCAGTTGGGGGTGACCAGGCTGGCAGGGTGGGCAGTTAGGGGCAATCAGGCAGGCAGGCAGGTGAGCAGTTAGGAGGCAGCGGTCCCAGATTGTGAGAGGGATGTCCGACTGCCAGTTTTGGCCCGGATTGGAGAGGGTATAGGCTGGGCTGAGGGACACACACACACACTAGTGCATGAATTTTGTTCACCAGGCCTCTAGTTTATATATATAAAAGCCTAATATGCAAAGTGTCCCCTTGGGAGTTCGACCAACCAAAAGTTCGATCGCTTGCTATGATGTGTGCTGACCACCAGGGGGTGGTGTGGAACGAAGGAAGGCCCCAGTCAGCAGGGAACAACCAGGGAAGGGAGGCCCCAGCCAGCAGCCAGCAGCCACTAGGGACCCTACCCAGGCACGAATTTTGTGCACTGGGCATCTAGTATGCATATACTAGTAAGTCCTTTGGTTAATTTCTTCTTGCCCACCCTCCCCCCTTCCCTTTGATATTAGTTAGTTTGTTCCAAGTTTCCATGCCTCTGGTTCTATTTTATTCTTCAGTTTATTTTCTTCCTTGTTCATTTATTTTGATTTTTAGGTTCAATTGTTGGTAGAGACATATTTAATGCCATTTATTGTTCATCTTTTTCATATATATATTTTCTTCTTCTCACTAACTGCTTTCCTCTTGCTGTTTTTAAGATTTTCTCTTTGTCTTTAACCTTTGGCATTTTAATTATGATGTGTCTTGGTGTGGGCCTCTTTGGGTTCCTCTTATTTGGGACTCCATGCTTCCTGGACTTATAAGTCTATTTCTTTCACCAAGGAGAGGTTTCTGTCATTATTTCCTCAAATAGGTTTTCAATATCTTGCTCTCTCTCTTCTCCTTCTGTTACCCCCGCAATGTCAATGTTGGTATGCTTGAAGTTGTCCAGAGGCTCCTTACACTATCTTCATATTTTTGGATTCTTTTTTATTTTTGCTCTTCTGATTGGGTGTTTTTGCTCCCTCACATTCCAAATCTTTGATTTGATTGTCAGAATCATCTTCTTTACTATAGAAACCCTTTATTTCAATTAGTGCATTCTTAATTTCTGATTGGTCCTTTTTCATGTCTTTGAAATTCTAACTAAGATACTTGAAAGTCTCACTAAGTCCATTGAAGCTCTTTTTGAGTCCCTTGAAGCTCTTGTTAAGTTCCTTGAATAACATTATAACCATTGTTTTGAACTCTGTATCCAGTAGTTTGCTTGCTTCCATTTCTTTCATTTGTGACATATTTCTTTGTCTCCACATTTTGCCTGCTTCCCTGTGTTTGTTTCTATGTATTGGATAGAGCTGCTATGTCTCTTGGAATTGGTAGGGCGGCCTTGTATAGTAAATGTCCTATAGGGCCCAGGGGCTCAGCCTCCCCAGTCACCTAAGCTGGGCATTCTAGGTGCACCCCTGTGTGGGCTGTATGCACAGTCTTGTTGTAGTTGAGCCTTGACTGCATTTGGCATCACTGGGAGGAATTGACCTCCAGGCCAATTTGCTGTGAGGACCAGCTTTTACTCTAGTGGAAGAGCTTCTGTGCAGGAGGCATCCTTATGGAGCAGGACTTGCTTCAGTGGGGCTTTGGTGTTTACTGAGTCTGCCCTTAAGTGTGTTGCTCTTGGATGTGTAGAGTTGTGATCTGGTTTGTTCTGAAACTGTTTTCCAGGTGCATTTGCTTTGGGGCCTCCTAGGAGATACAAAGTTAGCCACTGCCTAGGGCCACCAGTCAGGAGCTTCAGAGAGATCTACAGATGGTTGCTACTTGTGTTGAGCTTGGAAGTGTCTTGGTGAGGCCAAGCTCTTTCAGGTCTCTTATTGATAGGTATGTGGCACACTGAGTTCAGCTGCTACTTGTTTGGGAGAATTTAGGAAAGTCTGAAGCCCGATGCCATGACAGGCCATTCATATGGAAAAGCCACTGCAAACAACTTGGCTGGGGCTGCAAATTGGATGAATTGGGGTCTCAGGGAATCACCAGGGCAGAGTGAATAGTATGAGTCAGGCTGATGGAAACTCAGATATGGCTGCCAAGCAGGGGGGAGGTTTCAGAATAGGAATAATGACCCTTGCAAGCACCCCTGTCTGGGAGAAAACCACCCCTAAGTTCTTGCTCTGATGCCAGACAGTCCAGTTCTGTGCCATATATCCCTGAATTTCCCCAACCCATTGCTCAGTGCTGAAGCTCCGAGGGAGCAACTCCATGTAAATTTGGGCACTACCCTTTAAAAAGAACTGTCTGGGTCTCCATGTCACTCAGCCACAATCCCCGCTGGTTTCTATAGCCCAAAGTTATGGAGACTTCTCTTCCTATCACTGGAACCCCAGGCTGGGGGTCTGGTGTGGGCCTGGGAACCCTTGTTCCTCATAGGAGGCCTCTGCAGCTGAGATATCCCTCCTGATTAAAAAAACGCCACACATGGGGGATGGACCAGCCTGTTCCATGTCTCTGCCCCTCCTACTAGTCTCCATGTACTTTCTTCTTCTCTAATTGTAGAACTTCTATTCATCCACCTTTCTGGCAGTTCCAAATGATGGTTGTTCCGTATTTTAGTTTTAATTTTGATGTGTTTGTGGGAGGTAGCATGTGCCCACATTTACCTATGCCGCCACCTCTTTATTTATAACATTTTTTCATTTCTATAGTTAATACACTGTTTAATGTATGACTCTAGAAATAATATTATCCCTCTTCCAGGAAGGCATTAAAATGTATTCATGTGACAAGACAAGGGTGCCGACTCTGACCACTGTTGTTCAACAGCGTTTTGGAAGTCCAAGCCAGAGCAATCAGTTAAGAGAAAGAAATAAAAGTCATCCAAATTGGGAAGGAAGAATTAAAAGTGTCACTTTTGAGGAGAGAAGATGGTTGCCGACAGGAAGGCAGACTGCAAGATAGTGTGTGAGTGAGGAAACAAAGGGAGAGTGTGTGGTTGCACGGGGAGTGTTCGTTGGTGAGATGAGGGACAGCTATACTCCAGGAGACTGTGGGGGACTGCTGGACAGGGCTCCCCTGACTGGGCAGCCCCCACTGCTGCTGGGTTCCCTCCCAGAGCAACCGGCTCGGATGTGGAGACCGCCATCTTGAAGGGGAAAGTGGATGTTATCAGACGCCTGAAAAGCCCGGGGAATCTACAGCTATGGCACTCACAGAACAGCTGAGAACCTGAGAACACCGGTCCCCAATTGGCGCAAGCACGAGGATTCAAAGGAGCTCTATACTCCCTCACAGAAAGGTCAGATTTTGCCTGGGATACAGTGAGGTTTGTGATCCCGGCAGGAGAGAGAAATGCGCGCACTGCGGGAGCTGGAGAACCTGGGGAAGTCTGCACCTAGAAAAATCTGTGGCCGTTGGTGCTGGCGTGATCTGTGAATGTGGAAGGGGGTACTCAGAGCTGCTAACAGAAGGAAACTCTAAAAAGCAACCCATTTTGATCTGGACACAAAAGGACAGCCTAAAAATTTTAAAAGTGTGCCGGCTGCTTAGACCCAAGGGGGAAAAAAGACTGCACAGACTTGCGTGCAGCCCTGGAGTTCACACACTTATTCTGGCTTTTTTTTTTTCTTTCTTTTTCCTCTTTAAATCCTTGCTTCTGATTACTAAGCCCAATACATAGGATCACCCAATTGGGGACACCCTAAGAGACTGCAGGGGAAAGTTGTTTTTCTGGAACCTGGAGATCAGAGCAGGGAATAACCATCAGAGAGCCAGCTCTGGGGCAACCCACTCCCACAAACTAGTATTAAGTGCCACAGGGAAAACAATATCTAAACACTAGCTAGGGAGGACCTATAGACCCAGAGGTCAATCCAGAAGCACTGCCACACAGGGGTTGAATCACAAATTGACTCTTGTGTAAACACAAATAAAGGAATACAAGAAATAGAGACGTACTGTACCGCCTGCTTAAAAATCAGGACTGGCTTACAACACTGAGGAGCAGTGGAACTCAGGAAACTTCAATACTGTCCTGACTATGAAACAGGCATGCCAAACAGAACAGTAGAGGAAGTGAGTGACCTTCACTACTGCACATTTATTTTTTTCATCTTTTATTTAAGAAACTATTTTTTTTCTTTTTTCCTCACTTGATTTTACCTTTTTAATTATTACATTTTTATTTTCAATCAGTATTATTACTACTGCTATTTTACCTTTTTTTTAAGTGTCATTTTCTTTTCTTTTTATTTTACTTTGGGATTAGTGTTCTACATTCTATTTTCATCTTTCCTTTAGCATCATTTTACTCTATCTCAACTTCACCTTTTTGCCAACAATCTCTTCCTCACTTTTCCCCTTTTGTTGTCCTGTTTCTCTTACCCTATTCCTGCTTTAGATTTTCCCTATTCCTTCTTTTTAACCCCTGTTAAAATTTCACCCTACTTATATATCTAATTTCCAATCCCCTGCTCCAAATCCATACACACCTCTTTCTTCTCTTTCTTCACTATCCAAAAAAAATTTTTTTATCTCTCTGTCCTTTGTTGTTGTTTGCTTGAGTGTTGATTATATCGATTTTTATGCTTGTATGTGAGATTGTTTTGCTTATTCTTTTTGTTTTGTTTTTTGCTTCTGTTTTCCCTCGCCTCGCTTGATATTAGTTGTTGTTTGTAGTTTGCATTCATCACCAGGTACTTGTTGCTGTCATTTGTTGGGATTAGTTGCTATTCTATTGGAGTTTTCTCCCCATATATATAGTTTGCTCCCCTCTACTTTCTTATTCTCTTTCTTTTCTCTCTTACTTTCTTTTTCCTTTTCCAAATTTCATTTTTGCACTCCTTTTTTTTTCTCTTCTTCTTTCTCTCCTATCCTCTAAAATTCGCCTTTCTCTGGCGGTCACCTTTATTTGGGGTTATTAATATAGTGAATACATTTCTGTTCAGTGCCTTGTGCATTGTACCTGGTTGTGTTGTATTTTGTGCCTTTAAATCAATGGAGGAGAGAGAGAAATACATAACTAGACATCCGGAGAAGAGAGATCATGGGGAGACAAAGAAACAGCCTGCATATGAAAGAAAAGCAGGCATCACCAGAAAAGGAAGTAAACAAAATGGAGGCAAGCAACCTGTCAGAGAAAGAATTCAGAGAAATGGTCATAAGGTGGCATAAAAGAATGAAAGACAAATTCAACAATATGTGTAAGAACCAAGAGGAAATGAAGAAGAACCAAGAAAAAATGAAAAATGACATTGCGGCTGTAAGAACTCAATAGAAAGCATCAAGAGTAGACTAGAAGAAGCAGAGGACAACATCAGTGAGCTAGAAGACAAGATGGGAAAAAATACCCAAGTAGAGCAGCTTCTAGAAAAATAAATTAAAAGGCAGGAGGAGAGCCTAAGGGAACTTTGGGACAACACGAAACAAAACAACCTCTGCATAATAGGGGTGCCAGAAGGAGAGGAAACTGAGCAGGAATAGAAAACCTGTTTGAAGAAATAATGACAGAAAACTTCCCTGATATAGGGAAGAAAAAACCCACACAAATCCAAGAAGCTCATAGAGTCCCAAGCAAAATGAACCCCAAAAGACCAACACCAAGGCACATTATAATTAAATTGGCAAACACCAACAACAAAGTAAGAGTCTTAAAAGCGGCCAGAGAGAGATAGAAAGTTACCTACAAAGGATCCCCCATCAGACTAGTGACTGATTTCTCAACATAAACACATTAGACCAGAAGGGGATGGAATGAAATATACAAAGTCATGCAAAGGAAGGGTCTGAATACAAGCATACTGTACCCCGCAAGGCTATCAATCAAAATTGAAGGTGAAATCAGGAGCTTCACAGACAAAAAAGGACTAAGGGAGTTTATTACCACCAAACCAGCAATGCAAGAAATGCTAAAGGGTCTGCTGTAAAAAAAAAAAAAAGAAAAGAAATAGGAAGCCAAGAAGGAACACAGGGGTAAAGAATAAAAATGGCAGCAAACAAGTACCTATCAATAACAACTTTAAATGTAAATGGATTAAATGCCCCAATCAAAAGACTTAGGGTAACAGATTGGATAAGAAAATATGACTCATATATCTGCTGTCTATAAGAAACTCACCTCAGAAAAAAGACGCACACAGACTGAGGGTGACGAGATGGAAAAAGGTTTCTTAGGCAAATGAAAATGAAATAAAAAGCTGCTGTAGCAATACTTATATCTGATAAATTAGATCTCAAAGTGAAGGACATAAAAAGAGATAAGGAAGGCCACTTCATAATACTAAAGAGAGCAATCCAACAAGAAGAAATAACTGTGGTAAACATATACGCACCCAATACAGGTGCACCCAAATACATAAAAAAACTCCTGGAGGATATCAAGGGAGAGATTGACAGCAATACAATCATAGTAGGAGACTTTAATACCCCACTATCACCATTGGACAAATCCTCTAAACAAAAAATCAGCAAAGAAACATCAAGACTAAATGACACACTAGACCAGATGTAATTAATTGACATCTTCAGAACATTTCACCCCAAAGCCACAGAATATACATTCTTCTCAAGTGCACATGGGTCATTTTCAAAGATAGACCATATATTGGGTCACAGACAAAGTCTCTTCAAATTCAAGAAGATAGAAATCATATCAAGCATCTTCTCAGATCACAGTGGCATAAAACTGGAAATCAACTACAATAAAAACAATCCAAAAAAAATCAAACACCTGGATGCTAAATAGCATGCTATTAAACAATGACTGGGTTACCAGAGAGATCAAAGAAGAAATAATAAACATCATGGCAACAAACAACAATGAAAACACAACAATCCAAAATCTAAAGCAGTCTTGAGAGGGAAGTTCATAGCTCTACAAGCCTACTGCAAAAAAAACAAGAAACAATGGTAATAAATTACCTAACCCTACAAGTCAAAGTGTTAGAAAGAGAGCAACAAGAAAAGCCCATGTAAGCAGAAGGAAGGAAATAATAAAGATCAGAGCAGAGATAAGTGACATAGAGACAAAAAAAACAATACAAAAGATCAACAAAACCAAGAGCTGGTTCTTTGAAAGGATAAACAAGATTGATGAACCGTTAGCCAGGCTCACCAAGAAGTAAAGAGAGAGGACCCAAATAAACAAAATCAGAAATGAAAGAGGAGAAATAACAACAGACCCCACTGAAATACAAAGGATTGTTAAAAAATACTATGAACAACTCTATTCCACCAAACTGGACAACCTGGAGGAAATGCACATATTCCTAGAAAAATGCAACTTTCCAAAAGTCAATCATGAAGAATCTAAACATCTCAATAGTCCAATAACTATGGAAGAAACTGAAGCCGTCATCAAAAAGCTTCCAGCAAACAAAAGACCGGGGCCAGACGGCTTCACAGGGGACTTTTACAAAACATTCAAGGAAGAACTAAAACCTATCCTCCTCAGACTAGTCCAAAAAATTCAAGAGGAAGGAACACTTCCAAGCTCCTTCTATGAAGCCAGCATCACCCTAATACCAAAACCAGATAAAGACAACACATGAAAGAGAATTACAGGCCAATATCCTTCATGAACATAGATGCCAAAATCCTCAACAAAATTCTAGCAAATCGGATCCAGCAGTACATCAGAAAGATCATACACCATGACCAAGTAGGATTTATCCCAGGAATGCAAACATGGTACAATATCCACAAATCAATAAACGTGATGCATCACATAAAGAAATTGAGAGATAAAAACCACATAGCCATATCAATTGATGCAGAAAAAGCATTCAACAAAATCCAACACCCATTTTTGATAAAAACTTTCAGCAAAGTGGGAATAGAAGGATCATACCTCAACATAATAAAAGACATATTTGACAAACCCACAACCAACATCATACTCAATGGGCAAAAACTAAAACCATTTCCCATAAGAACAGAAACAAGACAGGGATACCCACTCTCACCACTCATGTTCGACATAGTACTGGAAGTATTAGCCATTGCGATTAGACAAGAAGGAGAAATAAAAGGCATCCAAATTGGAAAAGAAGAAGTAAAACTGTCCCTATTCACAGATGACATGATATTGTACATAAAAAAACCCTAAAGACTTCATCCAAAACTATTAGACTTAATAAGTGAATTCGGCAATGTAGCAGGATACAAAATTAATGCCAAGAAATCTATGGCATTTCTATACACCGATAGTGAACTTACAGAAAGAGAGACTAAAAAAGCGATCCCATTTACCATTGCACAAAAAAATTAAGATACCTAGGAATAAACTTAACTAAGGAGGTAAAAGACCTATATGTGGAAAACTACAGGACACTGAAAAAAGAGATAGAGGAAGATGTAAACAGATGGAAGAACATACCATGTTCATGGATTGGTAGAATCAACATCATTAAAATGTCCATACTACCCAAAGCAATCTATAGATTCAATGCACTCGCCATTAAAATACCAATGGCATATTTCACAGACCTAGAAAGAACTCTCCAAAAATTCATGTGGAATAAAAAAAGACCCTGAATAGCCTCAGCAATCCTGAGAAAGAAGAACAAAGTAGATGGGATCTCAATACCAGATTTCAAGCTGTATTACAAAGCCACTGTTCTCAAAACAGCCTGGTACTGGCACAAGAACAGACATATAGACCAATGGAATAGAATAGAGAACCCAGATATCGACCCAAACCACTATGCTCAATTAATATTTGACAAAGGAGGCATGAACATACAGTGGAGTCAAGACAGGCTCTTCAATAAATGGTGTTGGGAAAATTGGACAGATACATGCAAAAAAATTAAACTAGACCACCAACTTACACCATACACAAAAATAAACTCAAAATAGATAACTTAACCATAAGACAGGAAACCATAAAAATACTAGAGGAATCCACAGGCAGAGAAATCTCATACATATGCCGAAGCAATTTCTTCACTGATACCGCTCCTAGGGCAATGGAAACTAAAGAGAAAATAAACAAATGGGACTACATCAAAATAAAAAGCTTTTGCACAGCAAAAGAAACCATCAACAAAACAACAAGAAACCCCACTGTATGGGAGAATATATTTGCAAATGTTATCACTGATAAAGGTTTAATCTCCAACATCTACAGGGAATTTATACAACTTAATAAAAGAAGGTAAATGATCCCCCCCCCCCAAAAAAAAAATGAGCAACGGCCCTAAATAGAATCTTTTCGAAAGAAGACAGAAGGAAGGCCAAGAGACATGAAAACATGCTCAAAGTCACTAATCATCCGAGAGATGCAAATCAAAACAACAATGCGGTACCATCTCACACCTGTCAGAATGGCAATCATCAACAAATCAACAAACGACAAGTGCTGACGAGAATGCGGAGAAAAAGGAACCCTCGTGCACTGCTGGTGGGAATGCAGACTGGTGCAGCCACTGTGAAGAACAGTATGGAGTTGCCTCAAAAAACTAAAAATGGAACTCCCATTTGACCCAGTAATCCCACTTCTAGGAATATATCCCAAGAAACTAGAAACACCAATCAGAAAGGATATGTCCACCCCTATGTTCATAGCAGCACAATTTATTAATGTTTTGAGATAGTGCTCTGGAGAATGGTGCTTTTTTACCTTGTTTTATATATTACAATCAAAAGAGGAGCTGTAAGTTTGTTACATGAACTCCACTGATGATAGATTAGGGAGGTGGATAAAAGCAAAGTGGGGAAACCTCTGGGATTGGATAAAAAGTAAAATGATAGACACATGCTTCTTTTACTTAGTGGGTACAGGATAGTTAATAGTCAACAATTAATTCAATAACAATGAGGGGATATGTGATACCTGTGCTTTGAGGGGTCTGAAAAATAAAGGAAAATTACTTTGAAATTTCAATGATATGTTATCATAGATGCAAAAAGACAATAGGCTCAGTTAAGGTGAAGATGTCAGGGAACATATCAGCCTAGGATGTGACTACCCACCATACTGCTTTTAGTTAAAGTTTTAATTTCAGACCATCTTTTGTGGCTACTTTAGGTCTTTGAGTTTGTAAGACTGCCACACAGGCCTTCCCTGAGCTTGTCAAATTAGTATGTCGCTCCTTTTTGTCCACAAAAGGATGTGAAGGATCTATATACTGAAAATTACAAACCATTATTAAAAGAGATTGAAAAAGACAAAATGAAATGGAAAGATATTCCATCATGGATTGAAATAATTAACATAGTTAAAATGACCATGTTACCTAAAGCAATTCACAGACTTAATGCAATCCCCATCAAAATCCTAATGCCATTTTTTAAAGAAATAGAACAGAAAAAACCTATCAGATTTGTATGCAACCACAAAAGATCCCAAATAGCCAAAGTAATCCTGAAAAAAAAAAAAAAGAACAAAGTTCGAGGTAACACATACCTGACTTCAAATTATAATACAGAGCAGTGATAACCAAAACAGAATGGTATTTTCAGAAAAACAGATACATGAAATAATGGAACAGAATTGAGAGCCCAGAATTAAAACCATATGTATATGGGCAAATAATTTTTGACAAAGGATCCAAAAACACAAAATAGAGAAAAGAAAGCCTCTTCAATAAATGATGCTGGAAAAATTGGAAAGCCAAATGCAAAATAATAAAATTAGATTGCAGTTTGTCTCATGTATAAAAAGTAATTTAAAGACCTACAGTATTATTGTCTGAAACAATAAATTTAATAGAAGAAAATATAGGTACTATATTATCTACCTTGGTCATAGAGAACATTTTATGAATTTGACCTCAAAGACAAGGGAAGTGAAGACAAAATAAATGAATAGAATTCTATCAAACTAAAAACCTTCTGCACAGCAAAAGAAAGACAACAAAATAGGCAGCCAACGGAATGGGAGTTGATATTTGCAAATAGCTCTGACAAGGGGTTAATATCCAAAATATATAAAGAACCCATACAACTCAATACCAAACAAACAAACAATCCAATTAAAAAATGGACAGAGGACCTGAATAGACACATCTCCCAAGAAGACATATAAATGGACAACAGATATATGAAAAGATGCTCAACTTTACTAGCTATTATGGAAATCAAAACTATAATCAAAGTGTTGGAGAGGTTGTGGAGAAAAAGGAACCCTCATTTACTGTTGGAGGGAATGTAAACTGGTGCAGTCACTATGGGAAACGATATGGCAGTTCCTCCAAAAATTAAAATTAGAGTAACCATATCACCCAGCAATCCTTTTTCTGGGTGTTTACCCAAAAATTTGAAAACATATATTCACAAAGATATATGAACCCCTATGTTCATTGCAGCATTCTTCACGGTGGCCAAGACATGGAGACAACCAACGTGTCCTTCAATAGAAGACTGGATAAAGAAGAAGTGGTACATATTAACAATGAAATACTACTTAGCCATAAGGAAAGATGAAATACTGCCATGTGTAACAACAGAGATGGACCTTGAGAATATTATACTAAGTGAAATAAGCCAGTCAGAAGAAGCCAAGAACATATGATTTCATGCATATGTGGGCTATAAAACTGAAACTCATAGACAAAGACAAAGACAACAGTATGATGGTTACCAGAGGGAAGGGGGAAGGAGGATAGTAAAGGGTAAAGGGGGCCAAATATATAGTGACAGAAGGTGATTTGACTTTGGGTGGTGAGCTCACAATGCAATATACAGATCATGTTTCATAGAAATGTACATTTGAAACCTGTATGATCCTATTAACCAATGTCACCTCAATAAATTTAATAAAAGAGAATAACTACTTCATTATGAATATCAAAATCTCTCCTAGTGTGCTGCTTACACAAAATTGAGAAAAGCATTTAAGTAGCTTAAGGCACATTTTCCTCTTTTCTCAAGAGTACAATATCTACTTCATAGGGTTGTTTTAAAGATTAAATGAGACATTGAACATAAGACATTACATAGTGCCTGGCATATGGTAAGATATTAAATTTAGCTCTAAGTATCATAGTGTTTAGAATATAAATTTTTAGTAGTATTCTTTTTAATTTAAATTCTTTATTGTTTAAAGCATTACACATGTCTCCTTTTTACCCTATTGACCTCTTCTCAGCCGATCCCACCCCCAGCACATGCCCTCACCCCCTCTAGTGTCTGTGTCCATTGCTTATGCCTATATGCATGCATACTAGTCCTTTGGTTGATCTCTTACCTTTCTCTCCAAACCTCCTGTCTTCCCTCTGAGGTTTGATGGTCTGTTCGATGTTTCTATGTCTCTGGATCTATTTTTGTTCATCAGTTTATGTTGTGCATTATATTCCACAAATGAGTGAGTTCATGTGATATTTATCTTTCACCGACTGGCTTGCTTTGCTTAGCATAATGCCTTCTGGGTCCATTCATGCTTTTGCAAATGGAAGGAGTACTTTTTAAAAAAATTTTATTTTATTGTTTAAGGTATTACAAATAGTAGTACATATGTCTCCTTTTTTTCCCCCCATTGACCTTCCCCTGGCCTCCCCTACCCACCCCCGCACTTGCCCTCACCCCTCCCCAGTGTCTTGCGTCTGTTGATTGTGCTTATAGGCATGCATACAAGTCCTTCCATTGATCTCTTACCCCCCGCAACCCTCCCTTACCTTCCCGCTATAGTTTGACAGTCTGCTCGATGCTTCACTGCCTCTATTTTTGTTCAACAGTTTATAATGTTCTTTATACCCCACAAATGAGTGAGATCATGTGGTATTTATCTTTCACTGACTGGCTTATTTCACTTAGCATAATGCTCTCCAGTTCCATACATGCTGTTGCAAATGGTAAGAATTCCTTATTTTTTACAGCAGAGTAGTATTCCATTGTGTAGATGTACTACAGTTTTCTAATCCATTCATCTGCTGATGGGCATTTAGGCTGTCTCCAAATCTTAGCTAGTCTAAATTGTGCTGCTATGAACATAGGGGTGAAAATATCCTTTCTGATAGGTGTTTCTGTTTTCTTGGGATATATTCTTAGAAGTGGGATTACTGGGTCAAATGGCAGTTCCATTTTTAATATTTTGAGGAAATGCCATACTGTTTTCCACAGTGGCTGCACCAGTCTGCATTCCTACCAGCAGTGAAGGAGGGTTCCTTTTTCTCCCCATCCTATCCAGCACTTGGCGTTTGTTGATTTGTTGATGATAGCCATTCTGACAGGTGTGAGATGGTACCTCATTGTTGTTTTGATTTGCATCTCTCAGATGATTAGTGACTTTAAGCATGTTTTCACATGTCTCTTGGCTTTCTGAATGTCCTCTTTCAAAAAGTGTCTATTTAAGTACTTTGCCCATTTTTTGATTGGATTATTTACCTTCCTTTTGTTTGTATGAGTTCTCAGTAAATGTTGGAGATTAAACACTTATCAGAGATAACATTGGCAAATATGTTCTCCCATGCTGTGGGCTTCTTGTTGTTTTGTTGATAGTTTCTTTTGCTGTGCAGAAGCTTTTTATTTTGCTATAGTCCCATTTGTTTATTTATTTTTTTTATTTTCCACTGCCCTAGGAGCTGTATTGGTAAAGATATTGCTAACACAAATGTCTACTATTTTGCTGTCTATGGCTTCTTCTAAGATTTTTATGGTTTCCCGTCTTACGTTTAAGTCCTCTATCCATTTTGAGTTTATTTTTGAGTATGGTGTAAGTTGGTGGTCTAGTTTAATTTTTTTGCAAGTATCTGTCCAGTTTCCCCAACACCATTTATTGAAGAGACTGTCTTGACTCCATTGTATGCTCTTGCCTTCTTTGTCAAATATTAATTGAGCATAATGGCTTGGGTAAATTTCTGGGTTCTCTGTTCTGTTCCACTGGTCTATATGTCTGTTCTTGAGCCAGTACCAAGCAGGTTTGAGAACAGTGGCTTTGTAATATAGCTTGATATCTGCTTTTGTGATCCCTCCAACATTGTTCTTGTTTCTCAAGATTGCTGCAGCTATTCGGGGTCTTTTTTTTTATTCCAGGTGAATTTTTGGAGAATTTGTTCTTGGTCTTTGAAGTATGCCATTGGTATTTTAATGGGGATTGCGTTGAATTTATAGATTGCTTTGGGTAGTACAGACATTTTAATGATGTTGATTCTACCAATCCATGAACATGGTATATTCTTCCATTTGTTCATGTCTTCCTCTATCTCTTTTTTTAGCATCCTGAGATTTTCTGAGTATAGGTCCTTTATCTCCTTGGTTAAGTTTATTCGTAGGTATCGTATTTTTTTTTTTTATTGCAATGGTAAATGGTATTGCTTTTTAAATTTCTCTTTCTGTGAGTTCATTATTGGTGTATAGAAAAGCCATAGACTTCAGGGTGTTAATTTTGTATTCTGCTACATTGCCAAATTCGTTTATTAAATCTAGTAGTTTTTTGATGGAGTCTTGGGGTTTTCTATGTACAATATCATGTCATCTGTGAATAAAGACAGTTTTACTTCTTCTTTTCCAATTTGGATGCCTTTTATTTCTTCTTGTCTGATTGCAATGGCTAGTACTTCCAGTACTATGTCAAACAGGAATGTGAGAGTAGACATCCTTGTCTTGTTCCTATTCTTAGGGGAAATGGTTTTAGTTTTTGCCCATTGAATATGATATTGGCTGTGGGTTTGTCATATATGGCTTTTATTATGTTGAGGTATGATCCTTCTATTCCCACCTTGCTGAGAGTTTTTATCAAGAAAGAGTGTCAAATGCTTTTTTTCTGCATCAATGGATATGATTATATGGTTTTTATAGGTCAGTTTGTTTATGTGGTGTATCACATTTATTGATTTGTGGATATTGTATCATCCTTGCATCCCTGGAATAAATCCCACTTGGTCATGATGTATGATCTTTCTAATACAATGCTGGTTTCGATTTGCTAGAATTTTGTTGAAGATTTTGTCATCTATGTTCATGAGGGATATTGGCCTGTAATTCTCTTTCTTTGTATTGTCGTTATCTGGTTTGGGATTAGGGTTGGCTTTGTAGAAAGAACTTGGAAGTGTTCCTTCTTCTTGAAGTTTTTGGAATAGTCTGAGAAAGATAGGTTTAATTTTTTCTTGGAATGTTTAATAAAACTTCCCTGTGAAGTCATCTGGTCCAGGGCATTTGTTTGTTGGAAGTTTTTTGATTACTGCTTCAATTTCCTTCATAGTTATTGGCCTTTTCAGATTTTTTGATTTCTTCTGGTTGAGTTTTGGAGGGTCGTATTTTTTTTTTTAGGAATATGTCCATTTCTTCTAGGTTGAGCAGTTTGTTGGAGTAGAGTTGCTCATAGAATTTTTTTACAATTCTTCATATTTCTTTGTAGTCTGTTGTTATTTCACCTCTTTTGTTTCTGATTTAGTTTATTTGGGTCCTCTCTCTTTGCTTCTTGGTAAGCCTGGCTAGAGGTTCATGAATCTTGTTTATCCTTTCAAAGAACCAGCTCTTGGTTTCATTGATCTTTTGTATTGTTTTGTCTATTTTTTGTCTCTATGTCATTTATCTCTGCTCTGATCTTTATTATTTCCTTCCTTCTGCTTACACTGGGCTTTCCTTGTTGCTCTCTTTCTAATTCTTTAAGTTGTAGAGTTAGATAATTTATTACCAGTTTTTTTGTTTTGTTTTGTTTTGTTTTGTTTTGTTTGTTTTTTTGAGGTAGGCCTGTAATGCTATGAACCTCCCTTTCAGGACTGCTTTCACTGTCTCCCATAGATTTTGGATTATTTTGTTTTCATTTCCATTTGTTTCCAGTATGTTTTTTATTTGTACTTTGATCTCTTTGGTAACCCAATCATTGTTTAATGACATGTTATTTAGCCTCCAAGTGTTTGAATTTTTGTGATTGTTCTTTGTAGTTTATTTCTAATATTATGTTATTGTGATCTGAGAAAATGCTTGATATGATTTCAATCTTCTTGAATTTGAAGAGACTTTACCTGTGTCCCAATATGTGGTCTATCTTTTAAAATGTCCCATGTGCACTTGAGGAGAATGTCTCTTCTGTAGCTTTGGGGTGAAATGTTCTGAAGATGTCAATTAAATCCATCTCATCAAGTGACTCATTTAGGATTGCTGTTTCTTTGCTGATTTCTTTGTCTAGAGGATTTATCCAGTGATGTCAATGTGGTATTACAATCCCCTACCATTATGTATTGCTGTCAGTATCTACTTTGATATCTTCCAGAAGATTTTTCATGTATTTGGAAGCTTCTTAATTGGGTACATATATGTTTACTAGAGTAATATCCTGTTTTTGTATTGATCCCTTTAGTATTATGAAGTGGACTTCCTTATCTCTTGTTATGGCCTTCGTTTATATTTTGTCAGATATAAGTATTGCTACCCCAGCTTTTTTTTTTTTTTTCATTTCTATTTACCTGAAAAATGTGTTTCCATCCCTTTACTTTCAGTCTGTGTGGGTCCCTTGTTATAAGTTGGGTCTCTTGTAAATAGAATATATATGGGCCATGTTTTATTATCCATTCAGCCACTCTATGTTTTTTGATTGGAGCATTTAGTCCATTTACATTTAAGATTATTAGTGATAGGTATTTGTTTTTAGACATTTTTATTCTTTATGCCTGTTATCCTTCTTGCCTTTCTCTTTCTTCTTTTTTACATCAGTCCCTTTATCATTTCTTGCATTGCTGGCTTGGTAGTGATAAATTCAATTAGCCCCCACCCCCTTTTTTATGTGAAGCTACTGATTTCCCCTTCAATTTTGAATGATAACCTTGTTGGATAGAGTATTCTTGGATTCAGACCCTTCCTTTCATCACTTTGTATACTTCATTTCATTCCTTTCTGGCCTGATTTGTTTCTGTTGAGAAATCATTTGATATACTAATGGGAGATCCTTTGTAGGTAACTCTCTGTTTCTCTCTTGCAGCCTTCAAGATTCTCTTTTTGTCATTAACTTTCCCATTGTAATTACGTGTGTCTTGGTGTGGGTCTTCTTGGGTTCATCTTGTTTGGGACTTTCTGTACTTGATTTTTGCCCATGTGTTTGGATTGTTTTACCATATGAACATGACTTTTTCCCCCCCCAAATCAGGTAAATATTCTGTCATTATTTCTTCAAATAAATTTTCTAATTCTTGCTCCTCTTTTTGTCATTTTGGCACCCCTATTATACATATGTTGCTTTGTTTCATGTTGTCCCAAAGTTCCCTTAGGCTCTCCTCCTGCTTTCTAATTGTTTCCTCTAATTGCTCTTCAGATTGGGTGTATTTTCTGCCCTATCTTCTAACTCACTAATTTGGTCCTCTGCTTGTTCTAGTCTACTGCTGAAACCTTCTATCATGTTTTGTATTCTAGCTATATCGTTTTATATTTCCCCTTGATTCTTACATAAGTTGTTGATTTTCTCATCCTTCTGGTTTATGAACTTTGTGGCCATTACGCTGAATTCTTTTTCTGACATATTGCATGCCCCACTTTCATTTAGTTCCCTTTCTGGTGATTCCTCCTTTTCTTGGGAGGTTGTTTCTTTGTCTCCTAATTTTACTGTCTCTTTCTGTCCCTGGGCACCCTGCTTGGGTTTGAGAGGTTGAAGACCCTATCTGCACAATGGTCCAGAAATTGCTAGTCCAGAGGATAGGTCTGTCTTGAGTCTCATGTCTTTATTGTCTCTGCTCTGAGTTGTATCTCCTTCTCTCATGAATCTGGTTCCTCAGGTGTCTGCTTCAGATGCTTGGGGCGGTGGGAGTGCATGCACAGTTACTCTGGTGTGCAAGTCCCTGTGAGGACCCAGAGTCCCCTGGCATGCAATTCCCTGTGTGTCCTAGGCACCCATGCAATGGTGGCACCCTAGGTCCCTTTGGCAGTGCACTTGCAATGTGACCCTGTTGCCCCTGGTTGGGCACACCAACTTTCTCCAGCTCACCCTGGCAGTGCTTTCTTTTGGCCTGGAGTGAGGCATGTGCTGGGTTTCTCCAGATAGCCCCTGCAGGACTGTCCCAGGGGCCGGGGAGAAGCAGGTGCAGGTTGCTCTGGGTCACACAGTCAGAGCTCCCCTGTCACTTGAGTGTGGCGCATGCTTGGTTACTCCAGTTTGTACCAGCAGCAAGACCCTGGTCTCAGGATTAGGGCATGGTTGCTCTGAGTTGCATAGTCCTTGCTTTCTTGTAGCCCAGAGTGAGACACACACTGGGTTGCTCCAATTTGCCCCTCCTCAGTGTGAAGCAGGCACAGGTTTTACCCAGTGTTACTCAGTTTGTGATCTCCTGTTGCCCGGAGTTAGGTGTGCATTGGGTTACTTCAGATGGCCCTGGCAGGACTGTACTGGGGGCCAGGGTGGAGCAGGTGCAGATTGCTCTCGGTCACACAGTCAGAGATCCCTGGTGGCCCCGAGTGAGGCATGTGCTAGGTTGTTTTGGATCACCTCTCCTAGGCCAGGGTGAAGCAGGTGTGGGTTGATCAGCAGGGCTGTCCAGGGGAACAGGGTGGAGCAGGTACCAGTTGCTCTGGGTCGCAGTTTATGCTCTCCTGTGATTCAGAGTGAGGCATGCTTTGATTTGCTCCAGGGTGCCCTGGCAGCAGGTCTCAGGCCTCAGGGTAGAGAGGGTTCCCGGTGGCTCTGGGTCAGGATAGCAGCACAGTTTTTGGGGTCCCCCCTACATTGCACTCACTGCAGGGTCTTGGAGCTGGATCCTAGGACACTGGGTCCCAGCAGGCTGGTGAGGAAGCCTGGTGTGAGAGCTTACTCTGGTGGCGGTCACTCCCTGCAGACATTTTGGAGCCTGCTTGGAATTACTGCGCCACTCACTGCACAGTGGTGGTTCCAGGCAGGTTATGACTGGCAAGCAGCTTTATCTAGGCATCCTCTGATTTTCCTTATTGAAACTCATCTCTGTGCTTAATTTTTTAATTCAGGGTGGATGTTCTCCAATTTAGTTGCTTTTCTGGCCTGGCCCTAGGAGGAGGTACACATACTGTTGCCTATTCAGCCTCTATTTCCTATCCACCTGCTAGTTTTGATTTTATATCAGGCATCATCCTAGGGGAAAATGTCCTGGAGACTTATGGAGATTATGTTTTCATTAAAGGAAACTGACAAGATAATGACAGATAGTGAAAATATTATAAAGACAATGCAAGAGTGTATCTAGACAGGGAGTTTATAGAGAAAGAGACATTTGGACTGAGAACCAAATGTTGGGAAGAAAAACACTCTGCAAAAAGTTAGAGGAAGAGTACAGGTGACACAGAATACAAAAGGCTTGAGGCAAAAACTGTGCTGGCATATCAGAGGAACAGAAAGAGAGCCAGATGGCTCAAAGTTTCAGATGGAGGTTGTGGTCATATCATGTAGGTTTGAATTTTAAATGCAATTAAAAATCACAAGAGAGTTTTGAGCAGGAGTAGTGTAATGTTGAAAAAATTACCCTGGTCCTATGTAGAAAATAAATTCTAAATGAGCAAGAGAAGATGGAGAGACATCAATTAGGATATTGCATTAGTCCAAGAAAGAGATGCTAGTAGCTTGAATCAGAGCACTAGCCATGGAATTAGTGAAGTTCTTTGAATAAAAATGCAGCTCCATACTTAAATACAGCAAATAAATTCTAGTTAAACAGGCTTAGTACATAGGGAGGTACTCCATTTAGGCAACACTATTCTTCACAGACCATTTTTGAAAAACGCATTAAATAATGGCTAAAGTAATAGATTTATTCTCTATATAGGCTTAATTAATAGGTAGTACTTTGAGTTCAGCTAGTACTTTGGATTTAGACATCCATCTTTACAATACTTGCCTTTAATCACAAATAGGCCAAGGTATTGAAAAGGGCTCAGCATGATAGTATTAACTTTCTGAAAACACATATCCTACTACTAGTGAAGAAATGCAATGACAAAAATGCCTTATCAAGGTGTTTGTTTTTACTAAAAGAAATGATAACTTCATACATTGACAAAATTATTATCTTCTAATCAGAGAATGGAAAGGCAACTGAAAACCATGTAGTATCACTTTTAAGTTCAGAATGCATTCTCTAAATACAAGTACTACCAAACAGTATTTAGAAAACAGAATATTTTCTAGTTCTTGTTTTGCCCCATTATTCAAATTGTTGTTCAAAACATCTATAGACAGCAGCATCTATTTTTCTTACATCACAAACCTAATTCTTTAATACATAAGAATCAACTCTGTAACATGGTTAACCCTTTCATGGTAAGCCTTGATCTGAGCCTGTGTTACTTTAAAGACCAAAGACTTTAAGGTTGTTAATCACCAGTGTAACACACCAATATGTTCCTAAATTAGAATCTATGTAACAAATGAAATTTTACATTGCCATTGTACTAGATGGGATTGAATTTATAAGACTATTAAAGAAAATTACAACTACTTTCAGTAGCTGTAAATGATGTTTAAAGAATAGTAATTTCATATTTTCCACAGAAGTATATTTTTTCATGAAATAAATAGTTATATGTAAGGCATTGCATTCATATTTAGAACCATAACTACATGGTTTCAAATAGTATTATATATTCATTTTCAAAAATATGTCAAAATTTCTGCTCTCCTTTTTAAAATAACAAACTCTACATTCCTGAAAATATACTCTCTTTACTCATTGTTATTTTTAGTCTCTGAAAGTGTAACTCAGAACATGTAACTCACAGACACAGAATGTTTTAATTAACAATATTGAACAAATAATATTTCTGACTTGAATTTTCCACATTACAATCAGAAATAAAAATTGAAACTATTTTAAAGAATGAGTTATTATTCTTTTAAATTATTTTATGAGCTTTACTATGCATAAAAAAGTTTTCAATGAATGTTAGTCAGTGGTTAGAATCATAAGGGCTGTTCTCTTTCTTTGTTCTTATAACTAAAAATATTCTTAAGTGTATCTGTACCATAATTACCTTCTAGAGAAGTTTTATTATCCTTTCAGTATTATAGTTATTGTTCATAACTATATTTTTTCAGTATTAAAGGATAATAAAACTTCTCTAGAAGGTAATTATGGTACAGATATACTTAAGAATATTTTGTCAAAATTTTAATACATAAGAATCAACTCTATAACATGGTTAACCCTTTCATGGTAAGCCTTGATCTGAGCCTGTGTTACTTTAAAGACCAAACATTTGCAGCAATTTGAAACCTATAAATCTTAGGTTTCATAGTATCAAATGATAATTTAACTGTGGGAAAGAGAGCTGCCAAGTTCCTTAGAGAATTAAATGGTGGAATTTGTGTTGAACTATATATTGTTCATAACTATATCTACTGAATCTGTTTCTCTGGAAAACTCTGACTGATGCAATCCATTCCTCATAAAACTTTCACTCACTAGATTTATCATTCATTGATGAATCTTGACCAAATCAAACATTGCTATGATGGTTGATCATTAGTAATTTTCTATCATCCCCACTAGATGTATTTGGCAACCCAAAGAAGAACTCTTTTTTCTTCCCCTTTGTTTATTTAATTTTATGAGCATAGACTTGTGGGTTCTTATTTCATTCAATAGATTAGAATCAGTTACTATTGTTATTCATTTTGCTGCCTATATTGTCCTAGTTTGACCACATGGAGCCCCTTCAAGCCAGCTCCTGTGTCTTTTTTGGCATGCCTGCATCATTCTTTGAATACGTCTATGCTTCCTTTTAGGCATATCTTGTACTTTCCCTGCCTCAGCTGTAGATGAAATCATTTTTCCAGGAGCCCCATATTTTTATTTTTTAGTATAGAATGGCATTTAGAAACCAAGATCTGGGCTCTAAGTAGTTACTGTATATTTTAATGGTATTTGATACAAAACCTCACAGGGAACTTAATTAATCCAGTTAAGCCAATATTTATTAATTGGTAACTATGTAGAAAAACTAAAAGCTGTTCTAATGAGAAGGAAATGAGAAATTTAACAGGGTTTATGTTCTATTGGTTATAAAAATATTACCTATTTAGAGATTTGGAAGAGTTTTTGTTGTTGTTGTTGTTGTTGTTGTTGTTATTGTATTCTCCAAATTTGACCTGTAAGTTAATTAAACATTATTAGAAAACTGGCAGGTGATTTAACAATTTAAAAACAAAACTATAGAAATTAGAAGAAATATAAAATGTAGTTAATCCATGGGGTGGGATGTGTTAAAAATGGGGATTATCTAGTGTTGACATAGATGTGGGTGAACACCAGTTTTCCAATATACTGTTGTGACAGTGACAATTGTTATGTACTAAAAAAGATAAGTTGGGAAATTTATTTAAAAAAAAAGCCCATACTTTTGGAGATTTCACATGTATAAGTCTATATTCTGGATGAAATAGTGCATAAGCACAAAGAGGTAAGTACAAATCTATTAACTGCAACTGGCAGAGTAAAACACTAGAAACAACATGTGCAGCAGCACAGGGCAGGCTAAATAAAACTGTGTTATGGACATGTGGATAAATACTTATGTAGCTAAACATATAGCAGGTAAAAGAATAAGTTAGATATCTATGTGCAGTTGTGTGAAGATCTTTAGGACAGGTTAAGTAAAAAAATCGCAGAAGATTCCATATAATTTCTATGCAATAAAACATCCTATATAATGAAGAGCTAATATGCAAATTATCATCATGCCTTTGTGTCCTTGCTCCCCTGCGCCAGGGCCAGGGGACCTGAGGCCAGGCTGGGGGACCTGAGGCCGCACCCTTCATCCCGGCGCCAGGCCCTGGGGACCTGAGGCTGCATCCCCCACCCTGGTGCCTGGCTCAGGGGACCTGAGGCTGGGCTGGGGGACTTAAGGCCATTCCCCCCCACTCTGGCGCCAGGGCTGGGGGACCTGAGACTGGCCTGGGGGAAATGAGGCTGCACCCACTGCCCCGGCGCTGGGGCCAGGGGACCTGAGGCTAGGCCGGGGGGCCTGAGGCAGCATCCCTCACCCTGATGCTGGGGCTGGGGGACCTGAGGCTGCACCCCCCCGACTCAGCGGTGCTTGATGGGGGGCCTGAGGCTGCACCCCCTGCCCTGCGGGGCTTGATGGGGGTGGGGCCGGCTGGGTCTGCATCTAGCACGATTTTGAGGCACTGCGGGTGGGTGGGGACCTGACTCTGGCTCCCACAGTGCGTCCCAGACTCTGACAGGAGGGAGATTTTCATAAACATGTTACTAATTTTCTTTCATCTCTGACACTTCTATTATAGAGAAAGGGCAAATAGCAATATTAAAATATTTCCTCTAATTAATTCCCTTTTGATGTGCATGAATTTCTTGCACCGGACCACTAGTCCTATATAATAAAGAGCTAATATGCAAGTGGTCATCTGCCCTCATGCCCCCATGCCCTTGTGAACTCAAGGGAAGAGGATTACACACAAGTGAGTAGGCACCAGGTTATAGGGTTCACATATGGTAATCCTAGAGGCTGCCTGCCACATCCTCCCTTTTGTAGACATTTCCCTACTCAAAAACAAAAACCTTCTATGTTTGTATACTTTTTAGAGTTTTTGAGAGGTGCAGCCCCCTTCTTTTATTTTTTTGACATTCCTAACATATAATTAAAAATGAAGGTATCAAAAAAAATTAATACAATTGTAGTTTACCATTTCTATTCACATGAAACAAATTAACCATTTGAAGATGAAAATATAATTTTTCTATTTACAAGTTAGGTTCAGAATTTATAAAAACAATTAATTAATGGCTTACTATAGATTGTATGGTATGGTACTAGTATACAACTTTAAAGTTGTGAAACACATCTTTCAAATCTGTATGATTTTATGTTACTCCTTTTAGAAAATACTTTTGAAGTCATTGCTTAACATCCTTCACAAACTCAGTCTTAGTCAAATGAGTCTCCTGGTAGCTCTTCCTGTGATAAGTCCTAAGTTATTCAATGGAGAATGGGTTTAATGATGTGGGATTCTAAATCTATATATATGAAGAGCCAGGGTCCGTCATGTCCAAAATGACCGGAGGCTTGACCGAACGCCAGGCTAGTGAGCTGAGGGAGTGGGATGAAAGGTCACCATCCGGAGACCCCCTCCTGGATCGGGGGCGTGGCTGGCCTTCAAACCACAGGCAACCCTAGCCCAGGCCTGCCAGCACCACAGAGGAGACCCCCGCCAGGATTGGGGGGCCTGACTGGCCTCCGAACTGTGGGTGGCCCCAGCCAAGGCTGACCAGTGCCCCAGAGAATACCTCCACCAGGATCAGGGGGCATGGCCAGCCTCCAAACTGCAGATGGCCCCAGCCCTGGCCGGCCAGCAACCCAGAGGAGACCCCCGCCAGGATCAGGGTTGTGGCCGGCCTTCAAACTGTGGCGGCCCCTAGCCTGGAAGGCCTCTTAGCCAAGGACGCCCAAGTCTGTTCAGGACCCAGGGCCAGGATCTCCCCGCAAGTGACTCGGAAGCTGCCAGTGTCTAACTGCCAGTCTCTGGGAGGTGGGAGTGTATCCACTGTCAACCAAAGAGTAGGACCATCGAACCGTTCATAGTCTCAATGCAGGCACAGGTCCGTGGAGGCCAGACCAAAACAAAACAGCAGAAACACCCTGCCCACCTAGGCAGGTGCAGCTGCGGTCCACATGGCCTGAGCAGTGTAGAAAGTGCTACCTTCTCCCAGGTCCTGTGCTGGCACCGCTGCCTTGCTCACCCTCAAGCCTCCCTGAGTCCTGACAACGAAGTGTGTAGGGCATCCTGAAGGAGTTGTGCCATTCTTGGTGCTTTTGCCCAAAGACACCCTTTGGGATGAATTCAGAGCCACATCTCACTTCCCATGAGACTGGAAGAACCATGTAAAAGGAATTTGACAAAAGCTTTCCACATCTCTGTTTATTCTTTTGAATCCATAAAATGACCTTAAAAAAAGCATTCGGGCCACCTAAGAGAGAATGCACTTTCTGGCCAGAGCATGCAGGATTCTTTTGCCCAACAGGATAAAGGAAGAAGAGAGCTGGCACAGTGGAAATGGCCCTGGTGCCCTATGAGGGGACCGTGGGAATGGGGTTGCAGAAATTCCACAAGTCTCTTGCCATCTTCTCCTTTGCAAACCACACCATCCAGATTCACCAGGACTGGAGGCAACTGGGAGTTGCAGCCGTGGTTTGGGATGTGGTAAGCAAATCCTGGGGGGCCTCTGAAAACATCTGCAATTGATTATAAGACTGGTCTTTATTTAAAAAGAAATAAAAGAATAGTTTTGTTGAGATATAATTCATATACTGTACATGCCACCTAAAGTGTACAATGAACTGGTTTTTAAAAATAAATTCAGAGTGGTACAACCATCACCATGCTCAATTTTTAAATATCTTCATGACCCCATCCCCTGCATAAAAAGAACTTCTACCCACTAGAATCACTTTCCTGGTCATCTTCCACAAAATAGATTGCATTTTAAGAGTGCAAAGGAAAGCTGAGGGAAGTTAAAATACTGCACAAAGGATATTGTAAAATGACAAAGCCCAACGTGAAGATCATGTGTTTTCTTTTTTTAAAAAAATATATTTTATTGATTTCAGAGAGAAAGGGAGAGGAAGAGAGAGATAGCAACATCAATGATAAGAATCATTGATCAGCTGCCTCCTGCAGGCCCCCTACTGGGGATCGAGCCCACAACCCAGGCATGTACCCTTGACTGGAATCAAACCTGGGACTTTTCAGTCCACAGGCTGATGCTCTCTCCATTAAGCCAAAGCGGCCAGGGCCATGTGTTTTCTTTAAGTTCTGCATGGTTGTAATGGTCCCCAAATCTATACTAATAAAAGGGTGATCTGCTAATTAGAGTGGACGTCTTCCGGAAGTCCTTCCAGACAAAGCTGCAGTGGCTGCGAGGGCTGAGGCTCAGGCCGGCAGCGGCAGCAACAGCGGGGTAATGGGGGTGGTACCTCCCCCTGATCCACCAGGTTGCCTCCCGCAGAGGGAGACCAGACTGGAGGCTGAGGCACAGGCAGTTAGGGGCAATCAGGCTGGCAGGGGGGCAAGTTAGGGTTGATCAGGCCGGCGGGAGGCAAGGTAGGAGTGATCAGGCTGGCAGGCAGAGGGGTTAGTGGCAATCAGGCAGGCAGGCAGAGGGATTAGCGGCAATCAGGCAGGCAGGCAGGCAGGCAAGCGGTTAGGAGCCAGCGGTCCCAGATTATGAGAGGGATCCCAGATTGGAGAGGGTGCAGGCTGGGCTGAGGAACACCCCCTCTGTGCATGAATTTTGTGCACAGGGCCTCTAGTCTCTGTATATAAATCTATACTAGAGGCCCAGTGTATGAATTCATGCACGGGTGGGGTCCCTCAGCCTGGCCTGCTATCAGGGCCAATGGGGGCTGTGGAAGGGTGGCTGGGGGGAGGGGTCATGGGAGGTTGGCCAGCTGGGGGGCAGGGCTGCAGGAGGTTCGCTGGCCAAGAGAGGTTGGCTGTGGGAGTGCACTGACCACCAGGGGGCAGCTCCTGCTTTGAGTGTACGGTCCCTGGTGGTCAGTGCACATCATAGCAACAGGTCGTTTGTCATTCAGTCACTTAGGCTTTTATATATATAGGTATATAAAAGCCAAGTGACCAGACTGCTGCAATGACCAGAAGGACTGGAACGACTGGTTGCTATTACGCGCACTGCCCAGCCAACTGGCTCGATAGGGGGATGGCCCCTCCCCCCTGGCCGGCCCTGGCTGAATCAGGGGTAGGGCTGGCTGGCCAACTGCCTGTGGCCCCTCCCCACAGCTGGCCTGGCTCCCTGATTGGCCCCTCAGACCCCCATTGGGGGCAGGGCCAGCTGGCCAACCGCCCACGGGACCCTCCCTCCAGCTAGCCCCATCCCCGATCGGCCCCCAACCCCAATTTTGGGTGGGGCCAGCTGGCCAACCTCCCACATCCCCTCCCCCACACCAGCCCAGTCCAATCGGCCCCCATTGGGAGGGGCGGCCGGACCCCGCTTGTGCATGAATTTATGAACCAGGCCTTTAGTTCTTTTATATTACACAAAACATTGTAGATAGTTTTATCTTAAAATTAGGCTAAAATTCTGTAAAGCATGAAACAAAGTTCTGTGGGCCATGTAGAATAAACTATCTATACATTTATAATACACACTAGAGGCCCGGTGCACGAAATTCATGCACGGGGGGTGTTCCTCAGCCCAGCCTGCACCCTCTCCAATCTGGGACCCCTTGAGGGATGACCGACTGCCCATTTAGGCCCGATACCACTGGGATTGGGCCTAAATGAGTGGACGGACATCCCTCTCACAATCCAGGACTGCTGGCTCTTAACTGCCCTCCCCTGCAGGCCTGGTCCCACCCAACTGCTCTCCCCTGCAGGCCTGCCCCCCCAACTACCCTCCCCTGCAGGCCTGGTCCCTCCCAACTGCTCTCCCCTGCAGGCTGGTCCCTCCCAACTGCCCTCTCCTGCTGACCTGGTCTTCCCCAACTGCCCTCCTCTGCCTGTCTGGTCACCCCTATCCTCCCACAACTGCCCTCCCCTGCTGGCCATCTTGTGGCGTCCATCTTGTGTCCCCATGGGGGCAGCCATCTTTGACCACATGGGGGCGGCCATCTTGTGTCTTGGTGTGATGGTCAATTTGCATATTACTCTTTTATTAGATAGGATATTAAGAAAACATCTTTAAAATTAAGCTACAGGAGAAATGGTCTGAGCTTTACTGGTTGTATTAAGAATAATGAAAATGTCTGGATAAGCATATGCAATTACTATAATGGGAAACTGTCTCTGTTCCTGCTGTTTCTTTTATGTGAAGGGAGCTCTCCTAGCATGACATTTGTGAGCTTTTTCCTTTCTCTTTTATTTGGGGGTGGAGGAGCAGCTAGCCTGTGTGCATAAAGAATGCCTTTTGCCCTGCTCCTGCATGCTGGGTCCTTCATAGGCAAGCAATCACATGAAGAGACTGTGTCAGTCCAATGCTGTCTGCAACTGAATAAATAAGTACATATAATTTCAGTATCTACAATTAGGAACATCATCTGCCTTCAGATATGTCTGATTCTCCAAAATGAGCTTTATCACCAATAAAAGTGGCATTTTTACTCATCATTTGCCTTCTGTTTAGGTTTATTTCTCAATAGTTCAGAACTCAGGTGGGAAACAAGTATATTATGTTCATAGCTCCCTGTTATGGGTTGAATTTCTGACCCCCAGTACCTAAGAATTTTATTTTAAAATAGGGTCATCATTGCAGATTTAATTAGCTAAGTTAAAATAAGGACATACTAGAGTAGGGTGGGTCCTTAATCCAAGACAACTGATGTCCTTACTAAAAGAGAAGAGAGACAGAGGGAAAATGATGTGAAGATTGAGGCAGAAGTTGCAGTTGTGCTGCCATGCACCAGAGTACCCAGGGCTCTCAGCATCTGGAGGAGGCAAGGGAGGGGCTACCTGTAAAGGCTTCAGAGGGTGTATGGCCCTGCCAACACCTTGATTTCAGGCTCTAATCTCAATGGTGTGAGAGAATACATTTCTATTGTTTTAAACTACCCAGTTTGTGGTACTTGGTCATAGCAGTCCTAGGAAACTAAGACAACCCCATCCTATATAATAAAAGGCTAATATGCAAATTGTCCCCTCGACCAGGAGTTTGATTGGGAGTTCAACTGGGAGTTTGACCAGGGGGTGGAGCCGGCTTGCCAACAACCCGTGGCTCCTCCCCCTGGCTGGCCCTCTAGTTATAATATAAGACCTAATGAACTAATCTTGAATTTCACATTCTCTCCTTCATATCAAAATGGAAAAAATTGTTGAAAATCTTTATTCACTATTGGTGTTAATAAAATTACTCTACCCTTATGATGCTTAGCTTCTTGTTTTAGTATAGAGATAGTTCACCAAAGATTTGTGATGATTCCATTTAGTTAATTAACAGTAAGGATTAGCTTCAATTAATTAACCACAAGGAAGAGATTTGAGCTCATTAGTGAATATATTAGTGATCAAGTGCTTTTTCCCATATGTGGATGCATATTAATTGTACAATGTGGAATGGGAATCTCTGAACATAAATTAAATTTCTCAGAAACTTTTCTTTTTAGTAAAATGTGCTATTTCTGCAAATTAAAATACTTATTGTATAATTTGTGCATAATTTGGTATTGTTAGATGCATTTAGTTCAAGTATTTTTCTCTCTTATTAATAAAAAAAAATGAGCACTAAAGGACTACATAGTTTCTGAAAGCATTCCTCTCAATGTATTGAAGGCATCCTGATATCAGTGGTTAAATCTAACTACAGATGTAGACAGCAGAAAAAAAATGCTTCCCATAGTTGATAAAGCACATCAATGTGTATGCTAGACAAAAGATCTTTAGTTGACTGAATTATCATATTTAAACAGAAAACAAAAAGATCATGAGTGAACTATAGCAACTTAATATATTAAAAACAGGTGGACTTGATGTTTACTTTTGCTGGTACCTCTGGGAGAATCTGCAGAATAAATGATACAGAATTCCTCCTCAGTGAATGTGTCAAGCTTTTGGGATTGGGGAAATGAGCCAGATGGCAGGGGAAGGCATTGGTGGATACTCCAAGGAGGCGGGGGGAGGATATTTTGATTCAGATATCAAACTTAATTATATTTTCCAAAACATTTTGTTGTGCTTTTGACTTAATTTAATCTGGAAGAAATAAAGTAGCACTAGTGAGAGTTCATCAGCTAAAAATCTTCACAACAAGGAAACAAGGTCTAGATTTGATTTAATTTGTTATTTAGAGTTTAATGTTGCTAAGTATTATAATGCCATAATAAATGTACCCCTTTTACAAGTGTATATTGATATAAATAGCCAGCATATTAATTAGCTATATTTCAAAAGCAGACTTCTAAATTGATTATTTGGAACAAAGAATATGTTGCTTCATTGTAAACATTCTAGTTCCCAGACTAGTCTACAAAAGCCTATTTAATACCCAGGTTAACCAATAGAGTATATTTATAACAAAAATACAAAGTAAAACATGTTTATAACTGTTCTGTGACTTTTGTGATATAAAGAAAAATATTTTTCTTTTAGTTTTTTGAAATTCTAGTATTTGAGAATTATATTTAAGTGAGTAGAAAATGGATAAAGTCTTTTTCTAAATTCTGAAGGAACCCTACTTTCAAGATTTTAGAAATTAATGGAGCCAGTCCTTTTCTTTCCTTCCTTCCTTCCTTCCTTCCTTCCTTCCTTCCTTCCTTCCTTCCTTCCTTCCTTCAAGTGTAACCTCACTACAAAATCCTGGCTCTCTTTATTTGTGATAAAGCATAGTTCTTGGCACCGTTGTACACATCAGCTGTGATCAGAATTAATTTTGTCTAACAAAAGGAAAGAAGAAAAGAATTTTTCTTGAGGAAAGTTGCATAGAGTCTGAGAAGGATGAGTTGGGCATGAGTGTGCACACAAAAGATTTTTACAGAGAAAAATAGAAAATCATAAGAAATTAACTGAGTTAGCAGGGGAAAAAAATGAAAAAAAAAATAGGAAAGCACGACCTAATTTCAAAGGCAGGACACAGGAGACAGTAGGTAAGATCAAGGAAGGAAATAAGGAATTCTTTTCACATAAGGACTGTTCACAGGTTAGATGACAGAGCTCAGTGATCGTGGTAGAGGGATAGTGTTCATCTCATTTGTATCATTCACTTTAGAAAAATAAGAAACACTTTGTTCCTGTAATGGTGGGTCACATGAGGAGAGGTGTGTGCGACACAGAGAATATGAGCATCTTAGTGATAAGGTCACGTCACTAAAATTTGATTAAAGGAGATATTTTATTTGAAATTTTTTTCAGCAGATAATTTGTTTTAATAATATAGAAACCTATTTTCATATAATAAGTTATTAATTTATTTTGTGTCAACCCCCATACAATTTGGACTAATAACACAGCCAACTATAACCATGACAGTAAGCATTGGGATCTACAAGTTTAATGAAATTTATAAGCCATATTACACAGACCAACTGAAGTTCAAAATCCACATATGTGAGAGCAACATCAAAAATCTTTCAGGGACTCTTCCTGCCTCCCCACGTGGGAGTCTGTGCTGTGAGATTCTTTCCCCTTCCCCATGTGGGAGTCTGTACTTGTTCTTCAATAAATTTCTACCTTTGCTATACAAAAAAAAAGTCTTTCAGCTGATGCCATTCACTTCTCACAATATACTAGCTCCATAGTTCCATTTACAAATTCCAGCTCAGAGCACCTGGACTTGGGGTCTCCTTAAAACATGGTATCATATAAAGTATCTGAATGCTACAAAGTAAAAACAAATATATTATACACAAATTTAAATTTATAAATAAATTAAATATGAATATAAAATCCAGTAACTCATGGGAATAAATATTAATTGTATACCACTCTTCTGATGAGAAAATTATACACTGAAATATTATGGTTTCCCCGCCTCTACTCCTAGAATTTTTTTCTTTGAGGGAAAGGTGTTTGGAACTTATAAATTAGTTTTAGATTCCTTTTCTTGACATAATTATCCAGTTCTATCATTAATGTTTTTTTCTTGTTCTCAGATCAAGTTCATCAACCCCTTTCAAGTAAGAGTTGTTTTCATGAAATGTCATTTTCATATGTGGACTTCAGATGCATATATTATGTTTAAAATGTGGTAACAAATTTTTATTGACAGTCTTACTGCAAATTCAGACTTTTTTCAAATTTTTAATTTCAAATGTATTCCACTTACAGTCTTCAGAATTTTATAGAACTTTTATTCAATTAGAAGTCCTTACCATTTTTCCTCATAACTGAGTTTTTATTTGCAGAGAAATAAGTACAAGGAAACGCTACTTATTTATGTCAACAGCTATAATCAGTGTAAAATATGCTGCTCTAGCAGAGTACTTATTAATCAAATATTACTCTTTTTATTTGTACTGATACATATTTCAATATAAGCATAATTAACATTCTTAGCACATTCAGATTTAATGTTTAATATCCAATGATTAAACACTTATGAATCACTTACTACTAAAAACAGGTAGTAATATAACTTGTCTTAACACCAAATGAAGTGAATGCCATCGCTGAATTTTATGTTTACATGTTGCCTTTGAATTTGGTTTCTATCTACCCCTTATAAAAAGCTCTCACAATAACATTGAAATATCAAAAACATGGTTGTATTTATTCCCCCTCTCCCAATATTATTGTATCTTTCTTCTGTGGAGGGCATTTGTGGGATGTCTTCCCAGCACCCATTCCCAATGGTATCAGGTTTTTGTTTAGTGGTGTTGAGTGGGGAGGGTGATCCATATGGTTCCATATGGTTCTAGAGAAGTGAAAAAAAGTTCTCAGTATGAAGTCTGTGATCTAGTGTACTCCAATCAGTTGAATCCACCTCCCAGGATACACAGTGTAGTTCAAGAGGTGGGATGGGGCTCAGCCAGTGCTATGATAACCTTGAAATGCATTAGTAAACACACTTTCTGACATTGTGCAAATGAAGACGCATGTGTCCCAGTGATCTGCAAGTAGTCATCATGGTATTATAAGAGGAGTCATCGTTAGCAGGAAACCAGCTTGGCAGAAGGCAGGTTGGAAAAGAAAAAAACTGGATCTTTAGTGAAGCTCTTGCACCTGTAGCTCAGTCTCACTTGAACAAGGTCTAATTTTGTGTTTTTTTAATTACATGAACCAATCCATTCTCTTTATTTTATTTTATTTTTAATTCTTTATTGTTGAAAGTATTACATATGTCTCCTTTTCTTCAATTGACCTCTCCCCACCCACTCTCAGACCCCAGCATAGGCTCTCACCACCCTACTGTCTGTGTCCATTGGTTATGCTTATAAGCATGCATACAAGTCTTTTAGTTGACGTTTTGCCCCTGCCCCCCTCCTGCCTTCCCTGTGAGGATTGAAAGTCTGTTTTAGGTTTCTATATCTCTGGATCTATTTTTGTTCATCAGTCTATGTTGTTCATTATATTTCACAAATGAGTGAAATCATGTGATATTTATCATTCTCTGACTGGTTTATTTGTTTTAGCATACTTCTCTCCAGGTCCATTCATGCTGTTGAAAATGGGAAGAATTCTTTATTTTTAACAGCAGCTAGTATTCCATTGTGTAGATGTACCACAGTTTCTAATCCACTCATCTGCTGATGGGCACTTAGACTATTTCCAAATCTTAGCTATTGTAAATTGAACTGCTAAGAACATAGGGGTGCATATATCCTTTCTGATTGGTCTTTCTGATTTCTTGGGGTATGTTCCTAGAAGTGGGATTCTATTTTTAGTTTTTTGAGGAAACTCCATACTGTTCTCCACAGTGGCTACACCAGTCTGCATTCCCACTAGCAGTGTACAGGGTCCCTTTCTCTCCACATCCTCACCAGCACTTACCATTTGTTGATTTGTTGATGATAGCCATTCTGACAGGCATGAGATGATACCTCATTGTTGTTTTGATTTGCATCTCTTGGATGATCAGTGACTTTGAAAATTTTTTCATGTCACTTGGCCTTCTGCATGTCCACTTTCAAAAAGTATCTATTTAAGTCCTTTGACCATTTTTTGATTGGATTGTTTATCTTCCTTTTGTTAAGTTGGATGAGTTCCCTATAAATTTTGGAGATTAAACCTTAATCGGATGTAACATTGGCAGATATGTTCTCCCACGCAGTAGACTCTCTTGTTTTGTTGATGGTTTCTTTTGCTGTGCAGAAGCTTTTTATTTTGATGTAGTCCCATTTGTTTATTTTCTTCGTAGTTTCCATTGTCCAGGAGCTATATCAGTGAAGATAACTGATACCAGATATGTCTGATATATGCTGCCTATGGATTCTTCTAAGATATTTATGTATTACATTTAAGTCTTATATCCATTTTGAGTTTATTTTTGTGTATGGTGTAAGTTGGTGGTCTAGTTTCATTTTTTTGCATGTATCTGTCCAATTTGCCCAACACCTTTTATTGAAGAGACTGTCTTGACTCCATTGTATGTTCATGACTTTTTTGTCAAATATTAATTGAGCATAATGGCTTGGGTCGATTTCTGGGTTCTCTGTTCTGCTCCATTGGTCTAAATGTCTGTTCTTGTGCTAGTACTAGGCAGTTTTGAGAACCGTGGCTTTGTAATATAGCTTGATATCTGGTATTGTGATCCCTCCAACTTTCTTCTTCTTTCTCAGGATTGCTGTGGCTATTTGGGATCTTTTTTTATTCCAGATGAATTTTTGAAGCATTTGTTCTAGGTCTGTGAAATATGCCATTGGTATTTTAATGGTGAGTGCATTGAATCTATAGATTGCTTTGGGTAATGTGGACATTTCAATAATGTTGATTCTACCAGTCCATGTACAGATATATTCTTCCACTTGTTTATATCTTCCTCTATCTCTTTTTTTTTAATATCATGTAGTTTTCTGAGTACAGGTCTTTAACCTCCTTAGTTAATTTTATTCCTAGGTATACTAATTTTGTTTTTTCAATGGTAAATGGGATTTTTTTTTTTTAGTTTCTCTTTCTGTGAGCTCATTATCCTATCTAATAAAAGAGTAATATGCAAATTGACCGTACCTCAACTACACCCACCAGCCACACCCACCAGCCAATCAGGAGAGAATATGCAAATAAACCCAACCAAGATGGCTGCAGCCACAGAGAGCAGGAGGGAGGCTTGGGTTTCCCCAGCAATGGAGGAAGCCAAGCTTTCCGCCTGCCCTTGCTGTCCCAGGCCTCCACTCAATGCTACAAAGTTTCAATGATAGAAGATACATAAATCCAAACAGGAATGGCGGCAGCCACGGAGCTGGAGAGAGCAGGAGGCTAGGGTTGCCTGCGATGATGGAGGAAGCCAAGCTTCTGCAGCCCTGTCCTGCTTTGGGCTCCGCTTAAGGCTACAAAGTTTCAATTATAGAAGATACATAAATCCCAACAGAAATGGCTGCTGCCATGGAGCGAGCAATTGTAGAAGATAAATAAATCCCAGATACCAGGGCCTCTTCTTGGGTCACTGGGGGGTTTGTGGCCAGCCTGCAAACCACCACAGGCCCCTCGTCCAGGCCACCCCACACCCCAAGGGAACCCCCACCCTGATCCGGGACACCCTTCAGGGCAAACCAGCTGGCCCCCACCCATGCACCAGGCCTCTATTCTATCTAATAAAAGAATAATATGCATATTGATCATCACTCCAACACACAAGATCGCTGCCCCCATGTGGTCAAAGATCCTGCCCCCATGTGGACACAAGATGACCACCACAAGATGGCCAGCAGGGTAGGGCAGTTGGGAGGAACCAGGCCTGCAAGGGAGGGCAGTTGTGGGAGATCAGGCCAGCAGGGGAGGGCAGTTGGGAGGGACCAGGCCTGCAAGAGAGGGCAGTTGTGGGCAATCAAGCCTCCTGGAGAGGGCAGTTAGGGATGACCAGGCTGGTAGAGTAGGGAAGTTGGGGGTGACTGGGTCTGCAGGGAAGGGCAGTTGGGGGGGACCCAGGCCTGCAGGGGAGAGCAGTTGGGAGGTACCAGGTCTACAGGGGAGGGCAGTTAGGGGCAAACAGGCTGGCAGGGGAGCAGTTAGGCATCAATCAGGCTGTCAGGAAGAAGTGGTTAGGGGCAATCAGGCAGGCAGGCAGGTGAGTGGTTGGGATCCAGCAGTCCTGGATTGTGAGAGGGATGTCCAACTGCCCGTTTAGGCCCGATTCCACTGGACATCCATCGAGGGGTCCCAGATTGGAGAGGGTGCAGGCTGGGCTGAGGGACAGCCCCCTCTATGCACGAATTTTGTGCACCGGGCCTCTAGTTCTATATAATAAAAGCCTAATATGTTAAGTGTACAGTCATCCAGTTGGTTCAACCAATCAAAGAGTAATATGCTAATGATCTGCTAAGACTGCTCAACTGCTTGCTATGACATGCACTGACCATCGGGGGCAGATGCTCCAATCGGTAGGTTAGCTTGCTGCTAGGGTCTGGCCCATCAGGACTGAGCAAAATGGGCTGGACACAACCTGGAGCCCTCCCACGGTCCCTCCCTGGCTGGCCAACCTTCTGCATCTACTTGAATTTGTAGAGACTTAGCATGTGTCCTAATATGTGGTCTGTCTTTTAAAATGTCCCAAGTGCACTTGAGAAGAATGTATATTCCATTGCTTTGGGGTGAAATGTTCTTATAATGTTGATTAAGTCCATCTGATCTATGAGTCGTTTATGATTGCTGTTTACTGCTTATTTTTTTGTCTAGAGCAGCCATGGGCAAACTACGGCCCGCAGGCCGGATCCGGCCCGTTTGGCTGTTCTATCTGGCCCGTGGAGCCGAAAGAGCGGAGGGTTCTCTTGCTCTCCCCTCCGCTCCTTTACTTTGAATTTATATTAGTTCACACAAACACTCTATCCATGCTTTGTTCCGGCCCTCTGGTCCAGTTTAAGAACCCATTGTGGCCCTCGAGTCAAAAAGTTTGCCCACCCATGTCTAGAGGATTTATCTAGTGGTGTCAATGGAGTATTAATGTCCCCTACTATGATTATTGCTGTCAATCTCTCCCTTAATATCTTCCAGCAGATTTTTTATGTATTTTAAAAATACATAAAAAATACATAAAATATTACCTGTATTGGGTGAATATATGTTTACCAAAGTTATATCCCCTTGGTGAATCGATCCCTTTAGTATTATGAAGTGGCCTTCATTATCTCTTGTTATGGCCTCCACTTTAAGGTCAATTTTGTCAGATATAAGTATTGCTACCCCAGCTTTTTTTCATTTTCATTTGCCTGAAAAAATTTTTTTCATTCCTTCACTTTCAGTTTGCGTGTGTCCTTTGTTCTGAGGTGGGTCTCTTGTGGACAGCATATATATGGGTCATGTTTTCTTATCCATTCAGCCACTCTATGTCTTTTGGTTAGAGCATTTAATCCATTTATGTTTAAGGTTATTATTGATAGGTACTTGTTTGTTGCCATTTTTATTCTTTACTAGAGGCCCGGTGCACAAAATTCCTGCATGGGTAGGGTCCCTAGGCCTGGCTGGCATTCAGGGCTATCAGGGCCTTCCGACTGCTGGCTGGGGTCTCCCTTCCACAGCTGCCATCTGCCAGCTGCTGGCTGTGGCCTCCCTTTCCTGGCTGCCGGCTGGGGTCTTCCTTCATTCCACAATGCCCCCTGGTGGTCAGTGTACGTCATAGCAAGTGATCGAACTCCTGGTCTCCTGGTCAAACTCCTGAGGGGACAATTTGCGTGTGCCCCTTGGACACAGCATTCAGCCTCATGGAGGGGCTGACAGGCCCAGACACTCCAATGGCAGCAGATCCAGCCTCGCCGCTGGGCTCCCGTGACCCCCAGCCAGGCTGACAGGCCCGGACACTCCAGCAGGGGCAGAGCAGTGAGGCAGGATCTGCCTCCAGAGGCAGGATCCACCTTCAGGATCTGCCCCCATTATCCCCGTCTGGGCTGACAGGCCCAGACACTCCAGCAGCGGCAGAGCAGCCCCCGCGACCCCCAGCCAGGCCAACAGGCCCAGACACTCCATCAGGGGTGGAGCGGCGAGGCTGGATCCACCCCCTCCAGCGGCAGATCCAGCCTTGCCGCTTGGCCCCTGTGGCCCCCAGCCGGGCTGACAGGCCTGGACACTCCAGCAGCTCCATCTTTGTTGGGTTAATTTGCATACTTGCTCCTGATTGGCTGGTGGGCGTAGTGGAGTGACAGTCAATTTGCATGCTTCTCTTTTATTAGTGTAGATGCCTGTGTTCCTTCTTCCATTTCTATTTCTTTTTATAGCAGTCTCTTTAGCGTTTCTTGAATTGCTGGCTTGGTGTTAATAAACTCCCTTAGCCTTTTTTTTGTGAAGCTCCTGATTTCGCCTTCAATATTGAATGACAGCCCTGCTAGACAGAGTATGAATGGATTCAGTCCCTTGCTTTTTATCACTTTGTATACTTCATTCAATTCCTTTCTGGCCTGATGTGTTTCTGTTGAGAAATCATTTGATAGTCTAATGGGAGAGCCCTTGTAGGTAATTCTCTGTCTCTGGCAGCCTTTACTATTCTTACTTTGTCATTGACATTTGCTAATTTAATTATGATGCATATTGATGTCAGTCTTTTTAGGTTCATCTTATTTGGGATTCTGTGTGCTTCTTGAACTTGTGTGACTTTTATCTTCCCAAATCAGGGAAGTGTTCTGTTAGTATTTCTTCAAACAAGTTTTCTATTCCTTTCTCAGCTTTCTTTCTTTCTGGCACCCCTATTATGCAGATGTTGTTTCATTTTGTGTTGTCCCAAAGCTTCCTTAGACTCGCCTTCTGCTTTATAAGTTTTATTGCAGTTGCTGATTTGCTTGGGTGATTTTTCTCCTTTGTCTTCTAATTTGCTGATTGGTCTCAGCTTTCTAGGCTACTGTTGTAACCTTACATTGTGTTCTTTATCACAGCTATGTCATTCTTCATTTCCTCTTGATTCTTTTTTTAAAAAAAATTTAATAAATCTTTATTGTTCAGATTATTCCAATTGTTCTGCTTTTTTCCCCCCATAGCTCCCATCCACCCAGTTCCTACCCCATCATCTTACCCTTACCCCCCCCCCCACTGTCCTCATCCATAGGTGTATGATTTTTGTCCAGTCTCTTCCCGCATCCCTCACACCCCTTTCCCCCGAGAATTGTCAGTCCACTCCCTTTCTATGCCCCTGATTCTATTATATTCACCAGTTTATTCTGTTCATCAGATTTTTTATTCACTTGATTTTTATATTCACTTGTTGATAGACATGTATTTGTTGTTCATAATTTTTATCTTTACTTTTTTCTTCTTCTTCCTCTTCTTAAAGAATACCTTTCAGCATTTAATATAATACTGGTTTGGCGGTGATGAACTCCTTTAGCTTTTTCTTACCTGTGAAGCTCTTTATCTGACCTTCAATTCTGAATGATAGCTTTGCTGGGTAGAGTAATCTTGATTGTAGGTTCTTGCTATTCATCACTTTGAATATTTCTTGCCACTCCCATCTGGCCTGCATAGTTTCTGTTGAGAAATCAGCTGACAATCATATGGGTGCTCCCTTGTAGGTAATTAACTGTTTTTCTCTTGCTGCTTTTAATATTCTCTCTTTGTCTTTTGCTCTTGGCATTTTAATTATGATGTGTCTTGGTGTGGTCCTCTTTGGATTCCTTTTGTTTGGGGTTCTCTGTGCTTCCTGGACTTGTAAGTCTATTTCTTTCACCATTTGGGGGAAATTTTCAGTCATTATTTCTTCAAATAGGTTTTCAGTATCTTGCTCTCTCTCTTCTTCTGGAATCCCCAAAATTCGGATGTTGCTACACTTGAGGTTGTCCCAGAGGCTCCTTACACTATCTTCAAGTTTTTGGATTCTTTTTTATTTTTTCTTTTCTGGTTGAGTGTTTTTTGCTTCTTTGTATTTCAAATCTTTGACTTGATTCTTGCGTTCCTATAGTCTGCTGTTAAGTCTCTGTATAATATTTTTTATTTCAGTCAGTGTATGTTTAATTTCTAGTTGGTCCTTTTTCATATCCTCGAGGGTCTCACTAAATTTATTGACCTTTTCTGGGAAATTCTTGAAAAACCTTATAACCGTGGCTTTGAAGTCTATATCCAGTCATTTGCTTTCCTCCATTTCTTTCATTTGTGATCTGTTTCTTTGTCTCCGCATTTTCGCTGCCTCCCTGAGTTGGTAGAATAGCTTTGTGTGGTAGGTGTCCTATAGGGCCCAGTGGCTCAGCCTCCCACAGTTACCTGAGGTGGACACTTTTGGTGCACCCCTTTGTGGACTGTGTGCACAGCCTTGTTGTAGTTAAGTCTTGATTGTTGTTGGTATCACTGGGAGGAATTGACCTCCAGGCCAATTGGCTGTGAGGATCAGCTTTGTCTATGGTGGGAGAACTTCTGTGCTGGAGACACCCTCATGAGACAAGACTTGCAAAATTGCAAAAGTCTCTGTGCTCAGCTTGGATGGGGCGGAGTCTCAGGGCAGAGCAGACAGCCTTGGTTTCCCATCAGCCCTGCCCTATGAGGCCCCTGGGTCTCAGTGTCCCTCGGTAATCGCTGCAAGCATCTCTGAGAAAGAGCCACCCTTGAGTTTCGCCCACTGCCAGACAGTCCAGTTTCTCCCCGTATGAGTCTGGGTTCCCAGAAGCTTGCCCGAAACTGGAGTTCAGCGCAGTCGGGAGCTTCTGTCTCCCTCCCACTTTAGAATGACAGCCGCGCACTCAGCTGCCTGTGCACTCAGCAGTCCGTCCTCTCTGGGGGCGCACGCCTCCAGGCCTCTGCCTTCCACAGCTCCCCTGAGTCTCAGTGTGCTTTCTCTTTTCCTGATAGTCCAGATTCCCCCCAAATAAGTCTGGGTTCCCAGAGTCTCACCCGGGACTGGAGTTCGGTGCAGTTGGGAGCTTCCGTCTCCCTCCCACTTGGGAAAGCCAGCCACGCACTCAGCCGCCCAAGCACTCAGCCACCCATCCTCTCCGCACGTGTGCGTCTCTGTAACTCAGCCTTTTGCAGCTCCTCTGAGTCTCAATGTGCTTTCCTCTTTCTTTCTAGTTGTAGAATTTCCACTCAGCTAGATTTCCTGTGGTTCTGGATGGTGTCCGTTTTGTCTTTTAGTTGTAGTTTTGATATTGTTGTGCGAGGCAGCAGTTTAGGTGTTTACCCATGCCACCATCTTGGTTTCTCCTCCTCTTGATTCTTATACAGATTGGTGAATTTCTTATTTAGCCATATAAGCATCCTTGTAACCATTACTCTGAATTCTTTCTCTGACAAATTGTCTCTATTTCATTTATTTCCTTTTTCTGGTGATTCCTTCTTTTCTTTCATATGTTTTTTTTTTTCTTTGTCTCCTCATTTTTGCTGTTCTGTTGTGATTGTTTATATGTATTAGATCAAACTGGTATGCCACCCAGATTTTTTGAATTTATCTTATGTAGTAGATGTTTTGATGGACCCAGTGGTGCAGTCTCCCAGGTCTTCTGGGATGTGTATTCTAGGGAATGCCCCCTACTTGAGATATTTGGGTTCTCTTGATGTATTTGGATTTTGAATGTTATTGTCTGGTTCATGGATGGAGTCTCTTCTCAGGGTGTCTGGTTAGGTGGCTAGGTCTCTACCAAATCATGCCAACCATTGTGGAGATGCTGACCAAACAGCACAAAATACAATATGACAAGACAGGACTCAAAAGGAATGGAACACAAATGTATACAAGACACTTATAACCACAATAAAAGTGACCACCAGGGAAAAGAAAGAATATGGGGTGAAAACACAACAAAGCAAACAAATAATCAAAAATGCACACACAAACACACACAAAAACAAAAACAAAAACAAAAAAACAACCAGAAGAAGCAGGGACAGAATCTGTGGAGGCAGAGCTTAAATCCAGAAAATAAGTTTAAGTAATTGGATGAATAGGGGAAGGACCAAGGTTTAGTATAGAGGAGGGAAAAAGAGAATTTGTGGATAAAAACAACAAAGAAAAATAAATTTTAAAATTATTTATTTATTTATTTTTGAAAAAGAGAATAGAGGAGAGAACAGATAGGCCTACATTTAGGAAGTGAAACTAATTAAAAAATTAAGAGAAGAACAAGAGAGGAGAGGTAAAAAAAAAAAAAAATTGAGTAGCCAAGAAAGAGATAAGAGAAGGGGAAATGGAATAGGAGCAGGGAAGAGGAAATTAGATATCTGAATAAGACAACAGAAACTACAATAATAATAACACATCAATAAAGCAGATAAAGAAGATCAATTTTTTAAAAGGGATAAAAAGAAAGGAAAGAGAAAAACTAAAAGAGGGAAAGAAGACAGGATGAAAAGGGACATGTGAGGAAGAAAAAGGTGAAAAAATTAAAAAATAAAATAATTATAGAAATATATAATTAAAAATAATACTAAAAAATTAAAAAATTGTTAAATAAAAAATTAAAAAGTGAAGCATCATTAGTTTCAGCCATGTTTTAATGCCCCATGGGGGCTGGTTTAGGACTCCACTCTTCTGTTCTGTCTGGTCATTCTGGGCTTCCTATTAGGTCGTTAGGTGTTGAGCACTGTCAGGCACTGTCTTTGGTATTTAGCACCCTGTTGAAGCTTTAAGCGATCCACCACTTCTCTACTTGTGTCCATCTCCACAAGTCTTGGCTGCAAGCAGGTGGGACCAATCAGTCCACTTTGCCTGTCTATCAGATGTCAATTTTAATCTCTCAAGCATCTGTGTCTGATAGGGCTTTAGGAAGGGGTGGTGCTGTTTCCCTTTCTGGGAGTCAGATGGATGTTTTTTTCCTGACCCAGAGCCTCTCCTCCGTGAGTGGCCCAAAATATAACTCTGCCCCTGGTTGGTCAGAGATCCTTGTGTGTAGACCAATGGGGTTGGCTGGCAACCTGGAGTTTTTATCAGTCTGGTTCCTAGAATAGTGGGGTGGATCGGCATCTCTTCCATCCCAGTCATCGGGGGCTCTTTGTGGGCTATTCAGAGCCTTTGTTTCTTTCATGTAGCTCAAAATTCAGGCAGGGTGTAGCAGGCTATATTACTTGCCTGAAGCTACTGGGAGGGTCTAGCTCTTCAGGAGGGAAATGGCCACTTAGATTTGGAAGCTTAACAATGTCCTTATGCTGGAGTACTAGGCATGTCTCCCAGCCCTGCTTCTCTCTCCAGCCTCTCCTCAGGCACCTCAAGTCTGTGCCTCTCCCTGCACCACAGCCTCGGGTGAGTATTTGCAGTTGAAAATTCCTATGTCTGGGTTTAGAGAATAATAGCAAAGACAAAACAAAAGCAAAATAACCATGAAACTGAGTTTCTCCAACCACCCCACAGCCCCGCACTGTGTTGTTCCGGCTGCTTTTCAGGCCACCTTTCAGGGTTCAGCCTTTCGTGGCTGTGATCTTTGGTCTATATCCCCCAGCTGCCAGCAGCCCTGTGGGTGTTGGAAGCTCACAGTTGGGTGTTACACCTGTCGCCCAGGGACATGGCTTTTGTGCAATACATCTTCCTCACCTTCTAGATCCAATGGCTGGGTGTCCCTCTCCATCCCAGATCCCTGTTTCTACTATTCTCCAAGCGTCATCTGCACTTCCTAGCTATAAATTGTCTCCTCAGCTGTGTCTAATTTGTTAATCTTGGGTGGATGTTATCCAATTTAGTTGCTTTTCCAGTCTGGCCCTGGGATGAGGTGCACCAAATGTCCGCCTATTTGGCTGCCATTTTTTTTCTTCCGTTACATTTTCTTTAATTTTTAAGCCCAGTTGCATCAGATTTTCTATTATTTTTAAGCAAAGTATTCTAACTGATATTGGCACTCAGGGTAGGAAAACCATTTCTATGTTATATCCTTCCATATTGAATTGTCCTGTGGCAACCAGGTCTTCATTTCCAATGCTCTCTGCTTCCTTCAGACTATCTCCAGTTTAGGTAGAAAAGCTGTTTGTCCTAATTTTTAGTCCATTGTTTTTCTTTTCCTATTTCATTTAGGTTAATTCTTGGTTCTCAAAAATAATTCAACATTAATTATACTTTTACTTTTTAAAATGCAAATCATGTAAAAATGTCTTGGAAGACATAAAACTCTCACAAACAATTTTATGCACTTTTTAAACTCAAAATAATTGGAGGTATGTAATACAGCAATGTATGAAATTCTGAGCTTAATTTCAAAAGAATTTAATAGGCATTGAAAAATACACATAATTCTTATAGTAGTTGTTTATGTACTGTGAAAATAAACAAATCATCTTTTCTGTCAAAGAACAGCTTAGACAGCCACCATTTTGGACTGTGTGACTTGGCAGCCGCCATGTTGGCTGCATGGCTTGCAACTCCCCTGGGGGCCGCCATCTTGAAACAGCAAAGGCCAACCCCTCCCTTTGAATTAGCCAGTCATGAAAGACTGTGCGCCTGAGCTCCAATCAAGAGCAAGGAACAGGTCACATTCGTCAGGGATTATAAGGCTGAGCAAACCACCTGCTCGGTGTGTGTGTGCTTCCCGACCATGTGTGCACCCTCCTGCAGGAGTAAAAATGTTTGCCTTGCTGCCTGGCTCCCAAGTATGTTTTGTGTTCTACCAGGACCCCTGACTTGGGGGGCTTGCCTTGTTTCTAAGAATTTGGGGTTGTGTCCGGGATACCATTTGTCATCACAGGGAAATTGGACACCTCTCCTGAGGAGGTGTGCCCCGCTGCCAAGTTGTGGCGGCCTCAGTGAGGAGGGACAGCCATCACCCCTGGGCCAACTACGAGCTCAGGATCAAGAGTCAGCCAGCAACACAGGAAGGGTCCAAGCAAGACCTGTGGCAATCAGTTAACCTCATGCATGATCCAAGGTGGGAAATAGACTGAGTACTACTTTGGTGATTGGATATCCTCGGAGGCTGGGTGTATGTGACTGGGATGTGTCTTGGACATAAAATAAGTATAGAGTTCTGATCTGTGGTTCCATTCTCCTGCAAGGGAAGTGGCCAGAGAGGGATGAAGCAGATCTCAGGGAGTATGAGAAACCTCCAATAAGGGGGTGGGGGTGGGTTTGAGTTCATAGTCACAAGGGACTTGCCAAGGATGGGAAACAGAAATTCTAGGCCTAGGGAATACATTCCCCTGAAATGGTCCATTGAGAGAATGCTGAGGTTCTGGGGAGGCAAGTTCCCCAACCAGGGACAGATATATTGCTCTTGGTGTAAACTTTTAGTGTTGCACATGCCTGTATGAGAGTGTGTGTTGATGTTTTATATCTCTTTGTTTTTTTTGTTTAATTTGTTTAAAGATGGGGCAAGTCCCGACTTGGGGGAAGCCAAGTTGTGTATGGTGGGGCTGAACCTGTGACAGAGATTGCAGGAAAGTCCTAGCAGCTTCCAAGAATCCTTATTCTTAGGGATTCATCCTGCTCTCCCTGGCAGGGTGTTGGCCCACCAGAAACTCTTAGCTAGTAAGATTTCTGTCTTTATGTCTGTAAAGTAGGGACTTTAATTTGCTCTTCCCTGATTTATGATTTTCTGTGCTGGGTTAAAATTTTAAGATTCTAAGATTAATTTAAAAGCATAAAATTTGTAAAGGTTGCAACCCAGGGAAGTTTAAAACAAAGGCTAGCTAATGTAAAGCCTAACAAACCATTATCTTCCCCACCTGAGGCAAAGTGGGAGGGGAAAGGAAAAAAGCCTGAGGTTTTCAAGCAACAGAATGAGAGGCGGTACTTGGGTACTTGCCAAACTCAGCATGGTGGAGAAATTTTCAAAACCCTGCCCAGCATCATGTCCAGTAAACATCCAGTTATCAGCATTGGTATTAACCAGGTTGGGACTGGAATGGGACCAGGACAGGACTGGGATGAGACTGGGAAGGAAGTGGATGGCCCGAGCTTGCCTGTGATGTCACAAACCCGTGCAGGCCAGCTGAGGCGGAATTAAAGTTGACCTTGGTGGCATGGCAGCAAGAGAATTGGTGGCTCTAGAATGAGGATGGACCACATTCCAAGGCTGGTCCTGGAGGTATATGACTCCCAGCCAGATTAGTGTGTCCTTTCTTTGAACAGAAAGGGCAATCATAGTTAACAGCATAATTCAAATAAAATGGTACTTTCACATTGAGTTATCCCTGTTACAAAATTAGTCAAGAAAATGTTTTAGGTAATAATTGGCTTTAAAAAATCTCAAAGTTGTTGAGATATAACAAATAGATGTAACTAAAATGAAGAACTTAGCTAAAGCTTTTCCGTTATAAATATAAATATGTTAATAATGAAAGTCCAGTCACTCAAGAGGAGACTGACTGTGCTCTCTGTTGGAGGAAAGGGTCAGTCCTCCTTTCCCCTTTAAAGGCAGAGAAGCCTAAAGGAGAATAAGGGCAGACAGGAATGAGACCCTGTCCTGCCTTCTCCTCCCTATGTGACCCAGGGATGATCTGAGGGAACAGCCAAGATGACAATTTACAATCCAAGCCTCCCCCTCAGGAGAGCTATCTTGATAAGGCTCCAACTGCCATGAGGCCACTGCACCATCAGAAACCAGGTTTTCTAGGCTGCAAAAGGAGTTGGAGCAGAAAAAAAAAGTTCACACCTCTGCTGGAAGACTCAGCTGACTAGCTAGACTAAAAGAAGAGGGAGTGATTTGAAAGTTGTCTATGGCTATCTGGGAAAGGAAGCACCTGGCTGGCTCTAGTGTGCTTCCAACAGATGTAAAATTTCCAAACTCAGGAGCCCCAGTGGGACTCAAAACCTAAATAAGTCCTTCAATATTCAGAAAAGGCCATACCCTGAGGACCTGTTCGGCCAAGAAATATTAAACATTACATTTGTCACCACTGGTTTTCAGTTTTCAAGAAAAGCTGTTAAAAGAGGCTCAGAAAATCTCTGTACATAAAAATAAGGAAGCAAAAACAGAAAACTAACATGATGTTCACAGTTGTAGGAAAAGCGGCCTAGGGAAGGGCTGGCCTGGAGGGCCAGAAACAGAAGCTGCAGCAGTAACATTAGATGTTATCTCTAAGGAAGAATGTAGTAGTTTAAATCCAAGCCTGTTCCTATAAAAATTTTCTTAATTAACTTAAAGGCTTTGGAGCATTGCTGGGTCAAATGGTAAACATATAAATATTTTTTTAAAAAACTGAAACATTATCTGCTAGACAAGTTTTAATTTACCTGCTCTTGGTTTTTATTACAGGAGGTCTCCTGTACTTCGTTGAAGGTATATTTTCTTGAAAGTAAAAGTGCATTTAAAGTACATTCATAAATGTTAATCTAAAAAATGCTGTTTTGAAAAAGTAAGGTTTCTAAAAGTGAAGAATTATACCTAATGGAAGGACTGAGGAATGGTTATGCATTTTTGAAGGACACAGAAAGAAGGTTTGAAGGCTAATTTGGAAGTGTGAAATTTGCGAAGGTTATGTATGTGATAAGAAGGGAAAGAGAAATGTTAAAAGGAAATTAATTAAATGATACAGGACAGGAAGCCAGGACAAGCAGAACAGGGAAACTGAGATATTTAAACAGCAGTTTGCAACCATCTAGAAAATTCTATCTTCCCTAAACCAAGGACTCTTAAGAGTAAATGATTTGTATCTTACCTCCCTAAACAGAGGGTAAATAGCTTATGTCAAAGTACTCAAGGAGACTGATAGCAGAAATTCAATTAGTTATATATAATCTTTTGGTAAAATCAAGTTTTACAACCTTCTTAGGGTTTGAATTTTAGGAAAAGTTTTTTTTGTGTTTTTTTTTAACCTAGAGTTGGCTGTAGGTGATTCCAATAGGCCCTGGAATGCCACAAGATCTTCCTACAATGGAAACTAGGGAGCAATTTCTTAAGAACTATGTACTGGGTCTCTCTTCTACTTTAACTCTCTCAGGTTAGAAGGCCTCCTGACCCAAGGCCCTCTTGAGTTTTCGGTTCATCGCCATCGATCAGAAGACTATGTTTGTTCTAATCAAGATTTGGAAGGGAAGCAAGTTGGAACCCTCCTGGGTAGGACCTTACCTGTCTTGCTTACCACAGAGACTGCTGTTTAGATTGCAGAGCGAGGTTGGACCCATCACACACGGGTTAAAAGTGGACACACCTCAACTTGCACAGCCATGCCAGGACATATTCCCTTGAAACTGATGCTAAAAACTGTGAGCTGTCTTAATAACCATCATGTACTGGGCTCTATTTGCTTTAGGAATCTGGCAAATTGCAGGGTCTTACAATGTGGGCTGGAGAAATGTGTACAATCTGGATCATGCTTACTCAGTTAAGTTATTTATTATAGATAACTTGAATGACTTGGATATTTTAGCCTTTAGGTCAAAAGATTGGCTAGGACTATATTTAGGAGTAGATGTTACAGGAAAAGATCCCCTAGGCCACTGCCACCATCTTGCAAATAGAAGTAGGATATAAGGGAACGAATGACTGGGTGGAATGGATTAAATATTCTGTATGCACCCTATATAAAAGCGACTGTTATGCTTGCGCAGCAGGAAGGCTAGAGGCCCAAGTGGTCCCATTTCCATTCGGATGGACCTCAGACAGTAACAGGATGGAATGTGTGCTTGCCTTGTACCAGGAGGAAACTGCCTGGGGAAACGCTTCCTGTAAGACTCTCGCCTTGTTGTTCCCATTCAACAGAGGCAAAGAGCAAAACGATCCGGCCCCTGACCTCCGACATAAACTATACCTCCTGCCTCTCAAGAAGGGGGGAACAGTGCTCAGAGTTTATGAGAAATGTATCCGGATGCATAAATGGCCGAGTATCCTCAGAAACCAATTATGCTGTACTGTTGGTACCCCATATTGATGTATGGTGGTGTCATGGGGGACCCTGACTTGTGGCCTTGCCCAGCAAATGGAATGGACCTTGTGCTCTGATACAATTGGCTATCCCTTTTACGTTGGCATATTGTAAACCTTTTTAATGGACAGACAGCCTAGGAAGAGGAGAAAGAGTCTGGGGGCCTCCTTGGATCCCCATATACACACAGATCCCATTGGGATTCCAGGAGGAGTGCCAAGGAGTTTAAGGCTAGAAATCAGATTACCGCAGGGTTTGAGTTTGTCCTGTGCTGGTGGCCCACTGTGAACAAGAATGTGGTGGATTAATTACATTTTCTAGAACTAGCAAAGGCTTGTTAACTATACTCAAGATGCAGTTAGAGGGATAGCTGAACAGCTAGATGCCAGGAGCAGGATGACCTTGGATACGATTCTGGCAGAAGAAGAAGGAAGATATGTAATGTTGGGGCCATTGCTGTACATTCATTTCTGACAACACAGCACATGGCCATCACTGAGGCCCAAGACACTGGCAGCTTTAGTGATGAGTGAGCTGGAACCTGGGATCAAGGGTCCTTTCTCTGATGCACTAGAGCAATGGTGTCCACATTCACCCCTTAGATTAGGAGTTACAGTGATGGGTGTCACATTATCCCATGTATGGGGGTCTTATCCAAGGGTTAATTGAAACTTCATTGATGAAACAGCAAATTAGCCTTCTCCTAGACACTGTAGAGCATAAAAGTCAATGAATGTCAGCCAAGTTTGAAGAAAAGAGTTTAAATAAAGAAAAGGAGGGAATTGTGAGAATAAACATATCATCTTTTCTGTCAAAGAACAGCTTAGACAGCCGCCATTTTGGACTGCATAACTTGGCAGCCGCCATGTTGGCCACATGGCTTGCAGCTCCCCTGGGGGCTGCCATCTTGAAACAGCAAAGGCCAACCCCTCCCTTTGAATTAGCCAGTCACGAAAGACTGTGCGCCTGAGCTCCAATCAAGAGCAAGGGACAGATCACATGCGTCAGGGATTATAAGGCCGAGCAGACCGCCTGCTCAGTGTGCGTGTGCTTCCTGACCATGTGTGTGCACCCTCCTGCAGGAGTAAAGATGTTTGCCTTGCTGCCTGGCTCCCAAGTATGTTTTGTGTTCTACCAGGACCCCTGACTTGGGGGGCTTGCCTTGTTTCTACCATGTACTTATTACTTGACAGTATTAATTTGGTAAATTAATATACCATGATCACTATGTTTAACATAAATTGGCTGAAGTAATCACATGAAAACTGTACCTAATTGAATTGGAGAAAGCACATCTAATTATTTTACATATGTAGACTAAGACATATAAAGTAATCAAAGTAGTGGAAATTCTAAAACTGATATTCTTTACAAGTTCCAGCTTTACTTTTAACTTTAGTTGTTATTGGGAAATTTTGGTGCAGATTCCTGAAGTGAAATCTTATTTTCTATATTTAGATTGGAATTAGCTATAATTGACTGAACATTTGATTAAATATTACATTATTTCACACATTAGTACCCTTGATTAATATGATAGCCAAAGTTAAAATTTTTATGGAAAGCAACATAATTTGTTTTGACATTATTTTCATATAAATCATAGTTTCTGGGAAACAAATCACAACTATCCAATGTTAGGATGTTAAGTGATTGATGCAGAATAAAATATGTATGTAGCAAGCAATGCAAAGGCATGGGCCACTGTGAGTAGGCAGGTTCCTGCTAGTTGTCAGGCAGAAGCTCAGGCTGCTGAAGACCATGAACGAAATGTCATCAGCAGCTGAATTATAGCAAGGTGGGGCTGTAATTCAAGTGCTACACACATTGTTCTGCCTGTACAGGTTGTTAGAGTAATGAAATACATGTTAAGGCCTAGCTTAGCCCAGCCCTTCTCTATACCCTCACCCCCGACCTCCTAGGGCTCTTTTTTAACACTCTGGTCTGTGTCCACTTTAAGTGGTCATTGTCCATGCTGTGCCAGTTGCAAAATATTTTTATTTTATGGGTCAAAATGCTTATACCATTTCTATACTGATATATCCTATACTGATTTTTTCAATGAAATTTTTACATTGCAAATGCAATTGCAACTTCAAGCTCACCTTTGACTTGGATGATTTCTTGTACTTTTGTCAGTTCTTCCACATTAGTAATATAAACATTGTTTTGTATGGAGATGGGTGTCAAGCATCTCTCCCCACACCATCTGCCAACAATGTTAACCTATTTCCTGTAATGGGGAATAGTGGGAGGTGTCCCCAAACATTCTGACACCCATCTCACAAAAAAGGTAAGCAGCTCTCTTGGGATTGCAATTGGGCAATTCTGCCCTTTATGTGAACAGTTACTGATTCCTTCTTTGGAAAGAGCTTTGTTATGGCTGCTTGTGGAATGAATCACCAGCTACTTAGCTGACAGCAGGAGGTCCTGCTACTCCTTCAGTCTGAGTGCCAGTGACAGCAGAAACTTGAATCCTTCAGCCTTTCCTTAAATCCTCAAAATTCTGTCCCACTCTACTCTCTTCCTCTGTACCCCGCCCCCTTACCTCACTGCTCCCTATCATATCCCCTTAGCCACTGAAGATTCTTAAGGTAGAAGCAATTAAATGAATGGGAAAATACATGGGGGGAAAGTAAGAAAGAAGTGGGTTGTGAAATATATGGAAGCATATATCTCTGGCTTCATGTTGTACTGAAACGGAATTCTTTAGCATACACCTGCTCACTCTCCACATCTGTTTCAAATTCACATTGACATCCCTGTGTCCAGTCCTTCTAATATTAATATCTCTAGTTATTACCACACAGAGAAGCAATATTTTCCCTTTTGAAAATTTCATGATTCTAAGCAAATATAAAATTTCCCCCAAATAGTACATAAATGAATCCCTGAATTTTCTGGGCAAGTCATGACATGACTGTAGGTTATCATGATAACATTTTGTTTGGGCAAATATGTGCTTGCATTCTCTAAATACACAAGGACTACTTGAAAATACAGGCAGTTCATAACTTGAGTGGGTGAATGGGGAGAGTGACAGCAAAAATTGAGCTATAATAATTAAGCAAATGAATGGGCCACATGGATATTGATGCCGTGTTGACTACAGGGTGGTCACCACAGGAGTGCCTTCTGCACCCACCTAGGTTTCCAATGCTGTCAGTAATAGTAATGGAGACTACAAATCATCTCTTAAGAATATCTTGGCTAATGTTCATTTTTGGATATTCAGAGAGGAGACTGCTGAGCTTGGGAGAATATAAGAATTAATCCTGAAAGGGATCAGAATATAATTTGGGGAGAAAAAGTGAGGGATTAGGAAACAGATATGGAGGTGCCACTGGAGATGGCATAATCTATTGGGGTAAGTGCACTGAAAATTATAAAATCTATTGGGTTAGAATATCTGAGTTGTGAGGTCTATTGGTCCAGCATTCCATAGGCCTGAGATTCCAAAGCTGTAGCAGCTAATCCCTATTCAAGGGTTTTTAACAACTAGAGAGAGCAAAGAATGATAGAAAAAGAAAAGAAGAGAAGAGAAGACATAAAGGGGAAGAAAAAGAAAATAAAAAAATCACCTGATAAATTAACCCTATTTTGGTGTCAGCAATTTAGGGATAGGAAGGGCTGGGGTGGGTGGGGGGTGCAATAAGGACATACTTTGGTTTGATTTTTCTAATTATGGTGTTAACAGTAGTAGTAGTTAATAATTGTGAATGCTTTGCTAAGATACTATGCAACTTACTCTATATCAGGGGTGGGCAAACTTTTTGACTCGAGGGCCACAATGGGTTCTTAAACTGGACCGGAGGGTCGGAACAAAAGCAAGGATGGAGTGTTTGTGTGAACTAATATAAATTCAAAGTAAAGGAGCGGAGGGGAGAGCAAGAGAACCTTCCGCTCTTTCGGCTCCGTGGGCCAGATAGAACAGCCGAATGGGCCGGATCCGGCCCACGGGCCGTAGTTTGCCCACGGCTGCTCTATATGAATTATCTAATTTAATCCTTACAACAGCCCCATTGAAGCAAGTATTATCATCATTTCACTGAAGCTTATAGATGTTTAAAAATGTATCCAAGGTCACAGAGCTCAAAGCTCATGAACTTGAGGAAAAGAAGCAACAGCTCTGACTGGGGAGCTCAGTTACAACTCCTTGGAACGCTCTCCTAAGTCTTTATTATGCTGCTATTACAGTGGGAGGAGAATGAGAAGGGGGCCTTTCCTTTACCTGGTTAATTTTAACAGCTATGAACCTGCATGCATTTGAGCACTAAAATAGAGTCTATACTACCATTAGAAAAATGGTCAAAATCTATTTGCAGTAACAGTGCAAATAAAAATCCTAATTTAATGTACTAAACTTGAAAGTGGTTTAAGAAAGAGCCTCTGTGTACTTTGCAGAGGATGAACTCTGCCAATGACCACAGTCACCACCAGAAAGTACTGTAACACAGTGAGGCCGATGCTAGGTATTTTCACATTCATTTTCTCAGTTAAGAATAGAAGGTTTCAGATGTGGCAAAACAAGGGCAGCACTGGGATCAAAGAATGCACTGCAGGGAGAGATTTCAAAAACAATAACAAAACGGACTACATTCATGCCAGGGCCAGCCTGACAGGTTGAACCGAGCTGAGGTAGGGAGGTGGCAATTGAGAAAAGAAAGAAAGACAGGAAAGCGGGATCGGGAGGACTACAGGTCATCGAGAGACTGCAGCAAGTTTATTAACTGTGTAATGCCTTTTATACACAAAACACTGAATAGGAGGTCTGTCAAAAGGAATGTATTCTTTGTTCCTCTTAATCTCTAAGGGAGAGACAGAGCCGAAATTCTCAGTACAGCAAATTTCAGTAAATAGTTACAGACTTCTTGGTAAGCTATGAAAGGTTGCTCTCATTCTACTGATAACCGCCATCCAAACAAGCCTGGGAAAACTGTGTGGGTAGGGGACAGCCTTGCTAGTCCCTTCAGGTGCAAGGACCTTGTCAGCTTACACCCGGTCTCCAACAGATCCCCCTTCTTTGTTTTTTAGGCAGAGTTCATGTAGTCTTATTTGTAGGGATCGGATGCTGGATCCGATGGTTCAGAAGCAAACTGGAAGCAAACAGACAATAGTTGATATCTGGATGGTGGACAAATAGTGGCAATGTAGGTCCGACCCTCTCTGGTTTGGTCCTGGGTAACCTGCAGCAACGCGCAGCTGCTGACTGCTAGCATGGCAAGGCGTCGTCAGCACCTTCTATCTCTGGACTGTTTCTCCTCTTGTCTTCGTGGTTGGAGCATTCCTATCGATTCCTCTCTGTTGCAGGAATCTACATGGTCTTGGAGTTGTTTTCTGAAAATATACAAACATATTCTCGACCAAAAGTTAATAAAGGAATCTTTTCTATAAATTTTACTTGGGATCCTTTTTATTTTTGCCCAAACAATTTTCCTTTGGCTTGTTTTGACACCATGTATGTTTTTCATTGGTGTCTTGCTGTTAGCATTACAAATGAAAATTAATTTTTTTAAATTAAAAATTTTCTAGATGTAATTTACTTACAGGATATTTTTCCTTAAATGATATTCTTCTACTATCCCACCCCCCCCCCTTTTTTTCTTTATTAATGGAGGGTTTTTGTTACTTTAAATTCCATCTTAAAATTTTGCTATTGAATTTTCAGAAATATTTTGCCCTCCTTAGAGGCTAAAACCTTTATAACATTTAAAATATAGTTATTAATTTTTATTTGATAAGGCTTTCTATGTAATTTCAAGTATATTAGATCTGTTAAATTTAAAAAGATTTCCTTTAAGAAGAGAGAATAAATTTCTTTTATTACTCTGGGCCCTTGGAGCTTTCCAAGAATTATCTCTATTAAAGCCTTAAAATTTTAACATGGAAAAAACTATCAAATATATATCTATATCTATATCTATATATGATTTAAAGATTATAATACCTTTTATAATTATTTTAAGATATTAATTAGATTTTAAACTAGTTTTTGTATAGAAAAATTTTGGTTGGGATCACAGAATTAATCTTCTTTTTTAATTAGACTAATAAGTAACTTATTTTAAATTTTTAATTATTATTAGAGAAAACAATATTTTATTTTCTTAATAATTTTTTATACTTTAGATATTTAATTACTATAACTATATAATTTCTCTAATTTAATTTGTACTTTGAACTTTTAAAGCTGGCAAATTAAACAGTAGTTCCTAGATTAATAACACTTTTATTTTCTTAATCAATTAATAGCTTTAATTCTGTCCTCTAGGTTTTTTATGAGGAAATAAACTCAGATTAAACAAGTTTTTATCTTTTGATTAACAGGCCTAGCCTAGCCGCTTGACCTTTTAAAACGGCTATGATTTTTCTTTGCCTGGGGAAATTGAGTAGCAAGCCTGCAAGTATTCAAATGAAAAAATTGTCCTTAAAGAACGACTATTGGTAGGAATTGGTCTACCTGTCCTGCTGGGGAAAGGGCGTCTACCCTTCTTCCTCTATTTACAAAAGGCATAGCCAGCCCTCACCTGGGCTATTTAGATTTTTATAATTAATATGTTATCTATATTTTAACAATTTCTTAGAGATTCTAGAGTTAATTATAATTATTTTAAAGTATTTACTATGGATAAATTCTATAACAGAGACAAATTTACTTATTTTCTTGAAGGCCTTAAAAGTTAACTTTTTAACAAGGTTTATTAGCATTTTAAAAACTCTTTATTATGGAAATGCCAATCCTGCTGTGTCATGCCCAGATTTCCTGATCCCCAAATACCACCAGGGAGCCAAGTCTGATGCAAAAGCAAAGAGCCTTTAATCGAGCTAGCTGGAGCTCAGTCCCACACACACACACACCGGCGCAGCAGCGAGGTGGAGAGAGAGAGAGCCCCAGACCCCAAACGCGCTGATTTATAGGGGGCCTGGGAGAGGTAGGAGGGGTGAGGTAGTGTGGCCTCCGCTGATTGGTCGGGGTCAGGTTGCACATGGGGGCAGGGCGCGGCTTACTTTCCTCTTGCATTTCTATTGGCTAATTCAAAAGTGTGGGTTGGGCTCTTGGAGAGGTTCTAGGGTGGGAACCTGACTCCACAAGGTAGAGGACATGGAACAAAGGGAACATGGAGTTGGTCTCTCCCCGCCCTTTCAGCTGCTAGTCAGAACCTAGCCTGTGTCTTCTCCTTTTGGTTCCTTTATGCCATCTTTACTTTTTCATGGAGAGAAAGGAAACGTTAAATTAGCATACTGGGAGAGTGGGCTTCTATATTGGCTCTCCACGTGTCTCCCTTCCCCCACATCCTGCTTACTTTGGGAGAAGTTTCAGTAACAGATCTGGCCGAATTTCTTTTCATGCTCAAAAGATAGACAGATCTTAAATTTTTTCTTTCTTTTTCGCTTTCCAAAGTAATAACTAATACCTAATTTGGCCAAGATTTGTATTTCCCTGCGAGTTCTTCTATAATTTTTAAATGAAACCTTAAGTAATCTTATTGCGGGAGAGCAGATAGCTCTGCCCTCTCCTGCCACCTTTGAATTTCTCTCTACCAGAGGCGGTTTTAGCAGTGGAGTTTCACTTATTACAGATTTTAAATTCCAAATACAAACTAAGATTTTAATTTGAACAAGAAACCACATTATTTTATGATCGTATAGACTTCAACATTTGCCTATAAAGGGTACTTTCCTTAGACTCTAGCTATCCCATGCTTTACTCCCGACTATCAAAAAATTGCTCCTCCCTTACCTTAACGAGTGCACTCTATCTGGAGGAGTTCCTCACTGTCTGCTTCCCAAGTCCTCAGGTCCGTATTCGGGTGCCAATTGCCAGGGCCAGCCTGACAGGTTGAACAGAGCTTAGGTAGGGAGGTGGCAATTGAGAAAAGAAAGAAAGACAGGAGAGCAGGATCGGGAGGACTACAGGTCATCGAGAGACTGCAGCAAGTTTATTAACTGCGTAATGCCTTTTATACACAAAACACTGAATAGGAGGTCTGTCAAAAGGAATGTATTCTTTGTTCCTCTTAATCTCTAAGGGAGAGACAGAGCAGAAGGACAAATTCACAGTACAGCAAATCTCAGTAAATAGTTACAGACTTCTTGGTAAACTATGAAAGGTTGCTCTCATTCTACTGATAACCGCCATCCAAACAAGCCTGGGGAAACTGTGTGGGTAGGGGACAGTCTTGCTAATCCCTTCAGGTGCAAGGACCTTGTCAGCTTACACCCGGTGTCCAACACATTCAATTTGCTTTTTATTATCACCAGCCTCAGCATCTCCAAACAACAACAATAATAAAATAAGGAAGAGGACCCTTGTTGGTCTAAATTCTAAACAATTGCTGTGGTAACTATGGTTTTAATAACATGTATGCAAGTTTAAAATTGCCACATTATTATTAATAATCTTTTAATGAACATTATAACCTATATGGAAGTAACTTTCAAAAATTCTTTGGATATACCGTGTTTCCCCGAAAATAAAACATCCTCCGAAAATAAGACCTACTTACAGCTTTCCTTCTGAGTGAAATATAAGGCATCCCCCAAAAATAAGGGCCCTAGGCTCTGTCTCAGAATGAAAATTAATTTACCGTGAACTGGTCGCTAGGGCCGCCCCGACTGGCGTCTAGCAACCAGTGACGTTACGCGGAGTCCTGACGTCACTGCTGTGTGGAGGCAGAGCAGAGGTCGGAGTGAGCGGTGAGTGCGGGGCGGGAGAGAGGAGGAGACTTTTGCAGATGCGTGTAGAAGAACAGGAGGATTAGAGCGGACGGGACGCAGTGAAGGTGGTGAGTGCTGGTCTGTCTCTGGTGACACTACCTGATGCTCGCGGCCGCCTTCATGATGACTGAAGATTCTCAGTCAGTGGCAGACCCTGCTCCAACCCAGATCCAGGCCCCAGCAAGCCCAGTGACAGTCCCCAGGCAGGCCCCAGGGGGTAAATGTCTGATAAAGGGGTAGGGGGGATGTCTGGTGAAGGTGTTCAGTGGCACAGGGGTAGGGGGAGGGGGATCACTTAAAATGACACAGGAGGATCAGAGGGGGCAATCAAAATGACACAGGAGGATCAAAAGGGGTTACTAAAATGGTAATCCCCCCTCTGATTCTCCTGTGCCATTTTGATTCCCCCCTCTGATCCCCCCTGTGTCATTTTGAGTGATCCCCCTCCCTTCACCTTGATACCCCAATTCCTTTTTTTTTACCCCTAGAAATGAGCACAAAAAGAAAAAGTTACTCCGTGGAGTACAAGAAAGGAATCGTGGAAGACTCTTGGGGCCAAAATCTTACTGCTTTCTGCAAAGAGAAGATGTTGAGTATCTGATTGGTCCGAAAATGGCGAGCAGAGTATGGTAACCTCATTGAACAAGTGGACAAGGGAAATGCTAAAAAGCGCAAGTGTGGATCAGGTCGGCAACCATTATTTTCCGAGCTGGAAGACCTGATCTGTGAATGGGTTGTTGACAGGAGAGCAAAGGCTTTGGTTGTGAATAGGGCTCAGATTCAAGAATTTGCCCTTGCAATGGCACCACAGTTTGACATAGCCCCCGAAGACTTCAAAGCATCACAACACTGGCTGGATAATTTCCTTCAGTGAAGTGAACTGTCTTTAAGAAGATCTACAACATTGTTTAGGTTGGAAGATACTCAAGTTATTAAGCGAGCACTTGCATTCAAGTCCTTTATTGATGATGCTGACTTCTCTAAATACAATCTTTCCAACATGATTGCTATGGATGAATCTGCAGTGTTTATGGGCCAATCATCTCAAACAACAATTGAACAGCGGGGTGCCTCCTTAGCATACATTCCCTCCACTGCTTACGAAAGTGCACGTGTTTCCTGTATTTTGGCAATTCGTCTGGATGGCACTAAAATCCCACCTTTAATTATTTCTAAGGGCAGGAAAGAAAAGATTGAAGGTGTTTTGGGCGTTTTTATTCTTGAAACTGAAAAAGCCTGGGCCACACAAGCAGTTATAAGGAAGTGGGTCGATTTAATGCTGCCGCTTGTTATACGAGGGAACCAAAGAGGTCTGCTAGTCTGGGATGCAGCCAGCACTCACCGCGCTAAAGACATGAAGACATTTCTTCACGAAAGAAAAATAGATCAGATAATGATTCCCGCAGGAATGACGGCCTATCTCCAGACTCTTGATATTGCAATAAACAAGCCATTCAAAGACAATGTGCGCATGGAAATTAATGACTACATTGAAAATAGAATGGAGAGAAATCAGCGTGGAAACTTTGTGAAACCTAAACTGCAAGAAGTTGTGACTTGGGTGAAGAATTCATGGGAGAAAATCACTGACAGTTGCATTGCAAATGCACTGCGAGCAGGCTACCTTGACAAGAAGTACTCATTTAAAGACAGTGCTATTGCTAAACATGAGAGATTTGGTCCACTGATTCTGAAAGAAATGGAGTCACAAGAAATTCACCAGGAAATTCAGGAATTGGATTGTTATGATGATGTTCCAGAAGATGATGACATGATTGTCATTGAATAAATGAGTAAATTCTTGATACTGTAGGATTCACAGTTTGTCTGGTTTGTGTTGACAACTACCGTACTACTGTTCCGTATACAGGTAATAAATTTCCTTTATTTTGATTTAACAATAAATGTGTACCGTATTCTTCTTCATGGAAAAATAAGACATCCCCTGAAAATAAGACCTAGCGTGTCTTTGGGGGCAAACATTAATATAAGACACTGTCTTATTTTCGGGAAAACAGGGTAGTTGCCTCTCCCTGTACATGTGCACACATGTGGGCAGATGGTGGTCCCCTATTTAACACCTGTTAATTTAAAGATCCTAGTAGAAATGGAGAAACAAATTTAATCCAGATAAGTTCATCCTTCCCTATCCTTCAGAAGTACCAAAAACATGCTTTTGCCTGGATATTGAATATTTGAACAAAATGCTTTGGGATCCAAGTCCTTGAATAAGTGCATCAATTTATCATAGGAAGGAACCTGAGGGAGAAGAAAAGCCAAAAAATACTCAAAAAATAACTTAAAACTTGTAAAATACATCGTTTTACTCTATCTTTTTTTTAGTGCCCTAGGTAGCAGCTTTTAATCCTTCATTTCACATGCTTTACTCTAATTTGTGCTTCTTGGGAATATAAATTCTTACCATTGCTTTTGGAGAACATTTTTGCAATTATTATCAAAATGTAAAATGTACATATGATTCAAAAATTCTGTTTCAATACATTTATTCTATAGATAAACTCCCATGTAAAATAATGTATTAACAAAGATATTAATTATAACACTGCTCATAAAAGCAAAAGATTAGAATCAACTTTAATTGAAGCATAGTAACCTCCATCTTGTATAAAAAATTGCTTTTTGAAATTCTCTGCTATTGTTACATAATCCCTAGTCCTGTAAACTCTGTCATTGTAAACTCTGTTACTTTAAGACAGTCTCTTATTATATAAAATGACTTTGTTTTTAGTTTAAATAATAGAAAAAGGTAAACTTAACTGTCTGACCTTGCAAGCTAGCCATCCAATGTAATAGGCTAATATAGACTAATACTTGGTGGTGATGAACTCCTTTAGCTTTTTCTTATTTGTGAAACTCTTTATCTGACCTTCAATTCCAAATGAGGGTTTTGCTGGGTAGAGTAATACTGGTTGTAGGTCCTTGCTATTCATCACTTTGAATATTTTTTGCCACTACCTTCTGGCCTGCAAAGATTCTGTTGAGAAATCAGTTGACAGTTATATAGGTGCTCCCTTGTATGTAACTAACTGCTTTTCTCTTGCTGCTTTTAAGATTCTCTTTTTGTCTTTAACTTTGGCATTTTAGTTATGATGTGTCTTGGTGTGGGCCTCTTTGAGTTCCTCTTGTTTGAGACTCTCTGTGCTTCCTGGACTTGTAAGTCTATTTCTTTCACCAGGTAGGGGAAGGTTTCTGACATTATTTCCTCAAATAGATTTTCAATATCTTGCTGTCTCTCTTCTCCTTCTGGCATCTCCATAATGCGAATGTTGGTATGCTTGAAGTTGTCCCAGAGGCTCTTTATACTATCTTCACATTTTTTAATTCTTTTTTTCTTTTTGCTCTACTGATTGGGTATTTTTGCTTTCTAATATTCCAAATTGCTGATTTGATTCTTGGCACCCTCTTCTCTACAGTTGATTCCCTGTAAATTATCCTTCATTTCAATTAGTGTAGCCTTCATTTCTGACTTGTCCTTCTTCATGTCTTTGATGTTCTCAGTAAGATCCTTAAAAATCTCACTAACACCCTTGAAGCTCTTTCCCGTGAGCATCTTTATAGCCATTGTTTTAAACTCTGTATCCTGTAGTTTGCTTGCTTCCATTTCTTTCATTTATGACATGTTTCTTTTTCTCCACATTTTGGCTGCTTCCCTGTGTTTGTTTCTATGTATTAGGTAGAGCTGCTATGGCTTCTGGAATTGGTAGAGTGGCCTTGTGTAGTAGTCCTGTAAAGCCCAGTGGCTCAGCCTCCCCAGTAACATGAGCTGGGCACTCTAGGTGCACCCCTGTGTGAGCTATCTGAACAGTCCTATTGTAGTTGAGCTTTGATTGCTTTTGGCATCACTGGGAGGAATTGACTTACAAGCCAATTGGCTGTGATGACCAGCTTTTACTAAAGTGGAAGAGCTTCTGTGCAGGAGACATCCTTATGGAGAAGGACATGCTTCAGTGGGGCTTAGAGTTCACCATGTCTGCCCCTTGAGTGTGTTGCTTGGGGATGGGTGGAGTTGTCATCTGGTATGTTCTGAAGATATCCACCAGTTGCACTGGATCTGGGGCCTCCAGGAGGTGGAAAGTCAGCCACTACCTGTGCCCTGCCTGGGATCACCAGCTAGGAGCTACAGAGTGATCTGCAGATGGCTGCTACTTGTGTTGGGCTTGGAGGTATCCAGGAAAGGCCAAACTGTGAAATAAGGCAGGCTGCTGCTAATGGCAGGCCTGGGGCCACTTATTGAGAGTTATGGGGAACACTGAGTTTCAGCTGCTACTTGTTTGAGAGAATTTAGGAAAATATGAAGCCTGAGCCAGGACAGGCCATTCATATGGAAAAGCTGCTGCAAACAGCTTGGCTGGGGCTGCAAATTGGATGGTGTGGGGTCTCAGGGAATCACCAGGGTGGAGCAAACAATGTGAGCCAGGATAATGGAGACCCAAATATGGCACCTGCCAGTCAGCTCTGTGGCAGGGGAGTTTTCATCATACGAACAATGAATCCTGAGAGCACTTTTGTCTGGGAGAAAGCTGTCCCTGAGTTCTTACCTTGATGCCAGATGATTTAGTTTCTCCCTGTATGCCCCTAGATCCTTTCAAGCTGTTGCATCAAGCACAGGAGCTTAGAGGGAATGAGTCCAAGTAAATCTGTGCACCAGCCCTTTAAGAGGAACTGTCTGGGTCTCCAGCAGCCTCTATGTCACTCAGTCACAATCCCTGCTGGTTTTTACAGCCTGAAGTTATGGGGAATTCTCTTCCCAGCTCTGGGCTTGGGGTCTGATATGGTGCTGGACCCCTTGCCACTCATGGGAGGCCTCTGCTGCCAAGATATCCCTCACTATTAAAAATATGGCACATGTGGGTGCCAAACCAGCCTCTTCCATGCCTCCACACCCTCTTACCAGTCTCAATGTGTGTTCTTTAATTCTCTAGTTGTAGGGCTTCCATTTAGACAGATTTCAGGCAGTAGTGAATAATGGTTATTCTGTATGTTAGTTGTAATTTTGATGTGGTTGTGGGAGGTGGTGAGTACCATGTTTACCTATGCCACCATCTTGGTTCTCTTCCTCAAGATAATGAAGATTTTCAAACATAGTACCTTGAATGCAGAAAAACCAAGACATTAAGCATAGTAGGTATGAGTAAATACAAAATCTCTGTTAGAGACCCTTGAAATTTTTTTGTGTGGACAAATTCCTGAAGGAGAAATAGGAACTTAAAGTTTTAAAATAGCAGACAATATTTCTTCCTTGTTCCTCCTTTCTTAAAAAAGTAAAAAAATTAATGAAAATAAAGACATAGAAGGAGAAATGTCAACTTTAATGAAATGATGAAACCATTTAACCCTGAAACTTAGTATAAATGTATAAAAGGGCAACTAAGGGGGATTTGACTAGAGTAAAAGGAGGACAGCAAGAAATAAAGATGATGTATATGAAATTATTGTTGGTTTTAGAAAAGAGAAAATGGAACAAAGGTGGTGTTTGCTCTTTTGAAATTGAAATTTTGTATATACAGGCAGCAATTGCAAGTTTCTAAGAATCCTGTTTGAAGAGATGTTTTTTGCAGCATCCTTGAGGTTGTATAAACGTTTGTCATTTAAATCTTTAATACATAATCCAGGTTAACGTGGTATTATACTTTGTGCGGTATAAAACTTTACAATAGTATATTTCCATTTCTCCTTTTCTAGCCTTTGCACTTACTCTACACTTCATAAATGTCATAATACACACTACATTTAATTAAGTAACTTGCAACAGTTAAAAAACAAACAAAAAACAAGGGGCCACTTTTTAAATTATATGGAATATTTTCTAAAATATACTATTGAATGGAAAAAGAAAGGTGAAGAACAATATGGTCTCTTTGTGTGTGTGTGTGTGTGTGTCTGTGTGTGTGTCTGTGTGTGTGTGTACACATATATTTACACTAGAGGTCTGATGCACAAAATTTGTGCAAGAGTAGGTCTTCACAGCCCCGGCTGCCTCAGCCCTTGTGGCCCAGGCTGCCTCATGGCCCCACAGCCCCAGCCCCTGCCCCCTGGTCGTTCCACTGTCCAGTCTAATTAGCATATTAGCTCTTTATTATATAGGGTATATCCTTACAGAGAAAAATACCATCTTGGAAAGAGATGTAACAGAGCAGTAACTTGTCATAGTTTCTGTGAGGAGAGGGATTAGGGAACTTGTATATTTTGCCTTTTTACCTCATTTATGCATTATCTATTTAAACAAACAAATGAGTAAATACATAATGGAGGCAGATAGAGAGGGTCTATACTGAATCAAGAAACATTACTAGAAGTCTCTACCATCAGATACATTACTGTAATATCTGAGTCATAAGAATAACAGAAAAGCCCTGACCAGTTTGGCTCAGTGGATAGAGTGTCGGCCTGCGGACTGAAGGGTCCCAGGTTCGATTCCGGTCAAGAGCATGTACCTTGGTTGCAGGCACATCCCCAGTAGGAGGTGTGCAAGAGGCAGCTGATCGATGTTTCTCTCCCATCAATGTTTCTAACTCTCTATCCCTCTTCCTTCCTCTCTGTAAGAAATCAATAAAATATATTTAAAAAAAAAAAAAGAATAACAGAAAAGGAAAAGAGGAGGAGAAGATATGGAGTACTAAAAAATAAGTTTGGTTCCATGAATATTACACTTGGAAACATAGCTTTAGAAATGTGGATTAAGAGGATTACAGAGACAGGTATGAGTTGAGATAAATATTTAAAATCTCTTATTATAGATGCTAGTTGAATCACACCACTGAAGAAATTCCCCTGAACTGAGTGTAGTGAAGAAGGAAAGGAAAGAGATGGAATTCTACAGCAGGTAAAATAAGAACTGCTATATGAAAGAAAATGAAAAAAGAAATAAAATTCTGCAGAGAATTAAGAGAGGCAATGATATAAAAGGAAACAAAGAGAATGTGAAATATTATGTGGACTAAAAATAGAAACAGATTTAGGGATTAGAAGGGAGTTCATGGCAAAGATTTTTTATTGCATCTATCTCTATGTCCAGGGATCCTATAACATATATATATATTTCCTTTTATATCATGGCCTCTCTTAATTCTCTGCTAAATTTTATTTCTTTTTTTCATTTTCTTTCATATAGCAGTTCTTATTTTACTTGCTGAAGAATTCCATCTCTTTCCTTTCCTTCTTCACTACACTCAGTTCAGGGGAACTTCTTCAGTGGTGTGATTCAATTAGCATCTATAATAAGAGATTATAATAAAAGCCTAGTTGGCCCTCACACACTCGCACCCTCATGTGATGCCTTCATGTCTTCACAAGATGGCCGCCACAAGATGGCTGGGTGATCAGGCTGACAGGCAGAAGAAGTTAGGGACAATCAAGCAGGCAGGCAGGTGAGTGGTTAGGAGCCAGCAGTCCTGGATTGTGAGAGGGTTCAGGATGGGCTGAGGGACACCTCCCCCCCCCCCCCCCCCCGCACCCCGCGTGCATGAATTTCATGTGCCAGGCCCTAGTATATATATATTCCTCATACTTTCTACTTAAGATCAGAATTCTGTTAAAAAATCAAATCTGTTTATTTCTTATTCATGAAGAGATTGTGAGGCTTGTGGCCAGGGACATGGCCAGGAGTATCATTCATCTTGAAAATACTAACAATTTTTCTGTCAATACTATGGTGTTTTGATTATTGTCACTTTGTAATATAATTTGAGGTCAGTGAATGTGGTACCTCTGGCTTCATTCTTTTTTTCCCTCAGGATTGCTTTGGCTATTCAGTGTCTTTTGTGGTTCCATGCAAATCTGATTTTTTTGTTGTTGTTGCTGTTCTACTTATTTAAAAAATGGCATTGGGACTTCGATGGGGATTGCATTAAACATGCACCCTTATGTGGCCAAGACATGAAAGTGTCCTTTGATAGATGATTGGATAAAGAAGATGTGATATACATGTATATGAATACTACTCAGCCATAAGAAAAGATGAAATACTGCCATTTGTGACAACATGGATAGACCTTGAGAATATCATGTTAAGTGAAATAAGTCAGACAGAAAAAGTAAAAAACCATATGATTTCACTCATATGTGGAATATAAAACTGAAAACAACAAATGAACAAAAACTCATAGACACAGACAACAGTATGGTGGTTATCAGAGGAAAGGAAGTGGGGGTGTAATAAAGGGTAAAGAGGATCAAATATATGGTGACAGAAATGATATAACTTTGGGTGCTGGGCACACAATGCAATACACAGATCATGTATCATCGACTTGTATACTTGAAATATATATAATTTTATTAACTAATGTTTCCCCAATAAACTTAATTAAAAAGATTTAAAAAAGAAAATACTAACAATTGAAAACAAATGATAGATTCTGAGGTCAGGCAACACATGGGAATAATATGAACTTTTTAGAGATATCCATAATCCTTGTGTCTGCATCAACTAGAAAAAGATATATTTGCCAAGAATTTGTCATAATCTAAGAATTCAGCATGGTGTTCTCCTATCCACTTTCTCCACCATTTCACCTCAAAATAAATGTTTTTTGTCTCATCATGTAACTTTTCTTCTTCTGCAAAAAGGAGAAGAAATGGATGGAAATATAAATTAGTGATTTGTGAAAATTGAAATCAATGACTTTTCATTGAAATGACTCTGGCTTGTCCTCTATTGATTTCCTAAAGAAAGGGTGTGAAACCAAAAGGCAGAGATAGTTGGTTAATGCTTGCAAATAAGTTTTGCTAATCTCAACATTAAAATTTAAACTTAAAATCTTTTCAAACACAATTTAATAAAATAAAATAAATAATTTTACTGGGATTGTATTTATTTCCCAGAGATTAATTTTGTGAGAAATAATCTCTGGGAAATAAATTTTTAAAGATCACATTTCTGTACCTTTAAGTTAGTGTATCTTAGCAACCCGTAGAGCCAAATACCTATGTATGTTTGAGACAAGAGAACGTTAACGTTTATGCTACATTTCATGATTTTCCATTATATTTCTGGATGTGATGTGATAGTCCCTCTCCAAAATATAAGAAAGGCAATTAATTGCATTGTATGTCATGGAGAGAAGGCACTTTGAAGTGTTCTTTGGGTTACAGTATTTACATATTTTAGAGAAATGAATAAAAGTTTTCACTACAGAGTGTATATATAATTATGGATTCTTATTAAGAATTTATAAAGGTGAGAATGCATTACTTATCTAACTTCATACTTACAGTTAACATTTTAAGGAAATTAAATGTACTGAGAGTAGACATGATATATGTTAGTCAATTCATTCTATATTTATTGAGCATCTATTGTGTGCCATGCACTGTGCAAAGAACCTAAGAGATCCAGATAAAAATAGTAGTTTCTGTCTTCAGTGCAAGAGCATTCTAAGAGAGAAAAAAGCTAACAAAGAAGAAATTGTACAATGTAATGAAAGCAATAAAAAAAGATGTGTACTGAGATATTGTATCAACAACTGAAGTGAAACACAAGAGATATATAGACCTACAAGTAATAAACTTTTTTCCAGAGAATACACATTTTGAGTTAATATGTAGGCTGTATTAAAAAGTGAAAAAACATCTAAGAAGAGGAAAAAAAAACAGTTTTCTTGAGTTCTACTTAATAGATATTTGGGTAATTTCCCCCCCACCCCCATATAGTTTGCTTTTATAGTTTCATTCATATTACAGTATATATTTATATATTTTAATTTGGCCATAAAATGTACCAAATTATATTATAAAAATGTGTATTGCATGGGAATACAAAATATATGCCTAAAATTGAGGGGCTCTTTTTTTTTTTTGTGATGAACTCAGTCATAAAATGAATTTACCTGATTTATTTTTTCTACAGCTTAAACAGTGTCTTGGTCTCCTTGATGAAAACAATGAGGCTCAACTATTATTTTTGGAATCCATTTTTTTTTGAAAATATATTTTATTGACTTTTTTACAGAGAGGAAGGGAGAGGGATAGAGAGTCAGAAACATCGATGAGAGAGAGACATCGATCAGCTGCCTCCTGCACACCCCCTACTGGGGATGTGCCCGCAACCAAGGTACATGCCCTTGACCGGAATCAAACCTGGGACCCTTCAGTCCGCAGACCGATGCTCTATCCACTGAGCCAAACCGGTTAGGGCTGGAATCCATTTTTGTTTTAAATACTCTGTGGCATGAGTTATTGACTTATGCAGAGCACTTTCCTTTCTCTAGATCTTTTATCATCATTTAGATAAAATATTTCCTTAATAGTTTTCTCAGAAAGCCCTTGTAAATATTGAAAGAATAAATTATTCAGCCCGAAGACTACTGTAGAAACCACATCCATGTTTTTCATTATATTGTTTGCTTTTCTTCACTATGTGAACTGTTAAAAATTGTAAAAAAGATAGGGTCAATCTTTGTATAAAGATAAATGAATACATAAATAAATAACTGGGAAGAAGAGACAAATCTCCCATATGGAAGAATTCTATTTTACATATGTGGATACTTCTTCCTCAAGGATGCTCAGCTTAATCACCACCACTACCCTTCTCTGGGGTAAGGTGGATGTGGTGACTTGTTTCCAAGAATTGGAGTGTGGAATGAGAAAAATAGAAAATAGGGAGCTGGAGAAAAAAATTAAAATGCTGGTCACCGAAATAAAGAGTGTTAGAAAGTATTGGCTTCCAAAACAAGCCAGAGTAGACAAGGTTAGAACGTTCTGCCAGCTGGTAGCAGCTCTTATGAATCACTTCCTTCAATTGTTCAGGAAACACTGCAGTGCCTTTGTTCTGGACAAACATATTATTTCCCCCAAATTTGATATAATGCAGATTATGAGTATAAATTATCAAACCATACTTTACTGGCTTAGAATTTTGTTCATTGCACTTCTATTACTCCAATTCTTTCTTTTAAGGCTATTAAGAAAACAATATGAATGTTAAGTTATTAATGTTGAAAATTTCAAAGTAAGAATTATGTTACACAAATTTCAGCAAATTATCAAAAATAGGGACACTAAAATCATAGATGTAAGATATTATTGTATTGGCCCTTGTCCCAAAAGTCATATGAAATCAGAAAACAGGTTTATAGGAAATTTGTTGGATAGTGATAGCTATAAATCAAGTAGAATGAAAATTATCCAAAATGCTTTGCAAATAGTTGTTCCCTGGGACAGTTCTTAGATAATAGACTTGATGAGTGTGGTAAGCATAGTAATTGTCCCCCAAAGGTGCCCAAGTTTTATTCCTGGAGCTGTGAATAATAAATGGCTGAAAGGAAATTTTCAGACATGACTAAATAAAGACCTTTAGCTGGGGAGGTTATTATGAATTATCTGCATTTGCCCAATGTAATCACAAGGGACCTTATAAATGAAAGAGGGAGGTTGGAGAGTCAAAGTTAGAGGAAGCAGCTTTGACCATTCAAACAGAGGTCAGAGTGCTACTCTGCTGGCTTTACAGATGGAGAAATAGCCACGAGTCAAGGAATGCCTGTAGAAGCTGGGAAAGGCCAGGAAACACATTCTCCTCTATGGCCACAAAATATGCAGCCACATGGACATCATGATTTTAGCTCAATGAGACACATGCCAGAGGTCTATTCCACAGAACTAGAAGAGAATACGTTTGCATTGTTTTAAACCACTATAATTTGTGGTAATTTGTTACAGCAACAATAGAAAAACTAATATAAAGAGTACAGAAATACATTGAATAAAAATAGCTAATTAAAAAAATGCAGAACCCTGTGATATAAGAGAAAGTGACTATAAAGATTTCCAAAGAAATAATTACAGTTCACTCAAATTAGAGCAGTGGAGAACACTTGTACTCTTTGGTTCTATAAATATCAGTTACAAATGCTTATATATGCTCTGTTTCAGATTCTGCAAATGGTTTAAATATCTTTGGTTCCATTTTACAGAGAAATTCATCTTAGCAGATTAAAGAAAACATTTATTCAAACATATTCTGAGCATCTAAACATATGCTAACCTATGGAGATAACAACATAAATAGACATTTCTTTTTTAAAAAAATAATTATTTATTATTGAAAGTTGAACCCCACCAGTCCCCCACCCTCTACCCCAGGCCTTCAGCAGCCTATTGTCTGTGTCCATGGGTTATGCATATATGCATACAAGGTCTTTGTTGATTACTTCCCACCCACCAACCCTCCCCTGCCTCCCCACTGAGGTTCCACACTTCCATGTCTCTGGATCCACTCGGTTCATCAGTTTATTTTGTTACTTAGATTCCACATATAATGCAATCATGTGATACTTATCTTTCTCTGACTGACTTATTTCACTTAGCATGATACTCCCCAGGTCCCTCCATGCAAGACAGCATTTCTTATTCCCTTATTTTGAGGAATACAATCATTACAGTGTTTTTCTTTTTGACCATGACCCATAGTAGAAAATACATTTTCCATTGCATATATACTAGAGGCCTGGTGCATGAAAATTCATGCACTGGAGGGGGGTCCCTCAGCCCAGCCCCAGCCTGCCCCCTCTCACAGTCTGAGAGCCCTCAGGGGATCAGGGGAAGGTGACACCCCATCACACCTCTGCTGCTGCCACTGCTGGCAGTGCAAGCCTCGGCCCGCCATGATTACCTGAGCCTCAGGTGGCCCTGAGTGGCTGGGAAGCCACCATCCAAGGCTTGCCTGCGCCTTGGGCCAGCCCTGCATGGCTGGGGGGCTGAGGGGACTGGGGGACTCTGAAGGCAGGTGTGCAGAGCAGCTGGGCTTGCCTGGGGGCAGGCCTGACCTTGTCATGCACCTGCCACCCCAGCGGGGCTGAGGGGAGTGAGCGCCACCATCTTGTGGCTATGGGCGCCGCCATCTTTGAGGGTGTGGCAGTCAATTAGCATATTCCCTCCTTATTGGCTGTGGGCACTGCCATCTTTGAGGGCAGGGCAGTCAATTAGCATATTCCCTCCTTATTGGCTGTGGGCGATGCCATCTTTGAGGGTGGGTCAGTCAATTAGCATATTCCATCCTTATTGGCTGTGGGTGCTGCCATCTTTGCGAAAGCGTGAGGGTCAATTAGCATATTCCCTTTTTATTAGATAGGATATAAAAGGCTAATATGCTAAGTGTCCAACCATTCAATCAGTAGCTATGATGAGCACTGACCACCAGGGGGCAGATGCTCAATGCACAGGCCTGGAAACATGGAACAGACTGATGAATTTCAGAGAGAAAAGGGAAGAGGGAAGGGCAGAAAGAGATTAACCAAAGATCTTATATGCATACTTGGCCTGGCCTACACCCTCTTGCAATCTGGGACCCCTTGGGGTATATCGGACTGCCAGTTTTGGCCCGATCCCCACAGGCCAGGACAAGGGACCCCACTGGTGTACAAATCCATGCATTGGGCCTCTAGTACCTCTATAATACTGAATGAATCAAAGCTTGATATACTCTAATATTTTCCATTATCTTCTAGTCTATTTCATAAAAAAGTATTATGTAGAAACTTTTTAATTGATTTGATAACCCATTCATGAGTTTGAAAAACACTAGTTTAATGACTAAGTTAGACATGTAGAGAAGTAGCTGAGTGTGTCATATGCTATAGGAGAGATGAACATGGAAATCATGCTAATTACAAGAAAAATAGTAATATCTATGACTTGAATGCTTACTATATTCATTATTCTAAGAGTATAATTAACAGTTGAAGTAGCCTAATTGGATAATCACACTTCAGAGGTAGCAACACAAAAACTTCAAATATCTTTATGAAAAATAATACCAGAGAGTTTTTAAATAGCCTGAGAAATTTTAAGATGATTTTTTAAATAGTAAGATGAGTTGTGCTTGAGTTATCTGATCATGATTGGATAAGAGTAAACAGGCATCAACACCCATGTAAAACATGGTGTAGGATGTGGCAAGTCAAGAAATAGCTAATATCTTTGGAACTGTGTTCTAGGTTCACAACTCCATTTGATCATGCACCTTCATCTCAGAGAGGACAGTATTGCTTGATTCAAATTAAATGGTTGGCTACTCTGATTTCAGAATGTCTTAATAGCCTTTGTACCCAAAGCTTACAAGCACAGTTTATGTGGGTATTTGTTCTTGCTTCTTAGTAAATGTTAGACAGGACTTAATCTAAAACTTGTTTTCATTGTTAACATACCATGTTGTGTGGGAGAGGGATGCCGCCAGCCTATGCCTACATTTAATCATTGGGAGCTGTCAATATTTGCCAAAAGAACCTGATGATTATTAAATGGTCAATTTGGCTTCTTTCAGTTCCCCAAAGGACTTTACATTCTGTTTTAAGAAACTTGTACTTCATCTCTCCATTGGTGTTTCTTAAAGAGAGGTATGCTATCAGAAAACTTCAATGGTGTTTAGCATCCTGCAATTTCAACAAGCACTCCTCCCATCCCATAAACACTGAAGTTTGAGCACACTGTTTGAAAGTGGACAATTACTAATTAAGTGCAGTAGTTATACAATCAAATCTGCTACAGTCTTACCTCCTTTCTCTGTCTCCCCATCCCAAACTGGGACAGCACTACATTTTGATCATCACTTTAAAAACTATGGCATTTTCCCTTCTCACCACAGCTAAACTTCTTGATTTTTCTTTTCCTCTTAGCCTGTGGCCTAAAATTTCCTCTGATTCTGGTAGGATCATAAGGATAGAGTAGTACAGAAAGAACATAAAGGAGCTTAGAGATATTATCATTAATCATTTGCTATTTATCACCTTAAACCTTGTGTTATATAAGAAAAGACAGAAGGCAACATCAGTAGTGTTGAAAACATGATGTTTAATATATCTTGTTTCCACTCTTTGTTCTCATTCTTCAGATACCCTTCTGTGCTAACTACAATTACCTTCCTGCATATTAGTCCTTATTGCCACCCCTTCCCAATCCTCACTCAATGCCTAAAAAACTCCTGCTTCCTCCGCGGTGTCATGGAACTTGTAGAGTAGATACCAAAGAGTGACTGCTAGTAATGGTGTCAATTTTATCTTTTGTAGAGGTCTAAGGTTTGGGGAGGGGGAGGGAGAAAGAGAGAGAGAGAGAGAGAGAGAGAGAGAGAGAGAGAGAGAGAGAGAGAGAGATGCTAATTAGACCAGACGTGTTTCCGGACAACCTTCCGGACAAAGCCGGGCTGTGAGGGAAGCCTGGGTCCTGGGTGCCCACTGGCAGCCAGGGAAAGGAAGGCCTACCCTTGCACGAATTTCATGCATTGGGCCTCTAGTGATTAAATAAAGGTGATTAAAATTAAAAACAAACAAGCAAACAACGCTTTATGCACTTCCCAAATACTCCTGAAAAATTCTCCTTCTCTTCTATTTTCATTTATCAGTATGATGTCTGAACCATGTGAGGATCAAGAGTTATTCTAATGGGACTGTATTATTAGAAACATTTAAATCCAATATCTCCCTGCCACACACAGCACTGAACTGCTTCTTTTTCTCCTTCTGGGACTTATATGTGCTTAGGACACACAAAAATTTCAATAATAACATTAGGTAAATTTACATGGAAAGACAATTTAATGATACTGTTTTAAAATGTTTCAAATTTCTACAATCCTCATATTGCCTATTTATAAGTATTCTTCTCTTCTGAGAAGCCTTTATGCAGCTCTAGTCTAGGTAAAGATTTTCAGAATATGCTGAGATTTTCTATTTTAGAGCCCTTATTGAGAAATACTCCTTTCTCCCCTTAGACCAAAACCAGGCACACGATTGATGTTTAGTAGCCACTGAATGAAGGAATAAATTAATTATTGCTACTACATAGATTTATTTTCCCCCACTTGTGTGACTAAGTGATTTTCCTTCTTTTTTGACATGAAGGCATTTTTACAGGAATGGAAAAACATTATTTAATGTGAAAAACCACTATTATGATCTTTTATAATCTTCACCCCAAAATAGAAAGGAACAGTTTGTCTTTTCATCTAGTGTCTAAATTGTGGGTAACTTTCAGTTTCTAAATGTAATTGCTGAGCAGATATTACTCATTTTGTTCTTTTTAGATCTCCCTGAAGCATTCCTCTTGCCCTCTAGCTCTGAGGTTTTTTTAAGAACAATTTTTACAATTTTTGTCAATTGAGATTAAGATAACATTTCTATGTGAACACAAAAACTCAGAAAGAATTCCAGTCATGCTGCCCAAGGAGCCAGCTGTGCCATTCCTTCTGTTTTCTCCATTCTTCTGCAGAGTGGAGGCTGTGTCCTAAACAGTTCAGTCAACACTGCTGGGTGAGGAAGGTGTTGCATAATGTTCCCTCATCAAACAAGAGCAAAGCACTGGGACTAAGGCTAGCCTTCTGTCATTCTATTAAACACTCTAGAAAATCTGATTTTTCAAATAAGTATTTCCAGGTATAGGAAGGGCTTCTGGCATACTCTTTCATCTCTTTGTCCATTTTCTTTTGATTTAGTGAACATCAGGGAAGGAGAATCTAATCAGGGTGTACTTTTCACTAAAGTGTCTAGAGTTTTCTTGATTCTAAAATAATCAGAGTTCTTTGTTAACATAAGTATATGAGATATTAATATCATTCTGGATTCCTTTGCCCACATACCTACTATTTTCTGAAGTGATTTCAAGTTCAATCTGAGCTCTGCCTGTGAAGAAAATTCTTCATTTAACAAGTATTTATGTGTATAACATGTGGTACTAAGTGATAGAGAGAGTATAGAACAAGGCAGAGAAAGTGCCTACCTTCATGGTAATCCTATATAATAAAGAGCTAATATGCAAATGGTCATCAGGCCCTTGTACCCTCGTGCCCTCGCGCTGGGGCCGAGGGACCTGAGGCCACACCCCCCGCACTAAGGGGCTTGATGGGGTCCTGAGGCTGTGCCCCCTGCCCAGCGGGGCTTGATGGGGGACCTGAGGCTGCACTGCCCACCTGGCAGGACTTGACAGGGGACCTGAGGCTATGCCCCCCACCCCACACCAGGCTGGGGGACCTGAGGCTGTGCCCCCCACCCTGCGGGGCTTGATGGCGGTGGGGCTGGCCCAGTCTGGGTCTCACACGATTTCAAGGCGTATGCGAGTGGGCAGGGACTTGACTCTGGGTCCTGCGGCGTGCCCCAGACTCTGACAGGAGGGAGATTTTCATATACATTTTACTAATTTTCTTTCATCTCTGATACTTCTATTATAGAGAAAGGACAAATAGCAATATTAAAATATTTTCTCTAATTAAATTCCTTTTAATGTGCACAAATTTCATGCACCAGGCCACTAGTTTCATAATAATGATTTTTCTATCCTGAAACATCATAGCCCAAAATTCTGAACAAATTGCTTCCAAAATCCTGCTGTACTACATTTTCCTAGTGTTGTACAAATCTCTTTCTCAGAAAGAAATAAGAAAACTTCATAGGAACTGCCTGCAATGTTTAAAGTGGATTCTCAGCCTGTTAAGCCCAGAGATTCTGTTTCAAAGGCAGGATCGTACCAAGAATTTTGATTTTTAAAAAGGTTCAGCTATTTTAAAAATGTTTTTTAAAAGTGTTTTGAAAAATATTCTTAAAAGTGTGTTTTGTTTGTAGGTAGGGAGGGAAACATTTGAAAATCAGAAAAAAAATCTCTGATATCTAAAAATCTGAGTGATCAAGCATTTTCATTGTTGATTGGATAAGTACATGAAGTCATGTTCAGAAAGAAATTATCAAAGATAACCCAATGCAGCAGTGACTGTGATAAAGAATAATATATTAGGGGCCATAAATGGTGATGAAAGGAGATTTGACCTGGTGTGGTGAACACACAATACAGTGTACAGATGATGTGTTGCAGAATTGTGCACCTAAAGCCTGTAGAATTCTGTTAACCAGTGTCATCCAATCCTATATAATAAAAGCCTAATATGCAAATTGTCCCCTTGGGCAGTTGTTTGACCAGGAGACCAGGAATTCCACTGCTCACTATGACATGCGCTGACCACCAGGAGGCGGCATGGAACATGGTGGGCATCGGTGACATGGCGAAGGCAGTGGGTGGCAGTGGAGGCACTGCCAGCCCCGATGGGCCCCAACAAGAGCAGGGCTGCAGCAGGATGGTAGAGCAGGTGAGAGGGCGGTGCCAGGCCAAGGCAGGTGCTAGCGGGAGCCTGATCTCCCTTCTGATTGCCCTGCAGTGGTGGCAGTAGGGGGCGGGGGCCTGACCCTGATTTTTGGATTTGACACCCTTATTGAAAAGCTAACATTTTATGTTTATAAAGATAGTTGCCCTGCAGACAGTGACCAGCAGCAGCGGCGGGGGGGCCTGGCCCTGATCAGTAGCCCTGCAGGCGGGATGGTGGAGCAGGTGAGGGGGTGGTGCCAGGTCAAGGTGGGGTGCCAGACAGGGTTGTGGTGCTGCAAGGCTGGGCGTGTGAGTTGGGGCCCGATCTCTGTAGGCCACCCTGAGGGACCCCACTCATGCATGAATTCGTGCACCAGACCTCTAGTAAATTCAATAAAAAGAAAAAAACCAAGAATGATTAATCCTCCCAAATAACTTGACCATTGAGCCTTTTTCCAACTCATGCAATGCAAATAAGTTATGCAAATTAGTAAGAATTATATAAAAATTGTGAACATCAAATGAATGCACACCTTTTTATTTCTAGTTAGATGTTGAAATATAACATATATCCTGTCTTTAATGGCTCACATAGAACTGCAAAAAACATTTATAGTAGGCACTATAAAAACACTTTATTATTATATACAGGCAGTCCTCGGGTTACATTAGACTCAATGTATGTCCTTTCGTAGTTACGTCACCATCTCCCATTTATTTATAAAAAAAAAGTTCCGTCATTTCGATGTATTTACATATGTGCTTTATGTTTTTTATTATATATTTAACACAAGTAAAGGTCAGGAATTGTCATCTTTCTTTTAAATTTTTTTTACTGTTCACTTCATTACTGCTGTGTATGTGCCATGTGAGTGACGTAGGTGCTTATGTAGCTGGGTTTCGACTTACGGCAAAAATTGTGTTACGTTGCCCTGTAGGAACTGATCTCCGACATAACCCAAGGACCTACTGTAATCACTTGGTTATTTCATACACTGACATAGCCAAAGGCTGAAATTAAATCTAAGTAACTGTTTTCTCCTTATAATTGTACAAATCCTTCTAAAGGGATCCATAACCAATGGCTTTGTAATATTAGGTGGAATTTGCCTTATACACACAGCCTATTATTGTTCAAAAACAATTGAATAATAGCATTTGTCATTTGGCATATTTTACTGTCTAGAATTTCCATTACTTAAATTAAGATTTAAGGATTCTTCCCCAAAACCTTTACATTTCTAAACACAACAAATAAAATGATTATTTATTATCTCCTCTTGCCAAGTCTCTAAATTTTTATCTATTTATTTGTTCATTTTGAATCTGACACAGCCATTGAAAAGCTAACATTTTATGTTTGTACAGAAATACAGAATTCATAAAGTAAGACCAATAAGAACTAAAACATTACTTACTAGTACATTGGGCAAGAAAAATGTTCTGAAATTAGATTGTGGTGATGGTTGCTCCACTTTGTGAACATTCTAAAAGCACTGAATTGTATGCTTTAAGTGGACAATTTTTATGCTATATAAATTTTGTCCCAATAATGCTGTTAAATTTTTTTATTAGGTTTATTTTCAATGCTAAAAACACTTGCTAAACCTTTAGTGGTACATCTATGGAGAGAATAAGGAGGCAACTAGAGAAGGAGATTTTCCTATGGTTTTCTGATCTATTTTTTAATCTCATTTTAAAACATAGTAAAATCATGTAGTAATCCTTGACAAGCAAGGAATGCTTCTTGCAAGCTTGGAAATTTTAGTTAAGATAGATATTATAGGTAAGTGTAACAATAAGACATGTCTAAAAACAATGAATATACATTTTACTTATTTGTAATGTGTTTTCTTGAAAGGTTACATGCTACATCTTTGCAGGCATCCAAGCCAACTTTCCATTACATATGAAGAGGTTGCATTAGAAAACATCCATGCTGAGTATGAAATTGGGCTTTTAAAGGCCCATATAATTCTGAAATAAGGCATTCATGGAGAATCAGTCTTATTGCAATAATTTAGGTATGTACTTTAAAAAAGCTTAATAATGCCAGAACATTTTGCATGAAATTTAACAAAAACATAATAAAAGAAGTGCATTTAGAAAGGAGACTTGACTTGGGGTGGTGAACATACAATATAATATATGATGATGTATTCTAGAATTGTACACCTGACGCCTATATAATTTTATTAATCAATGTCATCCCAATAAATTCAATTAAAAAAGAAAAAATAACATAAAAAATAATTTCTAGGTCCACCTGGAGGAGAGAGCAAATAAAAAGTGCATTTATAAAGCAATTTTCTCTTATTCACACATAAATTAATCAATATTATCACCAGTATTATTGTCCTCTCTTTATGGTAGTCATGAGTTTTCTATGAAAACAAAGACCAGTCTGAGTTTAGAAGACTGTTGCCCCAGTAAGTCATGTCAGTGTCACGGCAACATGGATTAATTCTTTAAGTTCAGCACAAACCTCAAATAGGCCAAGGTTTATCTCTTTATAAGCCTTAAGTAAGCCAACGTTTATCCCACCATGCAACTTTAATCAAGCACTTCCAGATTATTCCTTTTCTCATCATTTAAGTAACCCACATCCCATAAGTAGTTAGAGTGTTCTCAAGAGAGCTGAAGGAGTCAATATTGGTATTTATCTTTGAGAATTCCATTAGTGACTAGAGGCCTGGTGCATGACATTTGTACACTGGCGGGGGGTTGAGGGGGGGGGGGTCTTCAGCCCGGCCTGTGCCCTCTTGCAGTCCAGGAGCCCTCAGGGAGCAGGCCTAAGCTTTCAGTTGGACATCCTTACCACTGCCATGGAGGTGGGAGAGGCTCCCGTCACCGCAGCTGTGCTTGCCAGCTGTGAGCCCAGCTCAGGGCTTCTGGCTGAGTGACGCTTCCCATGTGGGAGTGCACTGACCATCAGGGGCCAGCTCCTGCATGAGCGTCTGCCCCCTGGTGGTCAGTGCATGTCATAGTGACTGGTCATTCCGCTCTTTGATCAATTTGCATATTAGCCTTTTATTATACAGGATTTCCCAAGTTCTTAACTGTGCCAAATACATGTCACCAATAATTAGTATTTGAACAATTCCATGTATGTCATGACTCAAAGTCTGAGTACCCTGAACATTGCACAGCCATTCACACCCTCCTAAAAATGTGGCATTGAGGCTAACCTATGAGGGCATAGATTCTACAAACCAAAATGAACATTTCCAATACTAAACCTGACCTAACACACAAAAGGCAATACATTCTGAAGTCAAAGGATAGTGGAAAATGTTAGACAGCAGCAATGATCACATGAAGACTCATCATCCAGAGAAATAAGAAGGGAGAAGCTCCTGGCCAAACTGATTAGTATAAGATGGGATTATTCACTTTCTTCCTGGACTTCTTAACTTGAACTTCCAATACAGATTCCCAGATCTTTTTAAGTATCCTGTACATTGGCCTTCCTCACAATAGAACATTTCTCTTCTGTCATACATGCACAGTGCATTAGCAGTTCTCAAACTGAAAAGTCCAGAAAATTTTCTCTCTTACTGCAACCTCTTTTTAGAGTAAAATGATAGAGAAACCATCTATTACCAGAAACATTATGTTCATGAAGAATTATTTCTTAAAGAATAGATGAAAATTTGATCTCATTGTTTGAGTGCCTGGCAGTAAAGATGGATTTTTAAAATACAAACAAAATTTTCTTCAGAGACTCTGAATATCATCACAGAATGCATCCCTTAAAGTGAAATACTCCTGACATGACTTGCTAAACTGTTGTATCCTATATAATAAAAGGCTAATATGCAAATTGACTAAACGGAGCAATGACAGGTTGCTATGACACACACTGACCACCGGGGGCAGACGTCTCAATACAGGAGCTGCCCCCTGGTGGCCAGTGTGCTTCCACAGGGGGAGCACACTCAGCCAGAAGCCGGGCTCAAAGGCTGGTGAGTGCAGCAGCTATGTCAGAGCCTCTCCCGCCTCCATGGGGAGCCGGTCTAAGCCTTCAGTCGGATATCCCCCAAGGGCTCCTGGACTGCAAGAGGGTGCAGGCCGGGCTGAGGAACCCCCCTCCATCACCCCCTGAGTGCATGAATTTCATGCACTGGGCCTCTAGTATAGGAATAAAAATATTAAAGTGTTAGTGAAGTGCTTTGCATGAGCTTGCAATAAAAAGTGGTCAATAACCTGGCCGGCATGGCTCAGTGGTTGAGTGTCGACCTATGAACCAGGAGGTCACGGTTCGATTCTTGGTCAGGACACATGCCTGAGGTTGTGGGCTCGATTCCCAGTGTGGGGCGTGTGGGAGGCAGCCAATAATTCTCTCTCATCATTGATGTTTCTAACACTCCCTCTCCCTGCCACTCTGAAATCAATTTAAAAAAGTATATTTATAAAAGAAAGTAGTCAACAGATATAACTATCATTAATATTAGTAGAAAGTGGACAAAAGTAATGATTTTAAACTTTGCTTTCACCAATATCTAAATATTTGGGCATCACTTTTGATGTTTATTTGACTTAAATTTTTGTAACAATGAAAATGTAATTTTAATGAAAAAAATCTTTGAGTAGTTAAGAAGATAATCATTGAGCATGGAACTAAGCATTTTGGAATATGTTATAAAGACATATTAGCGCCTATTAATTTTTTTCTGCATTGCATGAAAACGTTTTTGAGGTAGAAATAAACATTTTAAAGACTAAACTGAAAAAAAAATACTAATTATAAGCTAGGTTCCATGATAAGCCACATTTAGATAGTGAAAATCAAATCTGCTCACACTGAGACATGCTGGCCAGGCTGTTGACTACTTTTTATTGCAAGCTCATGCAAAGCACTTCACTAACACTTTAATATTTTTATTCCTATATACAACAGTTTAGCAAGTCATGGCAGGAGTATTTCATTTTAAGGGATGCATTCTGTGATGATATTCAGAGTCTCTGAAGAAAATTTTGTTTATATTTAAAAAATCTGCTCAAAATGGAAGATTAGGTAAATTATAACCTCCAAGCAACTGTAAAATTTACATTGGGAAAAAGCAGAAATGGCCCTGATAACACTATCTTAGTTCACAGCTACAAGAGTATGTTAAAGAATTTTCTAGATGAGACAGCAAGATCTCAACAACCACTCTCATTGTAAACACAGGCAATTTTACAAGCCCAAACTTTGTCTATAATATTTTATTTTATTTTCAAATATTTTATTTGTTTATTTCTTAATTATGTTAAAAGATGGATAACATAAAACTTACCATTTTAACAATTTTTAAAGGTACAATTCAGTGCTATTAAAGTATATTCACAATTTTGTACAACCATCCCTACCATCCACCCCTAGAACATTTTTCATCTTGAAAAATGAGACTCTATATTCATTAAAAAAGAATTCCCCATTTACCTCTTCTCCCTGGATCTGGCAATCATTATTCTACTTTCATATAAATGTGACTGTTCCAGGTACCTTATATAAGTGATATATAGGTATCTCATATACATGGTATACAGTATTTATTCTTTTATGTCTTATTTCACTTAACATAATGTTTTCAAGGGCCATTCATGCTGTAGCATGAGTCAAAACTTTTTTCCTTTGTAAGGCTGAATAATAGTATATATACTAGTGGCCCAGTGCATGAATTTGTGCACAGGTGGGGTCCGGTGGCCTGGCCTCAACCAGGGTGGATCAGGGCTGGGCCTATTGGGAGGAGGAGATGGTGGGAGGTTGGCCAGCCAGCTTACCCCAATTGGGGCCCAATCAGGGCTGGGCTGGCTGTGGGGAGGGACTGTGGGTGATGGGCCAGCCAGCCCCACCCCCAAATGGGGTCAGGGGCCAATCAGGGGCCAGAGGCCTGGGAGAGGGGCCATGGGTGGTTGGCTGTCTGGCCCTGCCCCTCATTGGAGTGGGGGGGATTATAGGGGGTGGCGCTGGTGGTGGGGAGGGGCCATGGGCCAATTGGGGTGGGGGGCTGATCTGGGGTGGGGCTGGGCTGGGGGAGGGGCTGTAGAAGGTTGACTGGCCGGCCCCACCCCCTATTGGGATGGGGGGCAATCAGGGGTGGGGCCAGATGGGGGGAGGGGCTGCAGGCTGATTGGGATGGGGCAGCCTGATTGGGGGCAGGCCAGGACTAGGGAAGGGCCATGGGGGTGTTGGCTGGCCACCCCTACCCCCCTATCCTGCCGATTCACTGGCCGCAGTGGGCATCATAGTGACTGGTCGTTCCGGTCGTTACAGCATTCCGATCATTGGCTTTTTATATATATAGATACATTGTCTATCGTTGATCTGTCAATAGGAACTTGGTTACTTTCACCTTTTGGCTGTTGTGAATAATGTTGGTATAAATATGAGTGTACAGATATCTACTCAAGTCCCTGCTTTCATGCGTTTTGGGTATATACCAAAAAATAAAATTCTGAATCAATGGTAATTCTGTTTAACGTTTTTAGGAACCACTGTACTATTTCCCACAGCAGTTGCATTATTTTATATTCTCACCAGCAATGCACAAGGGTTCCAATTTCCCCACATCTTTGCAAACACTTATCTTCTGTTTTGTTTTGTTTTGTTTGTTTTGTTTTATAATAACTACCTAATCAGTGTGAAGTGATATCTCATTGTGGTTTTGATTTGAATTTCCTTAATAATTAGTGATGTTGAGCATCTTTTCATACTTATTGGCAATTTATCTTCTTTTGAGAAATATAGATTCAAGTTCTTTGCCCATTATAAAATCAGATTGTTTCTGGGTTGTTGTTGCTGAGTTTTCTTTACTTACTATGGATGTTAACCTCTTATCAAACATATGATTTTTCCCATTCAGTGGTTGCTACTTCACTCTCATTAATAGTGTTCTTTAGTGCACAAAAGTTTTTAATTTTGATGCCATCCAATTGATCTACTTTTCTCTTGTTGCTCTAATTTTTATTTTAATAAAATGGCATTTAGTTGAATTGGTTATGTATATAGGCATAGACAGGAATGCTTGGTATTTTCCATGTAAACTAGATAGAATTAAGTACATTTTGATTGCAAACTCAGTCTCCCATATATTCTGTAGAACTGGTATGCAGTTTCAATTGAGTATAGGCAGTTTTTTTTATTTTTGTAATTTTAAAAATTTGATTTCTACTTGCATTTCAAGTAAAAAGACTATTTTATCTGAAATCTTAATCTAGGTCAAGGAACACAGATTCTAAAAAAGATTTTTTAGTTTCCATTAGTTCTACTTCTTAGACTTACTACACATGAGGTAAATCAGAAATTTACCTCTGAGGCTGGCCACCATTCAGATCCATTTATTCTGTTGTCACCTCGGTTCCTAGTCATGCATTATTTAGAGAAGAGGTGCTGAAATATTCTGGAACTCTACCCAGCATTTTGGGATTCTAGAGTTTTAGAAAAAATCTATTTCAAATATCTCATTATAGTTTGAGTACATTGCTTTAATTAAATATAGGTAAACTAGAGGCCCAGTGCACGAGTTTGTGCATGGGTCTGGTCTGGCCAGCCCACCCTGATCGGAGCTGATGAGGCCGGGCCAGCCAGGGGGAGGGGCTGCTGCTGATTGACTGGCCAGTCCTGCCCCTGATAGGGGTGGGATATGCCAATCAGGGCCGCAAACAGCTGGGGGGAGGGGCTGCAGGTGTTTGGCTGGGCAGCCCTGCCCCCTGATTGAACTTCCTGTTAAGGAGACAATTTGCATATTAGCCTTTTATTATATAGGATGGGCTTCCAGATTCAACCAAATATCAATGGATAAAGTTGGACAGCTTCCTCAGTGGGTGTGCTCACACAACACACACACACACACACACACACACACACTAAGGAAAGTAGAAGTAATCTATGGTAGTAGTTTTAACTAAAAGACTACCTGCAGATATTTACCAAAGTGGTGAATTTCAAGAATGCATCGAAACAAAGAAAATATCCATTTTCTACTTGGATGGGTCATTTTTAAAGCTTTTAACATTTATAATGTCTTATGATTGAAATTGTCTAAATTAGACTTAAGGTTTTGAGTAGTTTCTGAATGCTAACATATTACACATAGGAGTTTTATAAACGCATATTTTCAGAAAGAGTCCAAGTAAGTAAAAAATAACTTATTTATAAGTTGGCTGAGGACTAGTTGGTAGAATTAGGATTTGGAGGTAGGAGCTCTAGTTCAAGTATATGGAAATATTTACTTATCCTTTGCAATTGAAATAATTTTTTAAATTATATACCCAGTCCTTTGGGTCTGAACTGATTGTTTTCCCAGCACCCCTTGCTGAAAACTAAAGCTGAAAGAATTGATATCCTTATCAGCTGAAATAAGCTAGAAGCCTGCTGAGATCTTGTGGAAAAATAGAGAACTGAGTGGTCAAAAGTTCCAAGATGGAAGGAGAGGTGAAAAACAGGATGTGAACCTATATCACACACAACTGAAAATTCAGATGAATTGAAGAGTTAAAGAAACTTTAGAATAAGAATGGTCCAATAATTATTTTTCATATATAAAGGAAAAGGGTATTACTACTGAAAATCATTATCCAAAAAACTACAACTAATATTAAAAAAACATAGTAAGAATACATCATCTCTGACATGAGAACTCATGCTCTTCACATTGATTTTTTTAAAAACCATACTCAAGAACTGAGATCTTTAAAATAGCAAATTCATGGAAGAATAAATATCATATACCTCAGTTTTTGACCAACTGATTTGATCACTGGGAAAAAGGTACAACAAAATAATAATCTTTTATTGAAAATAGTGATTTAAAAAGAAAATGTGATAGAATGTAAGGGCCCTAGCTCATTCCTTGGGTCCTCCTATTTTCTCAGTCAATATAATCACTTGGATCTGAGTTGGTTCTAAAAGCTGCCTGCTCATTACTGAGCTATTTCTAAAAGACCATTCAGACTGAGATGGTAAATAAAGGTGATTAGCGGTACCGTGGCAGCTGTCACTCTTGTGACAGTATAAACACATAGGTTTCCCCAAGACTTCACACATTAAATCTTATTTGGGATATATTTTAAAAGAAAAATGCCTCTATATGCCTGCATTATTCTGTATAACTTGTGAGATGATTTTCAGGGGCTGACTGATTTTCTAGTGAAGGAAAGCACTTTGTTTTCTGTTTGTTTGTTTTTTTTCTGTAGTTTTTCCTAATAACCTGTTAAAACAAATGAGGAGAGTTAAAATATATGTGTATACTTTCAAAAATCTCTCCCTTAACCTCATTACAGCATTTTTTTTTTGCCTCAACTCCTCAAAGGTTGTTGTTCTAGCAACAGACCAATGGCTGTCAGTTTTCTCTACTTTATTTAAATTGTATGTTATCTTCTCACCAGCTATTATCTCTTACTCTAGTTATGTCTAAGTTAATTAATTGTGTTCTCTTTTTCTAAGATAATATATCTCAATCACTCTGTTCTTCTGTTGTCTTAGCCATATTTTAATCTCATAGTGAAAGAAAACTATACTATGAAACTATATATATATATATATATATATATATATATATATATATATATATTTGCCTTAGAAATAAGCACAAATTAGAATGTACTTTAGACCACGGTATTTCAGATTGAGGTCATTAAATCCCACTTAAAGGTCTCAAACTGCTTTCAACAAGTTCTGCATCATCTAGATGCCCACATTATAATGGACTACCCAGTCACATCAGTGCCCTTTGTTGGGATATGATTGTATGTTTTTGTTTAGGTATGATTGTATGTTTGTGCAAAGTAGAAGCTAAATCACCACACAAGGACAGTTTCACAGCACTTAAAATAGACAATAATTGAATCAATGGGTAAAACCACACCGCATTCACTGGCAAATGACTGTTTTATGCAAATGTTTCTAAAACCAATGTGCAATAATTTAGCAACAGTAAATGAGCACTAAATACGAAAAAAAACTTGCTTCTTAAATTGGTAGCAATAAATAAAATGCAAAAATATTTAATGTTTAGGAAGTAAAAGACTTATACTTGGAAAATTACAGGTTGAAAAAAGATAAAATAAGATATAAATAATTGGAAGAATATGAAGATTGGTAGAAATAACATCATTAAAATGCCATACTATCCAAGGCAATTTACAGATTCAATGCAATCCCTATTAAAATACCAACACCATATTTCACAAATCTAGAACAAATACTCCAAAAATTTATATGTAATCAAAGAAGACACCGAATAGCTGCAGCAATCTCAAGAAAGAACAAAGTTGGAGAAATCACAATACCAGATATCAAGTTATACTACAAAGCCACTATACTCAAAACAGCCTGGTACTGGCATAAGAACAGACATATAGACCAATGGAACAGTACAGAGACCCCAGAAACTGACCCAAGCCATTATGCTCAATTAATATTTGACAAGAGCATACAATGGAGTCAAGATAGTCTCTTCAATAAGCGGTGTTTGGAAAATTGGACAGATACATGCAAAAAAATGAAACTAGACCACCAACTTACACCATATACAAGAATAAATTCAAAACAGATAAAAGACTTAAATGAAACCATAAAAGTCTAAGAAGAAACCATAGGCAGCAACATCTCAGACATTTTCTGTAGCGATATGTATACAGATACATCTCCTAGGGCAAAGGAAACCAAGGCGAAAATGAAAAATGAGACTACATCAAAATAAAAAGCTTCTGCACAGCAAAATAAACCATCAACAAAATGAAAAGGGAGCCCACTGTATGGGAGAACATACATCTGATAAAGGTTTAATATAAAAAATATATAAGGAACTCATAACTTAACAAAAGGAAGACAAACAATATAATTAAAAAATGGGCAAAGGGCCTAAATAGACACTTCTCCAAAGGGGACATACAGAAGGCTAAGAGACATGTGAAAAAATGCTCAAAGTCACTAATCATCAGAGAGATGCAAATTAAAATGACAATGAGTTATCACCTCATACCTGTCAGAATGGCTACCATCAACAAATCAACAAAAGACAAGTGCTGGCAAGGATGTAGAGGAAGGGAACAATATGGAGTTTCCTCCAAAAATTAAATTTGGAACTGCCATTTGACCCAGTGATCCCACTTGTAGGAACATGTCCTAAGACACCAGAAACACCAATTAGAAAGAATATATTCATCCCTATGTTCATAGCAGCACAATTTACAGTAGCTATGATCTGGAAACAGCCCAAGTGCTCATCAGTGGATGAGTGGATAAAAAAGTTGTGGTACATTTATCCATGGAATACTATGCAGCAGTAAAAACAAAGGATCTCTTACACTTTGAGACAGCATGGAGGGACCTGGAGAGTATCATGCTAAGTGAAATAAGCCAGTCAGAGAAAGACAAGTATCACATGATCTCACTCATATGTAGAATCTAATCAACAAAATAAACAGATGAACAAAATAGATCCAGAGACATAGAAGCATAGAACAGATAGCAGGATCTCAGAGGGAAGGTAGGGGAGGGTGAGTGGGTGAAAAGAGATCAACCAAAGAACTTGTATGCATATATGCATAACCCATGGACACAGACAATAGGTTGGTGAAGGCCTGTTGTGGGGGATGGGGACAGGCTAGAAGGATTCAATGGGAGGCGGTTGGGGACATATGTAATACTTTCAAAAATAAAAAATTGATTTTAGAAATATTTAATGTTAATTTTGACAAAACATCAATATGTTAAGTAAACACAACAGCTTTGCTCATTTTTCATGTGTTAGATTGGTACTTGAAGATTTTTTTTATTTTTATTTTTTTTACTAAATTGTCATTACCCTTTTTTTTTTTGTTTAAGAAATCTTTCTTGTTGAAAGGATTACATATGTCTCTCTTTTTCTCCCATTGATCACCTCCAGCCATCCCTGCCCTCACCCCAGGCCTTTACCACGCTATTATCTATGTCCATGTGTTATGTATATATGCATACAAGGTCTTTGGATGATTACCTCCCATCCACCAACCCTCCCCCGCCTTTCCTCTGAGGTTCCGCACTCTATTCCTTGCTTCCATGTCTCTGGATCCACTCTGTTCATCAGTTTATTTTGTTAATTAGATACCACATGTGAGTCAGAGCATGTGATACTAAGTTAATAATGGTGGACTTTGTAATCAAAGAAAACATGATAATTTCAAGAGAAACATCAAAAGTGCTTTATTCAAAGTAATGTCAAATCGCTAGCTACACATTTCCCCCATCTTTCAGGTAATTTGTGGATACCGTCCCAATAGAACTTTTCTTGTTTTGAGGCAAACCATTCAGAGACCCAATTTTCCACTTCTTCGTACGTTTTGAAGTGTTGCTCAGAAAGTGCATGTGCTATCGATCAGAACAAGTGCTAATCTGAAGGAGCAAGGTCTGATGAATACAGTGGGTGGGTTAATACTTCCCAAGCAAGATCTTTTAACGTGTCTTTAACTGGTTTTGAAGTGTGTGATGGTGCGTCATCATGAAGCAAAATTACTTTGCTGTGTCTTATGGAACATTCTGGTGGTTTCACGATCAAAGCGTGGATAAAATTGATTATTTGTTGTAGGGAGCAATCAGTATTAATGGTTTCACCTAGTTTTAGAAGTTCATAATATGTACACCACACCTTCCTGATCCCACCAAACGCAGAGCATTGTCTTCTTTCCTAAGCGATTTGGCCTTGCAATAGATGTTGATAGTTAACCTGGATCAACCCCTGATTTTGTGCGTTTGGGATTCTCAAAATAAATCCACTTTTCATTGCCAGTCACAATTCAATGCAAAAAAGACTTTCGTGCCATTGAAGCAACATTTTACTGATGACTTTTTGGTTTCCCATTTAGTTGATGTGGCACCCATTTTCCTTCCTTTAAAATCTTTCCCATTTCTTGTACATGATCGGAAATTGCTGAGCAACATTTAATCTTTCTGCAAGTTGTTTTTGAGTATGACATGCATCTTCATCCAATAATGCTTGTAATTGTTGGTCTTCAAACTTTTTCGGTTGACTTGGATGTCTTTGTCTTTCACATTGAAATCATCACTTTTAAAGTGTTTAAACCAGTGTTCACAGGTATCTTGAGATGGAGCATGTTCACCATAAGCTTCCCGAAGTATACAATAACTTTTTCTTCAAAATAAAGCAATGAATTAAAACCTCCCGCAAATGCTCGTTTTTTTGGCATATGAAGTTTTGAAGTTTGCTGTCAATACAACAAAATAGCATACATATCAAATTGCATATATATCAACATATGTGTAACTCTATCTATTGAAAAAACATCCGTATTATTTACTGGTACAACTAGTGTCTTTCTCTAACTGACTTATTTCACTTAGCATGATTCTCTCCAGATCCCTCCCTGCTGTCTCAAAGGGTAAGAAACTCTTTTTTTTTTTTTATTGCAGCATCATATTCCATGGTATAAATGTACCACAGCTTTTTTATCCATTCATCCTCTGATGGACACGTGGGCTACTTTAAGATCTGAGCTATTGTAAATTGAGCAGTTATGGACATAGGGGTGCATATATTCTTTCTGATTGGTATTCTGGGTCTCTTAGGATATATTCTTAGAAGTGGGATCACTGGGTCAAATGGGAGTTCCATATTTAATTTTTTGAGGAAACTTCGTACTGTTTTCCATAATGGCTACACCAGTCTGCATTCCCACCAACAGTGTACTAAGGTTCACTTTTCTCCACATCCTCATAAGCACTTACCATTTGTTGATTTGTTGATGGTAGCCATTCTGACAAGTGTGAGGTGATACCTCATTGTCATTTTAATTTGCATCTTTCTGATATCAGTGACTTTGAGCATTTTTTCACCTGTCTCTTGGCCTTCTGTATGCCCCCTTTGGAGAAGTGTCTATTTAGGTCCTTTACCCATTTTTTAATTATATTGTTTGTCTTCCTTTTCTTAAGTTGTATGAGTTCCTTATATATTTTTTGATATTAATCCTTTATCAGATGTATCATTGCCAAATATGTTCTCTCATACAGTGGGCTCCCTTTTCATTTTGTTGACGGTTTCTTTTGCTGTGCAGAACCTATTTATATTTATGTAGTCCCATTTTTTTTTCTCCTTAGTTTCCTTTGTCCTAGGAGATGTATCCATAAACATATTGCTATGACATATGTCTTAGATGTTGCTGCCTATGGTTTCTTCTAAGATTTTTATGGTTTCATGACTTACATTTAAGTCTTTTATACATTTTGAATTTATTCCTGTGTATTATGTTAGTTGGTGGTCTAGTTTCTTTTTTTTTTTTTTTTTGCATGTATCTGTCCAATTTTCCAAACACCATTTATTGAAGAGATTCTCTTGATTCTGTTGTATGGTCTTGCCTTTTTGGTCAAATATTAATTGAGTATAATGGCTTGGGTTGATTTCTGGGGCCTCTGTTCTATTTCATTGATCTATATGGCTGTTTTGAGCTCAGTGGCTTTGTAGCATAACTTGAAATCTGGTATTGTGATTTCTCCAACTTTGTTCTTCTTTCTCAAGATTCCTGCAGCAATTGGGGTCTTTTTTGGTTCCATATGAATTTTTGGAGTATTTGTTCTAGATCTGTGAAATATGCTATTGGTATTTTAATAGGGATTGTACTGAATCTGTAGATTGCCTAGGGTAGTATGAACATTTTAATGATGATTCTTGTTTATATCTTCTATCTGTTTATTCAATGTCCTGTACATTTCTGAGTACAGGTCTTTTGCCTCCTTGGTTAAGTTTATTCCTAAGTATTTTAATTTTTGTTGTTGTTGTTGAAATAGTAAATGGGATTGTTTGTTTAGTTTCTCTTTTTGAGAATTCATTACTGGTGTATAAAAAGCCATTGATTTTGGGATGTTGATTTTGTGTCCAATGTTGTATGTTGTCCCTTTAAGAGGGTGCCTGCATTTCCAGACTTCTCCCCCTGGCAGACAGCAACCCTGCTGCTTTTCACAGCCAGATGTTATGTACCCTTCTCAGTTCTGGTGCTCTCTGCTGGGCTGCCCAGCTTGGAGATTAGACCCAAGAGTTCACAGTGGCAAACCCCCACAGCTGAGATATTTCCCCAGAACTTCAGTTGCTGTCTGTAGGAACCTGGCAAGCCCTTTTGTGCCTCCACCCTTTCTACCAGTTTCTATGCAGTCTGTACTTCCTGTCCTTGGTTATCAGGTTCTCTACAGCGAGTCTTCATTTGATTATTCAGGAAGTTTTTTCTGTATTTTACTTGTAATTCTAGATTGGTTCTGGGAGTGTGTCCATACAGCATCCACTTACTCCACTGCCATTTTTAATCCTCCATCTAAATAGTCATTATTCTGAGCTAGTAATGTATTAAAATTATTTTGCTTTCTATATATAATACATATATGTGAATAGACAATTATTACATATTTAGTATTTATGTAAAAATTTAGAAATAGATCACATCTAGAACTAGATCTAAGGCAGCATTTTTTCTATTAAACTTACTAACATCTGTCATTGCAAATTTAATTATTAAAAAAATTTTGGGGGGTTGTACTTAACTTGAAAACTTGTTTGGTTTTGTGATTGTGCATATGCTATAACTATAGAATATTTATTCTTAGTGTTATTTGTATTCAACTTTATAGCTAAAATATTTTAATCTAAACATTTTTTACCTTTAAATTGTATCCAAAATATAATTCATGAAAAAAAGCTTTTGTGAAAAAAATTATATTTCCTCTCTTTCATTCTAAGGATTATTAAGAAAATCCATAAAAATAAGTTGCCTTGGAAAAAATAAAAACATCTCACACATTCAAGCTGTATTATCACTATATATAGCCAGATAAAATATACATTTTTAAAAATAAACATTTTATTTGGTAATTTTCAATATCATGAGAGTAAATGATAGAAGCCAGTGATTTTTTTTTTTTTAATATTGATTTTCTTTTCTTTTTTAAAAATCCTCAGCCAAGGATATTTTTCCATTTATTTTTAGAGAGAGGGAAAGAGAGAAACCTCCATGTGAAAGAAACACATCTATTGGTTGTCTCCTGCAGATGCCCTGACCAAAGGCCTGGATGGGGAGGAGCCTACAACTGAGGTATGTGCCCTTGACTGGAATTGAATCCAGGACCCTGGGTCCACAGGCCAATGCTTTATCCACTGATCCAAACCAGTTAGGGCACTGCTGATTTTCAAATGAAAGACTAATCTTTATATCTGATGTTAGACAAATACTAAAATCTTGCATTATGAAATGCACCCTTATGACTGCTACACCATATTTGTGTTCTTTTTTAGAAACTTTATTATTATAAGTAGAAATTCTCACCTGATTTCCTTGTCTGCCTTTGGCAAGTGTTTTCAAAATATATGCCTTGATAGCATGGTGCAATACAATGATAATAATATTTCTACTGCTAATGACAATAATATAGCACAACTACTAAAACCCTGTAGTTTTTAGGGTTTAACACCTTATGAAATACTTTTTATATATTAATGTTCACAATGGTAGTTTGATGAAGGCCCATCAATCTCAAATTACAGGTAAAGAAATGGAGATAACGAGGTTTATCCCAGATCACAGAGTTAGTGAGTATTTTTAACTGGACATCTGTACCTAGTTTATCCCATATTGTTTTAGATCCATGAGCCTTTCTATTTGTTCATATAGGGCCCTTAAATGTCATCTGGAAACTTCCAATACCCAAGTCCTATCAATCAACCTTGGGTTTCTGGTACATAAATAATAGGAATTTCTAACATGATACTACCATTTGCATAACATTTGGGGGGAATATATGCTATGAGCAGTCCATACTTGACTTATTCTACCTGAAGGCTTTAATCTGAGTCCAGTAAAGCCCTCTTGTAAATGAGGTCTTGCAATCAAGGACAATAACTGTGCTTAGATATTCCTTTATGCTTAGAATATGTTTCTTCCCAAATATGTCATTAGAAAGAGCTTTGATTATTCCAAAAAGACCATCAAGTTGGTAAAATAAAGCCTCTTCCCCATTCTTTGTTCTTTCATCTGAACAAAATGCAAATGAACATTAGGGAATGCCAGACCTTTTGGAAGCAGGCAAATAATATTAGTGATGTAAAAATGGAAATGAAAAGTTTGGGAAAGAAGAGAGCAGATGTGAATTAGGTAATTCTTTAATTAAAATATACCAACAGACTAAATTTGAGGTAGTATTAGAAATTAACTTTCTTCTCAACATGGTTACAGGAAGTACAATCAAGATAATTTGTCAGAGATTTATTTAGTACTATGTGAACAAGTGTGACAGATTCAGAAAAATTATTCATTGATCTCTGTCAAAGTAAATGCAATAACTGTTTACAAATGATCATTTTGAGTTCTTTTAACAATTACCTTTCCTGATACATTTATACCAGGATGGGAGCTTGCTAGCTGTGTACCAAGAATTTCTGTTTCATCTGAGAAGATAACAACTCCCTTTTCCTGAAAAATACTTTCTCTCAAACATAGTGAATATTGGGATCATCCCATCCTGACCTTAACTCTTCTCCAAAGTAAATAGGAAGAGTATTGTTTCCACTGTTATTCACAGAATCTTAGAGTTCTGCTGTTGTCTTAAATCAAAACTTCATATCTGTGAGCAGATAAATCCTTTCTCACTTGACTCTCCTAACCTTGTAGAATAGTGTTTATTTTTCCTATTCCATGACTGATTTAAGTAAGGCAAAGAATGTTTAAGTAACCTGTACAGTAGCACACTGTTATTGAGCAAACAATGTAAAAAGTGAAGACCTCATAAATCCTAGTCCCTAGTCTCATAGACTTATTGAATCAATCTATTGCCATCTTGATGGACCACAGTGGCAAGGATGAAATACAGGCAGGTAGATGTTCATGTTGGAAAACTGGGAGATACAGTGCACAAAAATAAAACAAACAACAAAAACCACAGCAGCAACAAACACTTTTGGCCTAAATTGATAGATAGATAAAATAAAGATAGCAAGTTTAAGAACATTGGATCAAATTTATAGAACCAAGGTAGTTGTGCTAATTGTATTAGACAAAGGTGAGGGAGACGTAGGATACCAATCACACAGAAGACACTCTGGCATGCTTCATAGTGATCTCAGACAAGCGTGTAAGGAAGCAAAAGTATCTTATCTATTGTCCAGCATGGATGACTATCAAGTAGAGTCTCAGCAGTTAAGATAATTTTGACCATTCTACACATAATCATATGGAGTCATCTTTAATTTGTTGAGGTGTGAATTTGATCACATAATGTAAATTGAGACAGTCCCTTACTTGGTGAGTGATCGTAGGTTACCATTCAGGACTTCCATCTCTACTTTTTGTCTTTTTCTCTTATTTTTTATGTTTTGTGATGACTTTTAAGAAGTGCTAAATACTGTTGATGATTTGAAATATTACCCTCAAAGGAGAGCTAAATCTTGTATACAAAATAGATATCTTAATAACCAAAAATGTCATGAGGAAAATTAGATTTTTAAGAAAACTAAAAGACTGTATAAAAAAGCTGTTAGGGGATTTTTTAAGAGCTAGTTCATGCCCTTGTTAAAGTCACATATACTATATTACTATAAAAAATACAAACCAAACTTATTTGAATTTGATTAATTTATATAAAGTTCACTCTCTTGCCTGGCAAGTGTGGCTCAGTGGTTGAGTGTTGACTCATGAACCAGGAAATCAGGGTTTGATTCCTGATCAGAGCACATACCCTGGCTATGGGATCAATCCCCAGTAGGGAGTGTGTAAGAGGCAGCCAATAGATGATTCTATTTCATCATTGATGTTTCTATCTCTCTCTCCCTCTCCGTCTCCCTTCTTGTCTCCAAAATCAATTTAAAAAATGAAGCAAAGCCAAAAGAAACATATAAAGTTCACTCTCTCATACAAAGTGGAGAGTCTCTAGTCTAGGACCTGTATCAAAAGCACATAAATAGATTTCAAGACTCTAAGACAAAGTCAAACAAATACATGATTTAATGGTAATCATCGTGTAGAGTCTGTAATAAGCACCACACTTTCTATTAAAATTGCCCTCCTTCAGATGACCTATTTTACATTAATAAGAAAAAGACTTCAGGTGTCCAACATAAAGTACTTTGGTTCGCCCTAACCAGTTTGGCTCAGTGGATAGAGCATTGGCCTGCGTACTCAGGGGTCCCAGGTTCGATTCCGGTCAAGGGCATGTACCTTGGTTGCAGACATAACCCCGGTAGGGGGTGTGCACTAGGCAGCTGATTGATGTTTCTCTCTCATTGATGTTTCTAACTCTCTATCCCTCTCCCTTCCTCTCTGTAAAAAATCAATAAAATATATTTTAAAAAAATAAAGTACTTTGGTTCAATAAATGACCCAGTTTCTGCCTCTAAGTGCCAAGACATGCCTGTTCAGCAATGAACAATCTCCCAGTCCACTTCTCATGGACAGATGGTGGGTTGTGACCCAATGTTGACTTTATATGGTCATATGAATATTTCTTCACACCAACCCTAATGGGGTCAATTGAAAGTTTGGAAAAAAACATGTTAAAAGTTCATTCATAATTTTTATTTGATAGATTTCTATGAAAATGGAGAAAGTTGAAGTACAAGGGAGAGGGCTACCTCTGTTTTCCCAAGGTCACTGTGCTGTGTAAAAAATTTCCTGACATCCTTTAACTCAGAAACTCCCATTGGTCAAGTGCCTCTTTAAAAGATGATCAAGCAGGTAATTCCCAGTAATGTTTATATGAATCAATTATCAGACAAGATAATTAACTTAATACTGAGCTTCAGACCTTGTTCATAATTGAGTTCATTGATTATAAAACATCTATACCTGAATCAAGTACCAGGAAAGTAGCCACTGACCCTGGCCATTTTTTTGGTTATATGATTTTATAGTTGTATAGCATATTCTGTGAACAATTCATTACTAATATTGTGTTCTTTACATTATTCCTTTAAATATTCAAATGCCTTATCTGCTCATCAACTTATTTTCCTTAAAACAAATTTCTGAAATTGAATACTGTCAGAGGAATGAAGAATTTTGCATTTATCATGAAGAAAATTATGTGCTTTGACCATCTAATGGGAGATGTTTTAGTCACTTACTCAAGGTTCACATTTGTAGCTTTAGATTGGAATTGGGAGTCAAGAAGACTTAAAGGTATAGTGGTCTGCCTCCAAGTGTCTTTTCACAATTCTGCTTGTTAGAATTTATATAAATCCCCAACTGTACACATCATAGCATTTACCATATTCATCCTTTCAATTGTGCTCATTTTTCTATATGAAATATAGTTCTCCAGAACATTTTTGTCATCTTGGCATTTTCTCACTAGGCCTTTGACCAACTTTTCACATGTTGAGAATCATGTGAAAATCTTTTTTCACTTCTCTTTGCTATTGGTCACATCTCCTCTCTGCAAAGTTCTCCTTTATCATAAGTTGTATGCAACCAACACTTGTTTGAACTTTTTAACTCTAAGGTGGTCATTAAAGCAAAACCTACTGGTAAATTGGAGGTTTATGCAAAATCCCTAGTCCCCTCCCTCTCCACACCACCCCCCACCCCCACCATGACTTCTGTTACTTGATGGTGTGCATGAGTTAAATGGAATCTTAGAATTTTGTTTTGTTATAATTTCTGAGATTCCAAAGTCTAAAAGTACATACATTCTTTGCTGCTAATGATGGAAAAAAGGTTTAGAACATGCTACTCCAAAATAAGCTGCTTTGGCATATTGGTTATTTTGCTTTGAAGGCATTTGAGAAACAGCAGATGCAAAAAGGACTCTCTGACTTCCTTTTCTATCTAAAAGCAGGTCATAAAATTTCCCATAAGAAAGGTGCCCTCCCTGTACCAACAGAACATTCTTATCACTAAAGTCTGGAAGCTAGTCAAATAGATCTGTATGAAGAAACCAACTAAAATAATGTCTGTCTTCCACTGGTTTTTCTAATATGTATCCTAGTCTCTTTCCCACAATTTACCATCCCTAGAAACTTAACCCTTTGTACTTTGTCTTGTCATTTCTTCATAAATTTATCATTCTTTGATTAAAAAGAAAAGTATATAAGCTCTTACACATAATTGTTTCTTTGAGTGTTGTTTTTTTTTTTTTCTATTGTAGAGGAAGTTAGATAGGCATGAGCAGAGCAAGAGTGATAGGCCAGATATGGAACGTCACCCAGGGTAGAAAGCCCTGAATGTCTAGCAAAGGAAAATTGTAGGTTAGGACCTCACCCCAGGCTGACCTTTCATCCCTTAGCATATAGCTAGCCATGTGGTTTAGACCCCTGCCCTGTTCTTCCCTAACATGTCACTAGTCACATGGTAGACCCCCTTAGAGATGCCAGAGAACAGCCTCATATGACTCCCATACAAGCCCTTGTACAACCACTCCCTTAAGCATTAAGCCTTCAGGACAATGAGATTATGGCCTGCATCAGGTAAAAATACCAACGGCATACTTCAAAAACCTAAAACAAACTCTCCAAAAATTCATCTGGAATGAAAAAAGACCCTGAATAGCCACAGAAATCTTGAGAAAGAAGAACAATGTTGGAGGGATCACAATACCAGATATCAAGCTATACTACAAAGCCACTATTCTCAAAACTGCCTGGTATTGGCACAAGAACAGACATATAGACCAGTGGAACAGAACAGAGAACCCAGAAATTTACCCAAGCCATTATGCTCAATTAATATTTGACAAAGCATGCAAGAGCATACAATGGAGTCAAGACAGTCTCTTCAATAATGGTGTTGGGAAAACTGGACAGATACTTGCAAAAAAAATGAAACTAGACCACCAACCTACACCATACACAAAAATAAACTCAAAATGGATAAAGGACTTAAATGTAAGACGGGAAACCATACAAATCTTAGAAGAAGCCATAGGACCAAAATAGCAGACATTTGTTGTAGCAATATCTCTACCGATACAGCTCCTAGGGCAATGGAAAATAAGGAGAAAATAAACAAATGGGAGTACATCAGAACAAAAAGCTTCTGCACAGCAAAAGCACCATCAATAGAACAACAAGGAAGCCCACTGCATGGGAGAATATATTTGCCAATGTTATCTCTGATAAGGGTTTAATCTACAACATTTATAGGGAACTCATACAACTTAACAAAGGAAAGATAAACAATCCAATCAAAAAATGGTCAAAGGACCTAAGTAGACACTTTTCGAAAGAGGACATACAGAAAGCCAAGAGACATATGAAAACATGCTCAAAGTCACTAATCATCTGAGACACAAATCAAAACAACAATGAGGTACCATCTCACACCTGTCAGAACAGCTATCATCAACATATCAACAAATGCTAAGTGCTGGAGAGGATGCAGAGAAAAAAGAACCCTCCTTCACTGCTGGTGGTAATGCAGACCAGTACAGCCACTGTGGAAAACAGTACAGCATTTCCTCAAAAAATTAAAAATGGAACTGCCATTTGACCTAGTAATACCACTTCTAGGAATATATTCCAAGAAAACAGAAACACCAATCAGAAAGGATATATGCACCCCTATGTTCATAGCAGCACAATTTACAATGGCTAAGATTTGGAAACAGCCTAAATGCCCATCAGCAGATGAGTGGATTAGAAAACAGTAGTACAGCTACACCATGGAATACGATGCTGCTATAAAGAAGAAGGAATTCTTACCATTTGCAACAGCATGGATGGAACTGGAGAGCATTATGCTAAGCGAAATAAGCCAGCAGATAAAGATAAATACCACATGATCTCACTCATTTGTGGAATATATTAGTAAAGAACATTATAAACTGATGAACAAAAATAGATACAAAGGCAAAGAAGCATGGAACAGACTGTCAAACTATAGTGGGAAGGCTGGGGAGTGTTGGGGGGCAGGTAAGAGATCAACCGAAGGACTTTTATGCATGCATATAAGTATAACCAATGGACGCAAGACACTGGAGAGAGGGTGAAGGCATGTGCGGGGTGGGGGGAGGGTAGGGGAGGCCAGGGGGAGGTAAATGGGGAAGAAAGGGAGGCATATGCACTATTTGTAATACTTTAAAGAATAAAATAAAATTAAAAATTAAAAAGAAAAAGAAAAAGAATAAAGCCTTGGGTCTGCTGACCAGAGTTAGAGTTTTGGTCAAACTAAAGATGACATTTAGGCCTCAGTTGTATTTTAGCTCTAGGTCCAAGAAAGCAGCAAAACCAGATGGAGGGATGCCATGTCTGACATCAGGACCAAATATCATGATTAATGACCCACACCCCTAGTGCCAATCAATCAATAGAGACTGTGACCCTGAAAGGACACACCTGGGAAAGCTGATTAATATTCTATTGAGATCCTCCCCTGGGACCTCCCCTAAAATCCCCATATTTAGTGAGGGGAGAAAAACCTTCAGAATACAATACCCTGTGCACCTTCTTTTCCTCTCTGGAGTACACGCATGCCCTTCCCCCTTTTTCTTTTCTTGAGGTGTGTACCTTTGCTCTTCCTTTTTCCTAAGCTCCAAGGATCCTTCTTTTGCCTTTGTAACTTGTTTCCTGAGCCCACACAGCTCAGCTGGCTCACTTCTTTCTAACTTTGTGATATTCTAAATAAACTTTCTCCTTCAATTCGAGTTCCTTGGCTCTGAATTCTTTCTTTGCCAAACTCAAGTACTGAGGTTGCTGAACCAAGGTCTGGTATAACACCACTTGTTATACCTGGTGCAGTTTCACCGCTAACACTATGAAGGCTCTCATGTACACATAAAAATATTAAATAAAAGTTGTATGCTTTTCTTGTGTTAATCTGTTTTTGTCAGTTTAATTCTCAGGCCCAGCCACAGGATGTAAGAAGATAGAGAGAATTTCTTTTTCCTCCTCTATACTGGTCATGGTTCAAATCCACGATTATGTACATCTGAATATGAGACAGGAATAATATGTTTAAGGAGATAGACAGCTAAAATGTGATATTTAAAAATGCATAGAATGGGTTCTCTTGACTTTTAAAACACAAATTCTAACAAGCCAGAGACATGTATGAGCCAACCTAGGTTCTATAAGTATGTGCTCTTTGCAAACCTTCCTCCTCAGATTGGAGGCAAAATGCCTCATTCTTACGCTTGGGAGTCAATTTCTTAAATTACTTAACCTGGCTACTGTGAAGTTAACAGATAATAAATCATTATTATCAACAATGAAATAAGATGAATTTCCATAGAAATCAATGATAGGCTATTGCTATAAGGTTACATTGAAGGTTACTTTGTAAATTCAAGAATTGAAGAAAGCTCTATGTTATAAAGGGTTAATTTGTAATCTCCAGCTAGCTGGATTTGAACACTATTTTCTTGATGTGGATGGGAATACAGCCAATCTCTCATAATGACCGCAAACATTCTAGGAATGTGGTATGATCCTTCCCAAAGAAGGGAGGGTCAGCAGAGAGCATTGCCATGTGGGATGAAGATTCTTCACTTTCTTCCCCAGAGAATATGAAGTGAAGGTTCCCATGATTCTGTTTTCAAGGGCTTTGTTTGGCTCAGTTCTGGGAACTCCTTTGTATAATGATGATGGCTTCTCTCCAAAATGTGTTCATGCTAAGATAAACTTATGATATCTTAAAACAGGAAGCTATCTATATCTCCTATATTGTAAAAACTGCCTGTTTAACATAACAGCTCCTCTGTTTTCTATATTTGGGGAAAATTTTAAAACCCTAGAAAAAAATAAAGATGACACAAATTTTGCAATAAATAAGACTTTAAAAAGTTTACAAAACCCCTGGATTTGAGTTCTATCTTCAGCACTAAATAGTTACTTGATTTTTAATAAATCTTAATCTCTCTACCTTTCAGTTTCTAAACTTGAAATGAGAATAATAAAACACTATGGTTGCTGTAAGGATTTAATGATAAAAGTATGCAAAAGGACCTTAAATTTTTGTGTCAGATGTTATTCAGAACTATTACAATAGTGAAAAAGAGAAATTCCTATAGAACTGGGCTTATTTAAAATAAATTTCAGCAAGTGGAAATTTATAGTCAAGAAACAGAGTGAGGGGGTGGTCAGTGGATGAAAATTACTGAAGAAACATCAGAGTAAAGGAGATTCTGGCTAAACCAACCCAACAGGATTTTGTTGAAGATAGGCCAGAGTGATCAGACATCACCTGGTGGGAGGAGGGATGTTACTGGAAAGGGGACCTGTCCCTTGGTGGCTCTGCCTAGGGCCAGACAGTAGTGTGTGGGTTCTTGATCCCGTGCAGAAAAAATTTTGCAAAACGAGCATATGAGAGAATGTTTATTAAAGCTGGGGACAGTAAAACAAGAAAGGGCTTATCATAGAAGAAGCAACAGAAGAGTCTAGGCTAGGCTGCCTTAGCTCTCTGGCAAGTCAGAGAAAGGGGTCCTTGGGAACAGGTTCAGGGGTTATCCTGGGATGAGCTGCTACTGCCCATTACTCCCCTGGTTGCAAGTCTTATGGAGTCCCTTAAAGTTTAGGAGATGCATGCCTGTGGAGGAAGAAGTGAAGGAAGAAGAGGGGAAAGGGAATGGCGGAGGCTGCTCCGCAGAGGGAGGGCATATGCTGGATCCTTTGTTTTAAGGCTTTTATCTCTTCCTTGCTATAGAACTGGAATCTTAGGGGAGGGTCTCAGCAGAATATTCATCATTTTTCTAGGTGTGCTTCTCCAGGACTGTAGTCTCCACTGATTGGTCAGTGTCAGAACAGGGGGTCATCAGTCATCATAGCTGGTCCTGGTGTCGCCGACCTGGTTTTGCTGCTTTTCTGGGTCTAGAGCTGAAATACAACTGAGGCCCAGATGTTATCTCTAGGGAAGTGACCTTCTGTGTCTGCTGTAAATTACTCTGCAGTTTGCTCAGCTCTGGGTCTCAGTTTCCCTATTCCACTTGTCCTCGCTTACTGGCCTGTCTCAGTGAAGGATCACTAATCCAATGAGATATCCAGGATAATCAGACATGGAGTATGAGGTATTCTTGCTATACTTACTGACTTAGCAGCTTTCTTGCTAGAACTGAATCTTCAAGGAAGTGCACAGGTGAATGTAGAAGTTTAGGACCCTGACTTCAGTTTGGTCAAGTGAAGAATCTTTGTCATTGTTCAGAATATGCTCAGTAAGTCTTGGTTCCTATACTTCCCATTTTCTTAATATTTGGAAGCTCATTTTATCAATCTGTAACATAAGTATGTTTTAATTTCATTGACATATTATTTTGGATTTTTAATAAGTTAATAAAGTAAAAAGGCATTGAAATAATTTAAGTATCTCCTTTAAAAGTATTGTCATTTCTAGGGTTAGTGCCACAAACTTATATTTGATGTGTATGAATATATGTTAGTTATTGAGAAATATTAATAAAGGCCTTGAAATTTTTATTCTTTCTATTTCAAAGAGTATATGAGCTCAAATGTGATGCAGTATCTATGCATTAATCCCTGCATACTCCCTCAGCCTAGACAACAACTTGTCATCCATTTGGCAGAAATTTTACCCTATGAGAACAACAAAATCCCAAATTGTGAGGTGCTTTTTAAATGGGAGATCTGGTTTTTATTCTTCTGTTTGTTTGTTTTATTGTCTTAAATTTTACATATGTCTCCTTTTTCCCCAATAGACACCTCCCTCCCTCAACCATTCCCATTCCAGGCAAGCCCCCACTGCCCCAGTGTCTGTGTCCATTGGTTATGCTAATATGCATGCATACAAGTCCTTTGGTTGTTCTCTAACCCCCCACCCCCCACCTTCCCTGCCATTTGTCTCTAGATCTATTTTTGTTCATCAAATTATGTTGATCATTATATCCCGCATATGAGTGAGATCATGTGATATTTATCTTTCTCCGAATGGCTTATTTCGCTTAGCATAATGCTCTCCAGTTCCATCCATGCTGTTGCAAATGGTAAAAGTTCCTTCTTTTTTATAGTGACGTAGTATTCCACTGTGTAGATGTACCACAGTTTTTTAATCCACTCATCTGCTGAGGGGCACTTAGGCTGTTTCCAAATCTTAGCTATTGTAAATTGTGCTGCTATGAACATAGGGGTGCATATATCCTTTCTGATTGGTGTTTCTGGGTTCTTGGGATATAGTTCTAGAAGTGTTATTACTGGGTCAAATGGGAGTTCCATTGTTAACTTTTTGAGGAAACTCCATACTGTCTTCCACAGTGGCTGCACCAATCTGCATTCCCACCAACAGTATGCGAGGGTTCCTTTTTCTCCACATCCTTGCCAGGACTTGTCATTTGTTGATTTGTTGATGATAGCCATTCTGACAGGTGTGAGATGGTATCTCATTGTTGTTGTGATTTGCATCTCTTGGATGATTAGTGACTTTGAGCATGTTTTCATATGTCTCTCAGCCTTTTGTATGTCCTCTTTTGAAAAGTGTCTCCTTAGGTCCTTTGCCCATTTTTTGATTGGATCGTTTATCTTCCTTTTGTTAAGTTGTATGAGTGCTCTGTACATTTTGGAGATTAAACCCTTATCTGAAATATTGGCAAATATGTTCTCCCATGCAGTGGGCTTTCTTGTTGTTTTGTTGATGTTTTCTTTTGCTGTGCAGAAGCTTTTTATTTTGATATAATCCTATTTGTTTATTTTTTCCTTAGTCTCCATTGCCCTAGGAGCTGTGTCGGTAACGATATTGTTATGATATACTAGTATGTCTGCTATTTTGCTGCCTATGGAGTCTTGTAGGATTTTGATGGTTTCCCGTCTTACATTTAAGTCCGTTAGACATTTTGAATTTGTTTCTGTGTATGGTATAAGTTGGTGGTATAATTTCACTTATTTTGCATGTACCTGTCTAATTTTCCCAACAGCATTTATTGAAGAGACTGTCTGTGCTCCAATGTATGCTCTTGTGTCCTTTGTCAAACATTTACCTCCTTGGTTAAGTTTATTTCTAAGTATCTTAATTTTTTTGTTGTTGCAGTGGTAAATGGCATCTTCCTGTTATTGATCTGTGGTTTAATTCCATTGTGGTCTGAGTATAGATATTGTACAATATCTGTTTTAAATTTGTTAAGTGATGTGTTATGAACCAGAATGTGGTCTGTCTTGGTGAATATTTTATGTGAGCTTAAGAAGAATGTGTATTCTACTGTTGTTAGATGAAATAGTCTTTAGATATCAATTAGTTGATTGATGGTGTATTCAACTATGTCTTACTGATTTTCTGCATGTTGTTTCTACTGTTTCTGAGATAGGAATATTAAAGTTTCCAAAAATAACAGTGAATTATTTATTTCTCCTTGCAATTGTGTCATTTTTGCCCATATATTTTAATGTTCTGTTGTTAGATTCATATGTATTAAGAATTATTGTGTCTTCCTGGAGAATTGACAACTTTATCATTATGTTAGGCTGTTGCTGGAGAATTAAACTCCTCTGTCACTCATGGGAATGAGGTTCCTGAAGTATTGCTGAAATAAGAATTTTCAGAAGCCTCCATGGGAAAATGAGATGTGGTAAAAGGCTTTATTTGTGTGAAGTTACATTTCTCAGGTTCCAAAGTCCCATGTGCCTTAAGTCAGTCCTGAAGGAGGTGCAGCTGGTTGTTTCAGTAGAGCCAAAAGCAAGGCCAGTATTCAGAGCTTTCATTCCATGTTGTAGCTGAGTGTAGTTAAGTATCCAAGCTAATTGAAGTCCATTAGTCCATTGTGGGTGTCCCACATGTATGTGAGCCACATGGGCGCAGGAAGCACGTCCCCTGCCACAGGAGTCACAGGAACCTGGAGCGGGGAGGGGAGAAGAGAGAGAATAAAGAGAGTGTGATTCTTTGTTTAGAAGTTTTAATGTTTAGGTTTCCCATGCTTGCAGCGGCCATTCTGGTGACTGACTCCCTTCCAGGGATGATTGACAGGCAGACAGATAAGCACCTTCCCATGTTACTCAGACCTTACTGGACGTGCATCTAAACTGCCTTTGTCCAGTCCCTTCCCCTGGTGATCAGCAGGGAACTGTTAAGTGCAGCTTTTTGTCAAATCTGTATAAATGGCATACCTATATTATCTGGTCTCCCCTTTACTCCTTTCCTGTGAAATAATAACCAGATTATTACAATGATATAAAGGCCTTTCTTTATCCCTGATAACTTTGCTTACTCTAAAGTCTGCTTTACATGAAATTAACGTTGTGACTTTCTCTTTTCTTTTAATTCATATTAGTATGGTATATTTTTATCTATCCATTTATTTTCATTCTATATGTGGCTTTGAATCTAATTCGGGTTTCTCAGGTGAAACAAGATGGCTAGAGTGAACTAGAGTTGGTTATTTCCCTTCTCCCTGGTCAGACAGGCTGTGATGAAATTGTAGCAGGTAGGCTCTTGTTAAATAGTTTCTCCTGAGGACAGACCTTGTTAACATCAAAAGAATGATGTGGTTTATTTCACAATGGGGCTCCCGGAAGCCGAGGAGGTTTGTCTCCTCTAGTCATGGTGAAAACCTGGTAGAGCTCCAGAAGGTAGTATTCACAAAATTGTGGGGGCTTCCACATGACTGGTTCCTCTGGAATTTTTATCTCTCAGAGCCACCAGCAATTCAACTGTAGTTCAGGTTTTCCTTCCCAGCACTGGTTCTCATGGAGATTTCTGCCTCTAGTTGAAGAATTCTCTTCCCATGTGCCCATAATCTGTTTAGTATTGTGGTTGGCACTTGGGAATTCCCTAAAGTTAGTGTATATCAAACAACATATTAGGTACTAGAGATTGACCATGAACCAGTCCAGCTGAACTTCACTGTTCATTCTTTTTTTTTTTTTGTATTATGTATTTATTTTTTTAAATCTTTATTGTTCAGATTATTAAAATTGTTTCTCTTTTTCCCCCCCATAGCTCCCCTCCACCCGGTTCCCACTCCACCCTCTGCCCTTACCTCCCTCCCACTGTCCTCATCCATAGGTGTACGATTTTTGTCCAGTCTCTTCCTGAACCCCCCACACCCCTTTCCCCCTGAGAATTATCAATCCACTCCCATTCTATGCCCCGATTCTATTATATTCACCAGTTTATTCTGTTCCTCAGATTTTTAGATTCACTTGTTGATAGATATGTATTTGTTGTTCATAATTTTTTTTTAAATATATTTTATTGATTTTTTACAGAGAGGAAGGGAGAGGGATAGAGAGTTAGAAACATCGATGAGAGAGAAACATCGATCAGCTGCCTCCTGCACCCCCCCTACTGGGGATGTGCCCGCAACCAAGGTACATGCCCTTGACCGGAATCGAACCCGGGACCCCTCAGTCCGCAGGCCGATGCTCTATCCACTGAGCCAAACCGGTTTCGGCTGTTGTTCATAATTTTTATCTTTACTTTTTTCTTCTTCTTCCTCTTCTTAAAGAATACCTTTCAGCATTTCATATAATACTGGTTTGGTGGTGATGAACTCCTTTAGCTTTTCCTTATCTGTGAAGCTCTTTATCTGACCTTCAATTCTGAATGATAGCTTTGCTGGGTAGAGTAATCTTGGTTGTAGGTTCTTGCTTTTCACCACTTTGAATATTTCTTGCCACTCCCGTCTGGCCTGCATAGTTTCTGTTGAGAAATCAGCTGATAATCGTATGGGTACTCCCTTGTAGTTAATTAACTGTTTTTCTCTTGCTGCTTTTAATATTCTTTTTGTCTTTTGCCCTTGGCATTTTAATTATGATGTGTCTTGGTGTGGTTCTCTTTGGATTCCTTTTGTTTGGGGTTCTGTGCGCTTCCTGGACTTGTAAGTCTATTTCTTTCACCAGGTGGGGGAAGTTTTCAGTCATTATTTCTTCAAATAGGTTTTCAGTATCTTGCTCTCTCTCTTCTTCTGGCACCCCAATAATTCTGATGGTACACTTGAAGTTGTCCCAGAGGCTTCTTACACTATCTTCAATTTTTTGGATTCTTTTTTCTTTTTGCTTTCCCAGTTGAGTGTTTTTTCCTTCTTTGTATTTCAAATCTTTGACTTGATTCTTGCGTTCCTCTAGTCTGCTGTTGGGTCTCTGTATAATATTTTTTATTTCAGTCAATGTATGTTTAATTTCTAGTTGGTCCTTTTTCATATCCTCGAGGGTCTTGTTGAATTTATCGGCCTTTTCTAGGATATTCTTGAAAAACCTTATAACCGTGGTTTTGAACTCTATATCCAGTCGTTTGTTTTCCTCCATTTCTTTCGTTTGTGATCTGTTCCTTTGTCTCCACATTTTCGCTGCTTCCCTGAGTTGGTAGGGTGGCTTTGTGTGCTAGGTGTCCTATATGGGCCAGTGGGTCGGCCTCCCAGTTACCTGAGGTGGACACTCTTGGTACACCCCTTTGTGGACTGCGTGTACAGCCTTGTTGTAGTTAAGTCTTGATTGTTGTTGGTGTCACTGGGAGGAATTGACCTCCAGGCCAATTGGCTGTGAGGACCCGCTGTGTCTATAATGGAAGAACTGCTGCACTGGAGACACACTTAGGGGGACGGACTTGCTTCAGTGGGGCTTTGGTGCTCACTGAGTCTGCCTCTTGAATGTGTCACTTATGGATCTGAGTAGTTGAAATCTGGTGTCATCTCACACTGACCATTAGATACGCTAGCTTCTGGATCTCCAATGGGGTGCTGGTCAGCTACTGTCTGAGGCCACCCAGGAGGAGGTACAGCGAGAACTACAGTTTTCTCCTCTTTGCTTGGGGTTTGGAGGTTTTGGAGCTGTCTGACCAGAGCTGCAGTTTGTTTGGTTAAGCTGTGATAGGGCAGGCCATTTATATGCAAAAGCCGCTGCTCGGAGCTTGAGTGGGTTTGTAGATTGTGCGGGGAGGGGTCTCAGGGAGTCACTAGGCTGGGGTGTGGCAAACAGCGATGGCTGCCAGTAAGCCGTCTCTGCGTTTCCGCGTTTCCAAGTCCCCGCGTCTCGCGCTCCAGCGCAGTAAACAATGATTGCTGGGCACACCTCTGCAAGAAAGCCACCCTCACTTTCCCACCCGATGGCAGACAGTCCAGCTTCTCCCTGTAGGAGTTTGGGTCCCCAGCATCTCCCCAGAAACTGGAGTTCAGAGTAATCTGGATCTTGTCTCCCTTCAGGTTGAAAGAAGCAGCGCACCCAGACACCTGCCACCAGCCCGATTCACACACCTCCGTACCTCAGCTTTTCAGCGCTTGTGCACGTCTCAATGCTCTTTTCTCTTTCCTTCTAGTTGTAGAACTTCCACTCAGCCAGCTTTCCCATGGTTCTGGGTGATGGATGTTTACTCTTTTAGTTGTAGTTTTGAAATTGTTGTGCGAGGCAGCAGTTTAGGTGTTTACCTATGCCACCATCTTGGTTTCCTGAGAACTTCACTGTTCATTCTTTCACACTCACAAAACTCACCCAGAAGGGCTATAGAGAAGCTACCCTGGAGTTCATACTGAAAAATCCTGTCACACCTGTTTATTAAAAAGCTGTTTCTTTCTCTCCTTGTATAACTCTACAGTTCTGCTTAAGATGTGAACACAGGTAGTCCCAAAAAAGCATCCATTTAATAAGAATAATTAACTACCAGATGGCAATATGCTCTGAAAACAGATGCAGTTCCTATCCAACTTTAGGCAAAAAATCTTAATGCTCCATATGTCATATTGTTAGAAATAATGCAACCCCTCCTCCACCCAAGCCAGGGGTTCTGGTAGAATATAAAACATACTCAGGAGCCAGGCAGCAAGGCAAACATCTTTACTTCTACGTAGAAGGGTGTGCGCACACATGGTTTGGAAGTGCATGCACACCGAGCAGGCAGGCTGCTTGGGTTTATAATCCCTGACACATGTGACCTGTCTTTTGCTCTTGACTGGAGCTCAGGCACACAGTCTTTCATGACTGACTAATTCAAAGGGAGGGGTTGGCCTTTGCTGTTTCAAGATGGTGACCCCCAGGGGAGCTGCAAGCCATGTGGCCAACATGGAGGCTGCCAAGTCACGCAGTCCAAAATGGTGGCTGTCTAAACTGTTTTTTGACAGAAAAGATGACTTGCTTATTCTCACAGTATCTGAGACATTTTTTTCTTGTATATGGAAATCTGTGGATCTTTTCCCTAAGGTGATAACTTGACGTGCAATGCCAAGTTATACACATTTAAGGAGGGCAACTATGGGAGAACATGCAGTAGATTCAGCTTCAGGGCTAAGGCTTTACTCAGAGTTGGATTTGAACACATATTTCTAGAAAGATCAGAATAAGTTTACAGGCAAGTATCTTCCCCTGGTAATAAAGGCAGACACATTTATTTAGGAGTAGCACAAATCAAATCAATTTTTTGTTTAGTTATACCTGAACACATAAGAAAAACAACCTGTTCTCCTAGAAACAGAATTTGTAGGAGGGGTTACCACTACTAAAGTTCTTTCTTACATCTTTTGTTACCTGTACTACTCATTTGGTACTTAACATATTATCTTTTATTATCTGTCAATGTATCAACCATTTGTTTCTGCAATTTGAATTGGAACAAATAAGGAACAAATGTCTGGACATGTCAAAACCAAGTAAACGAATGTGCTTCAATCACTTACATATTCAATGAAAATAACACCCGAAGCACAGAGATCATAGTGGTCTCACTTCAAAACCTCATCAAGCAGTTTCTGGAAGTAAAGCAACTGGGCTGTTTGCCACACCACACAGCTTGGAATGCAGACAGTCAGGATTTGAAGGATGTAAGGCACCAACCAAATTAAGATGATGTAAGCCACTGCATTTGATGGTAGAGAAGGTCTACCCTTCTCCCACTCAAAATGCCTGGGAAACAGGAAATACAAATTCATTTAAGATGGCTTTCTGTAGTAGAAAAGTAATTATTGCATGCTAGACACCAGTGACTGAATCTTATTGATGATTCTATGATCAAAGGAGACTTGACTTTTGCTATTATGACAGCCATTTGACTGCTGCCTTGCAAATCAATGCAAGCTAATACGTTCATGATGACTGAACAGTTACAGTTCAAAACCTTGGTTTTGTTCCTTGCTAGGAGAAAAAAAAAGACCAAGACATGTCCAGGATACAGGTAACTCAGAATTTTCAGAGACATATACAAGTTAGCTATGCTAGAGTGCATTTAATTCAATGCAGAGTTATGCTGGCCACAAAGACACCTAAGCTTTAGTACCCATGTGCATTTTGAGGCTGTCTATTATACTGTTTGTGGGTAATTTTCCATGGTGTATAATCTTGTTGGGAGGCAGTATCTTATTTCCTGCTACATAGGGCAGGAGAACAGGACACACACTGACAGTCAGGTAGTGATAATTATTTAATTCCCCAATTGATTTTTCCACATGTGACTTGGAATCTTTACTCTGTGATCCATACAGGATAGAAGAAATTCATTCTGAGTAGATATACACACATATACACTGAGTGGCTAGATTATTATGATCTCTGAACGCATAATAATCTGGCCACTCAGTGTATATTCTATATAATAAAAGGCTAATATGAAAATTGTCCCCTCGACCAGGAGTTCGACCAGCAGGCAGGCTGGCCAACCGCCCATGTCCCCTACCCCTGGCCAGACTGGCCAGACCCCACCCATGCACGAATTCATGCACTGGACCTCTAATATATATATATGTGCGTGTGTGTGTGTATATATATGTTTATATATATATATATATATATATATATATATATATATATATATATATACTGATTGGCCAGATTATTATGCATTCAGAGATCATAATAATCTGGCCACTCAGTGTATATATATATTAGTATAGATAGAGTGTGTACCTGCGAACTGAAGGGTACTGGGTTCAGTTCCAGTCAAAGGCACACACACACACACACACACACACACACATATATCAATCATGCACACACACATATGAATGTATATATGCATATATGTCCTTATATATACATACTAGAGGCCCGGTGCACAAAACTTGTGCATGGGGATTGGGCGGGGGGGGGGGGTCCCTCAGCCTAGCCTGCAACCTCTCCAATCCAGGATCCCTCTAGCAATCTGGGACCACTGGCTCCTAACTGCTCACCTGCCTGCCTGCCTGATCACCCCTAATCACTCTGCCTGCTTGACTGATTGCCCATAACCCCCTCTGCCTGCCTGCCCTATTGCCCCTAACTTCTCCCCTGCCAGCCTGATCACCCTAACTGCTCTCCCCTGCTGGCCTGATAACCCCTAACTGCCTCTGCCTCAGCCCTGCCACCATGGCTTTGTCCAGAAGGACGTCCAGAAGATGTCTGGTCTAATTAGCATATTACCCTTTTATTAGTATAGATAATTGTATATGTATCCTTAAATATATCAATATTTGTCTATTTAATTCTACCACCTATCACCTTAAGCTAGCCATAATATATTTATGCTACTTATTGTAAAACAATGTAAAAAAAAAAAAACCACAAAAACCCCCCCCAAAAAACCAAAAACAAAATCAAAAAACAATGTCCTAATTGATACTTAGACAAACACAAGCAAAATATCCTGGGGAAAATGGACAAAATGGGACTGATGATTTGGTCTTGATGTATCCACATAAAAGTCTTATAATATTCTGATATGGAATTTAGTCACCCATGCACTGGTTGTGAAACTCCTAATTCAATCATTCTGTGTTCACCTGGAAACAAACACTGAGAGACAGCATTGCTGCCACCAAAGTATGGTAGCAGGAATTCAAAAATGGAGCAGCTTCTTCTGATTAAATGACAATCTGAGAGAAAGGGAATTACTAATTTAAATATCTAACTTCAATAATTAGAAATAGAATATGGAGGTGGCTTTCTCTCATATTCCACTAAGCATCCTCTGCCTTCAGAAGCAGATTCCCTTTTCATCTTTCATGATTTTTTGTCACTTGATTAAAGATTATTCTATTGTCCTGGCTGGTGTGGCTCAGTTGGTTGGGCATCATCCTGTGCACCAAATGGTTGCCAGTTTTATTTCAGGTCAGGGCACATGCCTGGGTTGTGGGCTTGATTCCCAGTAGGGGACATGCAGGAGGCAGCTGATTGATGTTTCTCTTTCTCTTTCCCTCTCCCTCCTTCTCTCTCAAAAATAATTTTTTTTTTTGCCCTTGCTGGTTCGGCTCAGTGGATAGAGTGTGTACCTGCGAACTGAAGGGTACTGGGTTCAGTTCCAGTCAAAGGCACATGCCCATGTTGTGGGCATGATCCCCAGTAGGGGGCATGCAGGAGACAGCTGATCAATGATTCTCTCTCATCATTGATATTTTTATCTTTCCTTCTCCCTCCCTCTCTGAAATCAATAAAAAAAAAATTAAAAAATCAATTTTTTTAAATCCTAAAAAATATTTTTTAGTGAATCTCTTAAAGAGAAAACCCATTACCGACATCTCTCTCCCATCCCTACTTTATCCAAACCTTTAACTAGAGTTAGGTGTCAGTACAGCAAAGGAGATAAATAAATAAAGCCTTGCCAATTGGGTCGATATATCCATGAAAAGGAATCAAAGACTTACTGACATACATTGGAAAATTCTGGAGGGTATGTATGAGAACAGATTTTAGGGTACTCATTCAAGGCTTAAACATTTTCAGATCACTGATAACAGTTGTTAAGATAAAATTCTCTCTTGTCATACTGTGAACATAGGTACTTATATAACTTTGTTAAAATCTTCTCATGTGTGTTTTGAAGAAACTAATGTAGTCAATTATCATCTCCAAATGACTATATAAAGAAACACATTTGAAAAATTACAATTTTAATGGACTATGGAATTTTGGACATTTGTTAACAGTTCTCTTTTTGGTTCCTACATATCCTAGATGCCTGAACTTAATTTATTTTCCACCACAAACCATCAGTGCTATATTCAGTCTCACTAGGTTATGATAAACAATTAAGGAACAACTTGACATGTACTTTTTAGAATTCTTCCTATTGTTTAATATCCATATCTTTTCTTCCACTTGGCTACAGTGGGATGAGAGAGTTGAGCATCTATACTAATAAAAGCCTAGGTGGTCCTTGTGACCTTGTGTGCGACATCATCACAAGATGGCTGCCACAAGATGGCCACCAGAAGATAGCCTCCACAAGATGGTCACCACACAGATGGCCACCACAAGATGGCCATGCACACAGTGGAGGCAGGGCCTGGCGGCTGCTCCACACAGTAAGCTCTGGGGGGCCTCATGACTTCACACTACGCAGAGGAGGCAGGTCCTGGCAGAGGAGGCAGGTCGCGGTAGGGGAGGTCAGTTGTGGGCGATCAGGCCGGCAGGGGAGGGCAGTTGGGGGCAATCAGGCTGGCAGGAGAGGGCAGTTGGGGGTGATCGGGCTGGCAGGGAGCAGTTAGGTGTCAATCAGGCCAGCAGGGGAGCAGTTAGGGGGCAATCATGCTGGCAGACAGAAGTGGTTAGGGGCAATCAGGCAGGCAGGCAGGCGAGCGGTTAGGAGCCAGTGGTTCCAGATTGTGAGAGGGGTGTCTGATCTGGCTGAGGGACACCCCCTACTCCATGCACGAATTTCATGCACCAGGCCTCTAGTAAGAATATAAAAATCTGTCTTCATACACTCATTAAATACTTTCTCTTCTAGACTTCTCCATTCCTAACTAACTGTTTTGTTTTTCAATAAATTATTTTTGTCCCCTCCCACCAGTAGAAGTTGTCCTTAAGAAGGCCCTAATACTCATGCCTTTGGTAAATTACCTTTAATAATAATCTTCTGGGAACTGTTTTATAGAACAGGCAGTATTTCTTTCCATAGATTTAAATACATTGCAATTTACTATGTTTCAAAAAAAATTAATGGCAAAGTTGTTTTCATGAAGGAAATAAAACCATTGACTTGAAATCCACTAGGGGCCATTAGATACCTAATTATAACTCTTTCATTAATCCAGGAGGGAAAAGAATTAACTTTAATGCTTTTTAAGGATTAGTATGAAAGCAACAAAATAGGATAAGACTGAGGAAAAAAGTCTAAGAGAGTCAAAAGAACATATCCTCATAGAGAATCTAAAACAATTATACATAATAAATTGCCTGTGGTAAGTGATTATTCTCCACCTGTATAAAAAAGTTATAAAAACATTTGAAATTTATTACATATAACTCCATGTATAACTTGGAAGGTGTATTATAGTTCTTCAGAGAAACAGAATCAATAGGATATATACATGTGCATATAGAGAAAAATATTTATTTTTAAATTTTGGCTCATGTGATTGTGGGAGAAGGCAAATCTGAAATTTATAGGGTAGACTGAAAAGCTTGAAATTCTCCTGATGTTGTAATTTTTAATTCAGAGGTTAGAAATTTAGATAGAATTTCTATATTGCTGTTTGGAGACAGAATTCCTTCTACTTTAGGAAATCTTAAGTATTTCCTCTTAAAGCCTTCAATTGATTGGATGAGGCCCACCCACATTATGGAGGATAAACTGCTTTACTCAAAGTCTACTAACTCAAATGTTAATAGCATCTAAAAAATATCTTTACAGCAACACCCATATGATTGTTTAACCAAACAAATGGGCACCATAGTCTAGTCAAGTTGAGCAGTAAAATTAATTATCATAGAAGTTTTGGAGGGAAAGAACATTCTTTATATCTTATCTGGTTATGATTGCCTGCAGTTTTTTAAATGGTCATCATTCTTAATTGATTTTATTAAATACTTGAAATGAATTTGAATATCTTTGTTATAGATTCCTGTTTAGTACATTGTACTGAAGAGTCAGGCATAGAAAATTTACCACCAAATACACTTGAATACATTAATCCATTCTTCTCTGCAACTCAGCATCTGGTGGCTCCTGCTTTACTTGATTATATAACATAGCAGCCCACTTATAAAAAAACTGTAAAGAACAGAGTAGACAAGTGCCAATTAAGATTATACAAAAGAGAATTGTGTACCCAAAAATGAAAGAATGAGAACATTTTGTTCTGACATATTTGAGAATCAGAAAAATAAATTAAATAGAAAGATATACTAGGATATTTTGAGTAACAGATTATAAACCTACATACTAACTGTCATGTGTTACAAGTCACTTCTGTTGCTTAGCAGAGCCTACTCTTAGTTCTATCTTGAGACTTCTGAAAACATCCCTATCTCATAAAAATCAAACTTTGTCAAAACCAATGGCACAAGGCTAACTGTATGGTTTCTTTAGAAACTGGATTGTTTCCTTCTGATATGACTTGATAATTAATGTGATACTTAGACTTATTTTTGTTCTACATCTTATAAACAACTCATCTAAACAGATTGTTAAGAAAAAGAAGGTTACAAAAGAAAACTACCTATATGAATGTCCCATGTTGGAATCAATAGAAAGGTTTTCTTTTCATTTGTTTTTTGTAATGAATAAAGATGCAACACTTTGCTCTGAATATTTTAGTGTGATAAATAAAATTCCCTTTGCAGCAAACATGGTGAGTCAATTAATATTATCTTAGTACTTTCATAGATGTCTTTTCTCATAAAGATTCTGTATCCAGTAATAGGAACACTCAGCTGAAAGGAAAATGAAGTAGAATTAAAAGCAAGATTTCTAAAATGCTATAGGTCCTGGGATGCCATAACTCAATTTCAAAGATTTAGATGCTCTGAAGCTGGGCCACTTTTTACTTGACCTCAACTCAGGAGCCAGGAGTCCACCTTTGGTGTCTTTATTCCGGGGAGGCTGTCAAAAGTGCTAGTAAGCCTCTTAGTAGCTAATGTTTTCAAGGGAAATTGCCCCCAAATCTGATGTCACCTTTTTGAGCTTTTATCTCCTGTGTAGATCTTTTTTTTTTTTTAAATATATTTTATTGATTTTTTACAGAGAGGAAGGAAGAAGGATAGATAGTCAGAAACATCGATGAGAGAGAAACATCGATCAGCTGCCTCTTGCACACCTCCCACTGGGGATGTGCCCGCAACCAAGTTACATGCCCTTGACCGGAATCGAACCCGGGACCTTTCAGTCCGCAGGCTGACGCTCTATCCACTGAGCCAAACCGGTTTTGGCTCCTGTGTAGATCTTGACCTGATAATTTTCCACCCATTTTATGAGCTTTCCAATGCCATCTAGCCAATGGCTATTATATTGTATTCATCTTTTCTCCTTACCTGTAGTAGTAATTTTGGCTCAAAATATGCAGCCCCACCTGACCAGAAGTAGAGTCTATCCCATTTCTTAACTCTTTTATATCCTTCCTTGTCTTTCTTAAATGCGGTTGTACACAATGACCACCACATTGAAGAGCAAAGCTAAGTGTTACGTAATCTAATTTACATACTGTAATGCAGATACTGTTAGTTTTAACATTACCTCATTTTACTGAGCCTAAATTAAAATTATTTATTGATTGACTTTGGGCCTCTAGCTGAGGCTTTCTTCTGACTTAAAAAGCCTCCCTACCTCAAGGTTGTTTATTCTTCTTCTACCCACATTAAAGGTCCAGCTCAAAGCCAAGTCCTTCCATGATGTCTTCTCCTCTCCACTTGACCACTTTTTTTTCTGGAATATCATTTTATTTATTCTCTTTGTGACACACATAGTGTTTCTACTCATCATGGATTAGCAAGTGTATTAGGCAAGATGACCTTGTTTGCCAGCCTGGATTACAAACTTTCTTGAGACAAGGTTAAAGCTTTTAGTATCTTTCTCTGAATTTATTTGAGTGCTTTATATACAATGGGAGATCTAGTACTTGTTAGAGAGATAACTTTGATTAAGTTAAAGATTTTTCATAACTCTTTGGAGCCTATAAAAGTTTCTGAATATTAATTTTATTCAATGTGTTTTACTGAGAAATTTTTAACTGGTATGTTGTGTTTTTCTTTCCTCAGTTTTTAATAGTTATGACTTTTAATGCATATAAAATAAAACTTGAAACCCAATTATTTCACAAATATGATAATGTAGACCTCATGAATAATAGGGCATGTCTATGAGCAGATAAATGGATTTTGAAAGATTCATGATGGTAATTGTGAATGCCGCATCCATTTGTGGCTAGGGTTCAGGATCTGGAAAAGGGGCCATGCACAAACAAATACACTAGACAAGAAATATGAATTTAGAAGGCATGGGGGGGGGGGCCAGGAGGAAAACCTTTCTCTAGTGGAGAGGCTCTCTGACTTCTGGGTCCCATTTGTATTCACTTGAATACTCATTTGCCCTTTAGGAATGCATTCAGGCATATCAAAGGTAAAGTTTGGTAAACATTAAAAGGATTATCAGCTTAGGGGATTGCCTTGAGCCATTTGGCCAACAGCAGAGCAATATTATGCTGATTTTCATCCCTGCTGAATATCGCATTGATATGCTAACTACTGTTGGTCTTAGCCTCCAGCATTTCCCCCTTTTTGTTTTCTTAATAAATTTAGAAAGGTGTATGCCATTTGCAGGGCTTGAGTCCTTTTAAGACTTTTCATTCCACATCTGCAGACTAGACATAAACATATAAGAACAAGAATGAGACAGAGTTCTTTCATGTTCTTTTAAAATTGCTGCCAGGCATCAAAGGAACTAGTTTGCAGTAGGCTCCTTTCTGGGCCATCAGTTCTTTGAGTCCCCTTCCCAATCACTGTCCCCTGTGACATGACAGCAATGATATTCAAGTTCTGGATGGTGGGCAAACTGTGGGCAATGACAATGCAGTTCTGACCTTCTTTGGCTTTGTCCAGGTCAACCTGCACCATCATACAACTGATGACTGCTAGCATGGCAAGGCTTCTTCACCATCCCCCAGGTCATTTTCTGGACTGTTTCTCCTCGGTCTTGTTCTCCTCCCATTCCTTATCTTTAGCTTGTTGCCTGGGGCCACTGCTATCTGTGGCTGGAGCAGTCGACTGTCTGCAACTGCCTGTACAGGGTGAAGCTCAGGGTGCAAGGTCCTCTCTCAGATTCATGTTGCAGGAATCCACCTTGGCTTGGAGGAGTTTTCTGGAAATACAAAAGCATATCCTCGACCAAAAGTTAATGAAGGGACCCTTCCATAAACCAGACTCGGGATCTTTTGATTTAACCAGACCATTTTCCTTTGGCTTATTCTGACACCAGTGTAATTCTAAGGGTGTCTTGCCATCAGCATTACATGTGAAAAAATTTAAAGTAATTAAGGCTTGATGTAGTTTACTTATAGGAGATTTTTCCACTATTCCCCCTTTTTGTTTTTCAAGTTGGGATTTTAGAGGCCTTTGAAGCAGATGTAACATGCAAGGGGGACATTCCTTGATAATCTGTTTTGCCTGCTGTACAATATTTTGGTGGGCTGATGTAAAAGCTGATGAGATTCTGTGGCCTGTTTTAATAAATTAACTAATTGATCAGCATATGTATTTCCTTTTGTTAAAGGATCAGGACCTGTTTAAATAGTATAAATAGACTTTGGTCACTGAGCTATTTTAATTGAGCAGTCTCAATTCTATTTACCAGGCCAGCAGTATAGGCAGATTAGAAACAATATTAAGAGGCTTTTGGAATTTCTGCAATATAGCCTTGATAGCTTCTAATTAAATTCTTTGTACAGAAGTGTGATGGGTCAGTATGACTCAGTCTGAATTCATTGCATGATAAGCAGCTTTACCATTAGATGAACCATCAGTAAAAACAGTTAATGCTCCAGGAATAGGTTCCTGCCTAGTATTTTTTGTTATAATAATATTACAAGTGTACTATAAAAATGGTAGTAATTTGTATTTTTAGTAGTTGACAACTAAGTTCCCCTGAATATCCACTTAGTCTAATTTGCCAATTTAAATCATTCTGAAATAAGATTTATTTTCTAACTTTATTTGTCCTTGGGTGTGGACAGTAAATGACACTAATTGGATTTCTGCTATCAGTCTTTTTGAATATATAGACATAAGCTTTGTTTAGGGAGGCAAAATGCAAATTATTTACTTTTAAGTGTCCTTGGTTTAGGGAAGATAGGATTTACTAGATGGCTCCAAATCACTTGGCATTTATATATTTCTTTTAGATGGTTGCAAACTGCTGTTACATGAGAGCCACAGAATTAGAAAATAATTCTGTAGGTCTTTGTATACACTTAATAAGAAGTTTCTTAGGATTCCTAAGTATATTTAATAAATTTGTCATTTCTCCCATAGAGATTTTTAGATAAGGTCCTAACCAGTTAATGTCCCCTAATAATTTTTGAAAGTCATTCTTTTAAATAGTACAACAAACTTGGTTGCTTTTCACAAAAACCAGTAGGAGAGAGGTATGCTGGCCAATACTGCAATGCATACATTTCAAGTAAAAGTAACTCTCTTGATACTTATGGTGTCCCATTAATGGTGAGATTTAATGCTTGAGTAATAACTTTTAGTTTACTTTGTAAATAGTAGCAGAAGAGATTTAAAAATTTCTCCTTTTTATTAAGCTTAAATTTACTTTTAAACAGCATTCTTTTTGGCTAGTGCTCATTTGCATATGTATGCAAATTTTACTCTGGACTTTGTTAGAACCAATTGCTCATATAATATTAGCTTCTCATATAAATGAGTTTATATAAGGCCTTGATTATTTTGTAAAAAGCCAATCCATCAAGTAATCAAAGCATATGTCTTTATCGAAAAAGTAAAGTAAGTAATCTTATACATTTGACTTATGAAATACAGATGCCTCTCCATCCTCCCCCCCCAGCCTATCTGAAGAGCAGTCAGTCTGAGGCATTATGTATACAACCTTGTTCTGCCCTCCTTTTCTGAATTAACCATTTACTCTGTCCTTGGTGGGAGATAAGGGTAGTGATCTAGCCTTTGTTTAAACTTCCCTGAGATTTTATGACCCTTTTACAAGTTTTGCAAATAGTTAACTTTAGAATTAATTGATTTCTTTCAAAACTTCTTTTTTCCTTATCATCATATATATAACCTTCATAAATTTCATACTTTTAAATTAGTCTTCAAACCTTCTTTTTATGTCCTACAAAAACGCATTTCTACTCTAATATTCTTTCTGTCATTAACTTGTATATACCTTCAGCAATTTGTATAGACCTTTTTCCTCCTTTTCCTTTAAAATGTATGTCCTACCTTCTATTATTAAAACTATACAATATTTAAACCTTAATTTTCCAATGATAATTAAAAGTAAACAGCCAGCATTTTTTAGATTGGCATTTATCAACACACCTTTTGTAACTATTCTAAAAGACATCAATTAAATTTAAACCGGTTTTTATATTAAAAATTTGGTTCAGACAATAAAATTAATCCTTTTTTTAAATCAGGCCAATAAAATATTATATCCTAGGTTGAAATTTTACATGTAGTACACATAAGGAATAGAATATATTTTGAACTACGAATTTTTCTAGAGAAAATACAAGAATTATTTTTCTCAAAGATGATTTTCTATGCTTTATGTATTTTGTTATCACAACCATATAATTTCTCTCAACTTAATTTGAACTTTAAACTCTTAGAAGCCTCAAATTTTAGGTGGAAAATTAAATACTTAGCATTTCTTAGATTAGTAATATATTTATATTTTTAAGGATATATTTCAAATAAAGTACAAGACATATTTAATAGATTCAATTATATCTTCTAGATGTTTCATATTAGGCAAACTCAGGTTAATATTTCAGTATTTTGTCATTTTAAAATATTTAGATATTTAATAATTTTTATTACTTAATTCAGCAAACTAAAGTTTTAAGTTACCAAAGAGTTTGGAAAAATTTGTTTAGGCATATGAGGTTGGCTAGTATCCCCTCCTGTCGCGCAGAAGGCTGATGAAAAGGCAGGGGAAGGAAGTAGCCGTTTGAATTTTAAAACTGACATTTTCCCTTGGAGATAACACCTAAGGTTGCTGCTGCAGAAAATGCGACTGGCTCTTTCCTCTAAGAGAGTGCAGTCAGTCTCCTCTTGAGTGACTGGACTTTCACTATTAATATATTTATAATTATTACTGAAAAGCTTTATTATAAATTCTTTATTTTAGTTACATCTATTTATTTATGTTTTAACAATTTTGAGATTTTAAAGTCAATTATTGTTATCTAAGGCATTTACTTCAGCAAATTCTGTAACAGAGATAACTTACTGGCTTTCAGTGGCTTTAATGTTAAAGTATTATATTATTTTATTTTTTTTATTTTTTTAAATATATTTTATTGATTTTTCAAAGAATGGAAGGAAGAGGGATAGAGAGAAACATCGATGAGAGAGAAACATCGACCAGCTGCCTCCTGCACACTCCCTACTGAGGATGTGACCACAACCAAAGTACATGCCCTTGACCGGAATCAAACCTGGGAACCTTTACTCCGCAGGCCGACACTCTATCCACTGAGCCAAACTGGTCAGGGCAGTATTATTTTATTTTTATTAATTTTATAAAAACAGGAGTGCCCCTGGGGACCTGTGAGGCAACCTTGGAATGTGGTCCATTATTATTCAAGAATTAACCGTTATTATGGAAACATTAATCTTGTTGCCCAAACCCAGCCTGTATATTTTCCTTGTGTCATTTTGTTTGCCATCTTTTAAAGAAATAAACAGTATTGGTTTTGTTCTATAGCATCCGTGAAGAGATGGGGTTCAGTCCAAGAGGCCACCCCAAATCGGGTGGGTCACACCTTCTCTTAAGCTAGCCTTTTTCTTTCCACAGGTACAGAAATCCCAGATGTATCCCTAAATTGTGAGAAATGTCTCATCTATCCAAATTTCAAATGACAGACTGGGAAATAAAAACATGGTGAAAATGAGACTTTTAATAACACTCCCTGGAGTGGGCATCCATTTTACAGGATCACCAAAAGACCTAGTAATTAATGGGCTAGGGCCTTTTTCAGTTACTTCCCTTTGTCTAGAGAATTTTCTTAGAACCTGTGTTATCGGCCACATGTACTGTTCATATTCTCTCTCTCCCCATTCCCACTTTCTGTTTGTTCTGGGGAAATTTAGTAATGGCCTGGACATCTACTGTTTCTTTTCTATTAAATTAAATTAAATTAAAGCATGCTTAATAAACTAACAATAAACAACAAAGACAGATAAAACAACAATCAACAGACAAGCACCCATAATACATAGACAAGACTTAATAAATCAGAGTTCTTTTCATGGATCTTATCCTATTCTGATCTCCATAGCATTGACTGGCCTCTAAAGTTATTTTTGCTAAAATCTGCCTGTCCCAAGGCATCATATGGTAATTTTCAGACAAAGCATTAAAGAGTCCTTTTGTAAAATGACTGTTAGCCTCATTTTCTCTAGCTGTTGAGACTTTCCACGCTAGAGGCAGAGGATCTGGGGCCTTAGGTATTACAGACTTTTGATACCCAATACGAATTGGGCATAATGCAGTTCGGACAAGAGCCCACATAGTTAAAGATGACAAAGGCACTCGTTTTCCTTGAGCCTGATTTAAGAGAGTACCTTCTGACATATAAATTCCTTTATCCTTGAGCATGTAAACTAAAAATTTTCAATGATGTTTTTTCCTTTTACTCGAATTTTTCCCCATTATAGCCTGGCTGAAGTAAAAGACGTTCCCTCCCACTTATGGTTCACGACTCCAAAGCTAGCTTGGGCTTTGTGCACAGTGAGTTTCCCCACCTTTTTGGTGAACTTCTCAACTTTTCAGTGAATTTCTTCTTTTTTTTGCTCAGGCGAATCTTCTTCTCCAGGTCCCTTTCAAGGCACCATATGTGAATGCCACATCCATTTGTGGCTAGGGTTCAGGATCTGGAAAAGGGGCCATGCACAAACAGATACACTAGACAAGAAATATGAATTTAGAAGGCATGGGGGGCCAGGAGGAACCTTTCTCTAGTGGAGAGGCTCTCTGACTTCTGGGTCCCATTTGTATTCACTTGAATACTCATTTACCCTTTAGGAATGCATATAGGCATATCAAAGGTAAAGTTTGGTAAACATTAAAAGGATTATCAGGTTGGGGGATTGCCTTGAGCCATTTGGCCAACAACAGGGCAATATTATGCTAATTTTCAGCCCTGCTGAATATCACATTGATATGCTAATTACTGTTAGTCTTAGCCTCCAGCAGTAATCAATGTGGTAGGCTGCAAAAATAGTTTTCATTTGCTCACAATCTGACTTTGCAGCTCCTCTCACTACCTTACCTTTAGCATTCAGGCTGGCCTTGAAACTATTTGACCGACAGAATGTGGCAGGAGCAGAGTGACAAAATTCTAGTTCCAAGCACTGGTTACGGAAGGCTTTTTTTTTTTTTTTTTTTTTTTGCTCCCTTGCAATCTTACCAAGCAATTAGAACAAACAGAAGTTAGTCTGATGGATTATGATGAAGGATGAAATGGAGCAGAGTTGTGTCTTCCCAGCTGTGGACATCCTAGGTGAGCCAGCTCCCAGATAACCCTCAGTCAGCTGGAAATGCATAAGAAAGCCCAGCCAGGAAATTAAAAATGGGGGCAAAGTAAGTTAAACTCACAGACTTGCTCCCAGAACCAAACTGGAATTATAACTAAAATATAGAAGAACCACCCTGAAAAATTAGCTAAGAACTAGCTGGAGAGAACCATGATAACCAAAGATGGAAAGTGGACACCACATGAAGACTGGTAGGAAGGATGGAAGCATGAAAGGGCTGGCAAGGCTCCCAAAGACAGCAGGTGAAGTTCCAGACAGATATCTCAGTTGTGGGGGGTTTCCACTAAGAACTCTGTGATCTAAACACTAATATGGGCTCCCCAGAAGAGAGCACCAGACTGAGAAAGTTGCCCACCTAACATTTGGCTGTGAAAAATAACAGGGTTGCTCTCTGCCAGGGAGAGATGGCTGGAAATGCAGGCACCTTATCTTGGGTTTCAGCAGAGGGAGTGCATAGTGGACTAGAGCTGTATAAACAAGAGCTCAGAAGGCAGACACCCTGGTTTCCTGTGTTGTGTCATTCCCTCGCACTAAGGAGGTCATCTTTCTCAGGCAAACCTTTGTTATCCTACTGTTTTTTTCCTGGGAGGAAGACAATAATTCCTATTAGAAAATCCCTTGCCACACCCTGAGGCCCATTAAGAGACTGAGATTAAAAATTAGCCTTCAGGCAGAAGCAATTGTCCGACCCTGTTGGAAAATCTCTCACCATACCTGTGGATGACTTCCTGAGGGCTACTCAAGACTGAATCCAATCAGTCTGAAGGAAGAAGCAGTTCTCTGGAGGCTTTGAGTTTTTGCATGATCTAATTTTACAGAAACAGCAGTTTGTGTCCCCACTGCATCCTGGACTGCACAGTGAGGCAAAAGCCAGCAGGAACCCAAGTGCCTACAGCTGACACCTGTGGGACCAGTTCCATGGGGGAAGGAAGTACAGCTCAGAACAGTATCAGTTAAGGTGTGAGACTCAAGGCAGATCCAGCCTCTGGGCTAAGGAGTCCCCAACCACTGGACTGCTGGCATGATGAAATTGAGGTTGAACCTCACTGTCAGCAAATCAGAGGGGAGATCCCTCCCACACACAAGACATTAACAATCAAGTCCCAATTACAACAGGGGATCCCAAACCACACACACAAGGGGCATTCCTAGAACATCCAGCTCAGGTGAACAGAGAATACACAACTGGACCCCTCAAGACACTTTCTACATAAGGTCATCCCATGAAGATTGGGAGGCAAGCAGTTTTATCTAATACATAGAAGCAAATGCAAAGAGACAGCTAAAATGAGGAGGCAAAGAAACAATCCCTGAATGAGGGAAAAGATGGAATCTCCAGAAAAAGCACTAAATGAGATAAAGGCAAGCAACCTATCAGACATAGAGTTCTAAACAATGGTTATAAAGATGCTTAAGGAACTTAGTGAAAATCACGATAGCACGAAGAGGGAAATAGAGGCCATTAACAAGAACCAGACAGAAATGAACAATGATATATCTGACATGAAGAACACATGGGAAGGGATTAAAAGTAGATTGGATGAAGCAGAGACCATATCAGTGATTTAGAAGACAAGTTAGAAATGAATACCCAATTAGAGCAGCAAATAGAAAAAAGAATTAAAAAGCAGGAAAATAGCTTAAGCAAGCTCTGGGATACCATGAAACGTAATGACAGCCACATTACAGGAATACCAGAAAAGGAAGGGGATGAGCAAGGAACAGGAAATCTGTTTAAAGAAATAATGACAGAAAACTTCCCCAACCTGGTAAAGGGAAATGTCACACAAGTTCAAGAGGTGCAGAGTCCCAATCAAGATGAACTCAAAGAGACCCACACCTAGACACATCATAATTAAAATGGCAAATGTTAAAGACAAAGAAAGAATCTTAGAGGCATCAAGGGAGAGAGAGAGAAAATTACATATAAAGGAGTTCCCATTAAAATGTCAACTGACTTCTCAAGAGAAACACTTCAGGCCAGAAGGGAGTGGCATGAAG